>NC_090328.1:40769255-41097826 GCF_035084215.1 Heptranchias perlo | reverse complement strand
GTCGTGTAAGATGAATAAATGCATAATGCCCCTGCTCTTCAGTAAATAATGACATGGGACCTTTAACAACCACCTGATTAGGATCTCAGGTTCACATTGCATCTGAAAGATTGAACCTCTGACAGACCAGCGCTCCCTCAGTAATGTACTGTAAGTGCGAGCTTAGATTATGTAAGTTTCTGGAGTGTGGCTTGAACCCACAATCTTCTGATTTAGAGGTGAGAGTACTACCACTTAGCCAAGTCTCAAATCTAAGTGAAAGATGTTACTGTTCCAGTGTACTGGGTAGTATGATGAATTGTATCTGTTCTGTGATTCTCTACATGATCTTGGTTATCAAAGGGAGAAACACCAGAAGGAGAGGAAACTGGAGTGTATAACATTGTCCCAAACAGGGAGTTGTGCACACTACAATGGGAAGAAAAATTATTTGAAAAGTAGAAGGGAGGAAATATCAATTCATGTACAGATTTTCTTAAGGTCCATCACACTTCGGTCATCACATGTCAAAGTGCCAGAAATATTTTTTAAAAAGAAAAAAGGCATTCATTTCACACTTTTGTCTTGGACTGAGAACCAGAATTTTACGAGTACCTTTCAATCTGAAAATTTGCCTCACGAAACAGCAATTAAACTCTGAATGACCTCAAGCTCTCTTTACTTATTAGACTGCAATTAGACTGTGTGGCCTTAAAGGGACAGGCCAGATAAACACACCACTTCACCAGCAAAATAATAGATTGTTTGCAACGTGATCTTATGCTCCTGTCAATATAAAAGAGTATATAATATATAATATATATCATATGACCTACCATGAACAATGCCATGAGAGATCCACTATATATATATAAAGTTTAAATGTAAAACAAAAATTGAGCCTATCACACTTTAGATGTTACACATAATTACAGAGACAATATAATTTTAATTAACCTCTGACTTACTGTGAGTAATGCCAGGAAGATCCATTAATAATATTTTTGAAATGTGCTGGAGGTGGGAGTGGTGCAGTGGATTAGTATATTATTCTTCAGCACATTGTTCTTTTATCTCTGGGACTGAGTTTGAATCCAGTCCAGACAGATATTGAGTTCTGATGAAAGATCATCGACCTGAAACTTTAACTCTGTTTCTTTCTCCACAGATGCAGCCTGATTTGCTGAGTATTTCTAGCATTTTCTGTTCTTATTTCAGATTTCCAGCATCCACAGTATTTTGCTTTTGATCCAGATAGTTATCTGCTGTGACTTTGGCTGTAAGGATTCTTTATGAAATTAATTTGGGTCTTCTCAATCAAGAGCACAAAAGCAGTTGTTGGTTTGGCATTAAATTAGCAATATTACTCAGGAAAGCCACAAAATGGTTGGTTTAGGAGATAGAAAATGTCAAACTGGTGCAGTCGGGGCCGCTGTCCTGATGTTGTGGGTCAAGTCACAATTGTTGAAGCATAGTGGAGGGAATATCACTCTGTATCTAATCCACGCCATACCTGACCTGCACGTGATTGATACTTAGACTGGATGCTTAAATTGGGGAAGTGTTCCATTTCCTAATGCTAATATCTTTGACTATAATAAACACAAAAATTCATCAATAAAAAGATCCTGAAAAGTGAAATTTCATCAGAATAGCAAGATTGCGAAAAGTTCTAATGGTCCTTTACATTAATGCTCTATGCTGTTATGTCGGAGTTGAATGATGTAAACTCCTACCCACAAGTCTCCATTTATGAGTGTCAGATTTCAGCTTTGTTATGTGGGAAGATGTCATACAGAGAGAAAGAAAGAAAGACTTGCATTTATACAGCACCTTTCCAGACCTCAGGATGTCCCAGACAGGCAATTAAGTATTTTTGAAGTGTATTCACTGTTGTAACGTAGGGAATGCGGCAGCCAATTTATGCACAGCAAGGTCTCACAAACAACAATTAAATAAATGGCCAGATCATCTCTTTTTAGGTGTTGGTTGAGGAATAAACATTGGCCAGGACACTATGAGAGCTCCCTATTCTTCTTCGAATAGTGCCATGAGACCTATATCGTCCATCTGAGAGGGTAGTCAGGCGCCTCAGTTTAACGTCTCATCCGAAAGGCAGCACTTCCAACAATATTAATGGAATCAAAGTGAAAGCTTGGAAAGAATGTAGCGATGAATTGAATAGTGAATAGAACCAAATGTAAAACAAGAAACAGAAAACAAACAGACAAATGAAGGGAAATGCAAATAAAAAGATAATGGGCTAGGTAACAGAAAGTAAAAACTGAAATAAAGCAAGTAATGTAAAAGCAAAAAATTAAAGATCATTGGGAAGAATATTCTTTAAAGAGAAAGAGAGTATTAGCTGGAGGATTTTTTTTTAGTTGCAGCTGTTCCCTGATCCTCCCTCTGGAATTCTTCAGCAGTTTATCCATTGGAAACTAGTCCAGTGTCTCCAGTAGCAGATTGATGTCATATGTCCTTGGTCAGAGACCTGGATGGGTGCCAAAGACTGATACATAAACAAAGTTCCACACAAACATTCAAGGCCAACCCAACAAGCTGCGACAGCTGGGCTCAGAACCCACTTTCACAATACAATGGAGCTTCACTCTGGAGGACAATATTAGGTCAAAACTTCTGGTGACTTGCATTCTTCACCAACCTATTGAAACAAGCCAGAACTTGAATGGTCCATTTATTCAACATGTGCCTGCACTATTTTGATAAGAGTGTCTGTAAAGGAAGTATTTGTTTTTTCTTCTCGGTAGAGACATTTTGGTGACTTTATAGTTTCAAATATTTAAGGGTTGTAGGCAAGGGGATAAATTGTGTAAGTCAAATTAGTTTGCTTGCAAAACAACACTGTGCTGTATTCAGACTAGGCATTTTTAATAGCTTTACAAAGCAGAAGTTGATTACAACTGCCTTGAAGAATCTGGAAGACACAGCTATGCAGTTATTCAAAGCTGTCACTAGCCTGAATTACTCAGTTGTCTATGATGACTGAAAGGATCAATAGAATAAATAAACAAATTGTATCAAATATCAATGTTATATTATCACTCTCTGTGGTTCATAATATCTCAAAGATAGGGACCCATGTTATTTTTAAACCTTGTGGGTGCAGTAGGTCCTTTGCTTCAGAAAGAATCAAGATAAAAATATTCCCTCTTTTCAGATTTCTCTATCCATTATAAACCAAGTCACAGAATGTTCAGTACTGCCAAAATGTAGATAGAAACCCACACTTCGTCATGAAGGTTGTACTTTTTGCCTCTCTGCAGTTCCTCCTTTAGGTGTCTCGCTGTTGCCTCCCATGTCCTTTCTTCCTCCTTCAGCTACAAGGATAGGGCATTCTAGACTGTGACCTTCTCTATATCATAGTATCATAGTAGTTACAGCACAGGAGGAAGCAATTCTGCCCATCGTGCCTCTGCCGGCTCTTTGAAAGAATATTCCAATTAATCCCATTTACCTGCTCTTTCCCCATAGCCCTATAATTTTATTCCCTTCAAGTATTTATCCAATTCCCTTTTGAAAGACACTATTCAATCTGCTTCCACCGCCCTTTCAGGCAGTGCATTCCAGATCATTACAACTCGCTGTGTAAAAAAATCGTTCCTCATATCGCCTCTGGCACTTTTGCCGATCACCGTAAATCGATGTCCTCTGGTTACTAACCTTTTGCCACTGGAATCAGATTCCCCTTGTCTACTCTGCCAAAACTGTTCATGATTTTGAACACTATCAAACCTCCCCTTAACCTTCTCTGTTCTGAGGAGAACAACCCCAACTTCTCCAGTCTCTCCACATAACTGAAGTCCCTCATCCCTGGCACTATTTAGTAAATCTCTTCTGAACCCTCTCTAAGGTCTTGACATCCTTCCTAAAATGTGGTGCCCAGAATTGAAGACAATAGTCCAGCTGAGGCCAAACTAGTATTTTATAAAGGTTTAGCATAACTTCCTTGCTTTTGTACTCTATGCCTCTATTAATAAAGCCCAAGATCCCATATGCTTTTTAACAGCCTTCTCAACTTGTCCTGCCACCTTCAAAGGTTTGTATATCTGCACCCCCAGGTCTCTCTGTTCCTGTACTCCCTTTAAAATTGTACCATTTAGTTTATATTGCCTCTCCTCATTCTTCCTACCAAAATGCATCACTTCACACTTCTGTGTTTAATTTCATCTGCCACATGTCTGCCCATTTCACCAGTCTATCTATGCTCTCCTGAAGTCTGTTACTATCCTTTACGTTGTTTACTACATTTACGAGTTTCATGTCATCTGCAAACTTTGAAATTATACCCTCTATGCCCAAGTCCAGGTCATTAATATATATCAAAAAGAGCATAAGTCCTAATGCTGATCCTGGGGAACACCACTGTATACTTCCCTCCAGTCTGAAAAAACAACCTTTCACCACTACTCTCTGCTTTCTATCCCTATCCAATTTTGTATCCAAGCTGCCACTGTCCCTTTAATCGCATGGGCTTTATTTTTGCGAACAAGTCTATTATGCGCCACTTTATCAAATGCCTTTTGAAAGTACATATATACAACATCAACCGCACTACCATCATGAACCCTTTCCGTTACTTAATCAAAGAATTCAAACAAGTTAGTCAAACACGATTTTCCTTTAACAAATCCGTACTGATTTTCATTTATTAGCCCATACTTTTCCAAATGCCAATTAATTTTGTCCCTGATTATTGTCTAAAAGTTTCCTCATCACCAATGCTAGGCTGACTGGCACTTTAATTGTCGGGTTTATCCCTCTCCCCCTTTTTGAACGGGGGAGTAACATTTGGAATCCTTCAGTCTTCTGGCACCATCCCCATATCTAGGGAGGATTGGAAAATTGTGGTGAGAGCCTCTGCAATTTTCACCCTTACTTCCCTCAGTAATCCAGGATGCATCCCATCTGGACCGGATGACTTTTCTACTTTGAGTACTGCCAGTCTTTTAAGTACCTCCTCTTTATCTATTTTTATCCTATCCAATATCACTACTGCCTCCTCCTTTTTTTATTATTTGTTCATGGGATGTGGGCATCGCTGGCAAGGTCAGCATTTATTGCCCATCCCTAATTGCTCTTCAGAAGGTGGTGAAGAGCCACCATCTTGAACCGCTGCAGTCCGTGTGGTGAAGATTCTCCCACAATGCTGTTAGTCAGGGAGTTCCAGGATTTTGGCCCAGCGACAATGAAGGAACAGCGATATATTTCCAAGTCGGGATGGTGTGTGACTTGGAGGGGAACGTGCAGGTGGTGTTGTTCCCGTGTGCCTGCTGCCCTTGTCCTTCTAGTTGGTAGAGGTTGCGGGTTTGGGAGGTGCTGTCGAAGACGTCTTGGCGAGTTGCTGCAATGCATTCTGTAGATAGTACACACTGCAGCCACAGTGCGCCGGTGGTGAAGGGGGTGAATGTTTAGGGTGGTGGATGGGGTGCCAATCAAGCAGGCTGCTTTGTACTGGATGGTGTCGAACTTCTTGAGTGTTGTTGGAGCTGCACTCATCCAGGCAAGTGGAGAGTATTCCATCACACTCCTGACTTGTGCCTTGTAGATGGTGGAAAGGCTTTGGGGAGTCAGGAGGTGAGTCACTTATGGCAGAATACCCAGCCTCTGTCCTGCTCTTGTAGTATTTATGTGGCTGGTCCAGTTAAGTTTCTGGTCAATGATGACCCCCAGGATGTTGATGGTGGGGGATTTGGCAATGGTAATGCTGTTGAATGTCAAGGAGAGGTGGTTAGACTCTCTCTTGTTGGAGATGGTCATTGCCTGGCACTTGTTTGGCGCAAATATTACTTGCCACTTATCAGCCCAAGCCTGGATATTGCCCAGGTCTTGCTGCATGCGGGCACAGACTGCTTCATTATCTGAGGGGTTGCCAATGGAACTGAATACTGTGAAATCCTCAGCGAACATCCCCATTTCTGACCTTATGATGGAGGGAAGGTCATTGGTGAAGCAGCTGAAGATGGTTGGGCCTAGGACACTGCCCTGAGGAACTCCTGCAGCAATGTTCTGGGGCTGAGATGATTGGCCTCCAACAACCACTACCATCTTCCTTTATGCTAGGTATGACTCCAGCCACTGGAAAGTTTTCCCCCTGATTCCCATTGATTTCAATTTTACGAGAGCTCCTTGGTGCCACATTTGGTCAAATGCTGCCTTGATGTCAAGGGCAGTCACTCTCACCTCACCTTTACTGCTACAATGGCAGCATCCTCTTCTCTAGTGAAGACGGATGTGAAGTATTCATTTGGTGCCTCTGCCATGCCCTCTGCCTTCACCAGAAGATCTTTTTTGTCCCTAATCGGTCCTATGCTTCCTTTGACTACCCTTTTATTACTTATACTTTTATAAAAGACTTTTGGGTTCCCTTTTATGTTAGCCGCTAATCTATTCTCATACTCTCTCTTTGCCCCTCAGTCCCTTTTTAAGCTATCCTCTGTACTTTCTGTATTCAGCCTGGTTCTCTGCTGTAAAATGAATCTCATATTCGACATAAGCCTCCTTTTTCTGTTTCATTTTTAGTCATCCAGGGAGCTCTAGCATTGGATGTCCTTCATTTCCTTCTCATAGAGATGTGTCTACTCTGTACCTGAACCAACTCCTCCTCGAAGGCCTCCCATTGTTCAATTACTGTTTTGCCTACCAATTTTTGATTCCAATCCACCTGGGCAAGATCTCCTTTTAACTCACTGAAATTTGCCCTCCTCCAGTTAAGCATTTACACATTTGATTGTTCCTTGTCCTTTTCCATAATGATTCTAAACCTAATGATATTATGATCACTGTTCCCCAGGTGCTTCCCCACTGAAACGTACGCCACCTGCCCCACTTCATTCCCCAGAACTAGATCCAGCAATGCTTCCTTCTTGGTTGGGCTGGAAACACACTGTTCTAGAAAGTTCTCTTGAACACACTTCAGGAATTCCCCCCCCACCTTTGCCCTTTACTCTCTTACTATCCCAGTCAATATTAGGATAATTGAAGTCCCCCATTATCACTACTCTATTGTTCCTGCCTGCAAATTTGCTCCTCTATCTCCTTCCCACTATTTGGTGGCCTATAGTTATACAACAAGTGGTGCAATAGCTTCTCTATTGTTCCTTAATTCTAACTGAATAGATTCTTTCTTTGACCCCAAAACTATATCATTCCTTTCCAGTGCTATAATAGTTTCTTTGATCAGTACTGCCACTGCTCCCCCTTTCTTTCCTTCCCTATCTTTCCTGAGTATCTTCTAGCCAGGAATATTAAGTACCCAATCCTCCCCTTCTTTGAGCCAGATCTCTGTTATTGCCACTATATCATAGTTCCATGTGGCAACTTGAGCCTGCAGATATTCATATCCAATATCAATGCTACTCCATTATTAGGAACATAGGAACATAGGAACAGTAGGAGGCCGTTCAGCCCTTCGTGCCTGCTCCGCCATTTGATAAGATCATGGCTGATCTGTGATCTAACTCCATATACCTGCCTTTGGCCCATATCCCTTAATACCTTTGGTTGCCAAAAAGCTATCTATCTCAGATTTAAATTTAGCAATTGAGCTAGTATCAATTGCCGTTTGCGGAAGAGAGTTCCAAACTTCTACCACCCTTCGTGTGTAGAAATGTTTTTTAATCTCACTCCTGAAAGGTCTGGCTCTAATTTTTAGACTGTGCCCCCTACTCCTAGAATGCCCAACCAGCGGAAATAGTTTCTCTCTATCCACCCTATCAGTTCCCCTTAATATCTGATAAACTTCGATCAGATCACCCCTTAACCTTCGAAACTCTAGAGAATACAACCCCAATTTGTGTAATCTCTCCTCGTAACTTAACCCTTGAAGTCCGGGTATCATTCTAGTAAATCTACGCTGCACTCCCTCCAAGGCCAATATGTCTTTCCGAAGGTGCGGTGCCCAGAACTGCTCACAGTACTCCAGGTGCAGTCTAACCAGGGTTTTGTATAGCTGCAGCATAATTTCTGCCCCCTTGTACTCTAATCCCCTAGATATAAAGGCCAGGCAATTGGGACTAGCTTAGTGGTATCAACTGAGCGACATGGACATGTTGGGCCGAAGGGCCTGTTTCCATGTTGTAAACTTCTATGATTCTATGATTCTAGTATTTTCTGCACCTGTTCATGACACTTCAATGATCTATGTACCTGTACCCCTAAGTCCCTTTGGACGTCCACTGTTTTTAACTTTTTACCATTTAGAAAATATCCTGTTCTATCCTTTTTTGATCCAAAGTGGATGACCTCACATTTGTCTACATTGAATTCCATTTGCCACAATTTTGCCCATTCACCTAATCTATCAATATCCCTTTGTAATTTTATGTTTTCATCTACACTGCTTACAATGCCACCAATCTTTGTGTCATCGGCAAACTTAGATATGAGACTTTCTATGCCTTCGTCTAAGTCGTTAATAAATATTGTGAATAATTGAGGTCCTAAGACTGATCCCTGCGGAACTCCACTAGTCACATCCTACCAATGTGAATACCTACCCATTATCCCTACTCTCTGTCACCTTTCGCTCAGCCAACTTCCTAACCAAGTCTGTACTTCTCCCTCGATTCCATGGGCTTCCATCTTAGATAACAGTCTCTTATGTAGGACCTTATCCAATGCCTTCTGGAAGTCTATATAAATAACATCCATTGACATTCCCCTGCCCGCTACTTTAGTCACCTCTTCAAAAAATTCAATCAGGTTTGTTAGGCACGACCTACCTTTCACAAATATATGCTGACTCTCCCTGATTAACTGAAAATTCTCAAAGTGTTCAGTCACCCTATCCTTAATTATAGACTCCAGCATTTTCCCCACAACAGATGTTAGGCTAACTGGTCTATAATTACTTGGAGTGATATGTGCAATTTTCCAATCTGGAGGGACAGTTCCTGAATCTAGAGAACTTTGAAAGATTATAGTTAGGGCATCTACAATATGCTCACCTACTTCCTTTAAAACCCTGGGATGGAAACCATCTGGGCCTGGGGATTTGTCACTCTTTAGTGCTATTATTTGCTTCATTACAGTTGCTTTACTTCTGTTAATTTTATTGAGTCCCTGTCCCCGGTTCAATATTAGTTTTCTTGGGATTTCCAGCATGCTATCCTCTTTTTCTACTGTAAATACTGACGCAAAGTAATTGTTCAACATGTCCGCCATTTCCCCATTGTCAATGACAATATCCCTACTTTCAGTTTTTAAGCGGCCAAAACTGCTCCTGACCACCCTCTTTTTCCTAATTAACTATAAAAGTTCTTTGTATTGGTTTTGATATCCCTTGCAAGTTTCTTTTCATACTCTCTTTTTGTAGCTCTTACTATTTGTTTTGTGACCCTTTGTTGATCTTTGTATCTTTCCCATTCGCCAGGATCTGTGCTATTTTTTTGCCTTTTTGTATGCCCTTTCCTTCTGCCTTATACTGTCCCTTACCTCTTTAGTTGTCCATGGCTGTTTTTTTTTGGCAAGTAGAGTTCTTGCCCCTCAGGGGCATAAACTGATTCTGTATCACGTTAAATGTTTCTTTAAACATTTCCCACTGATCATCAGTCGTTTTACCCATTAACAGATCTGCCCAGTTTACTGTGGACAGTCTCTGTCTCATCCCATTGAAGTCGACCTTACCCAAGTCTCGAATCTTAGCAGCTGATTCACTATTTTCTCTTTCAAACACTACATTGAACTCGATCATGTTATGATCGCTATTGGATAAGCTGTTAACTAAATCTGGTTCATTACTTATTACTAAATCTAGTATGGCTTGCCCCATTGTTGCCTCTCGGACGTACTGCCATAGAAAACTATCCCGGACACACTCAAGAAATTCACTACCTTTCTGACAGTTGCTAGTCTGCTTTTCCCAATTTATGTGAAGGTTAAAGTCCCCCATTAAGACCACTATGCCTTTGTTACACGCTTGTCTAATCTCTGCATTTATACAATCTAGCACTTCAGAGCTGCTGCCAGGGGTCCGATATACAACTCCCACTATAGTCTTAGATCCTTTCCCATTTCTCAATTCAACCCATAAGGTCTCTGTTGGCTGCTTACCTCTCGTTATATCCTCCTTTATCATTGAATTGATTTCATCTCTAATCACGAAGGCTACTCCTCCCCCTCTTCCATTTTCCCTATCTCTCCTGTAGACCTTATAACCTGGTATATTTAGTTCCCAATCCTGACCATCCTGCAGCCTCAGTAATAGCTATCATGTCATACCCTGCAATTTGAATTTGAATCTGTAGTTCATTTAATGTATTCCTTATACCCCATGCATTTGTACATAGAACTCTTCGTTGGGCCACACACCCTAGTCTGACCTTCAGCTTTGATGCTGGGTTAATCACCTTACGCCTTCTAGTTTTCAATTTATCTGTTGTGCCTAAAGTACTTTCTTTCTGCTGCTCTACGATTTTACCTTTCACTTGTTCTTGAACAACTGTTTGTACTTTGTATTGTAAATTTCCCCTGCATCTTCCCCTCTCATGCTGCTCTCAACTTTACTCCCTTCTGACTCCCCGCTAAGGTTCCCATCCCCCTGCCACTCTAGTTTAAACATTCCCCAACAGCACTAGCAAACACCCCCGCGAGGACATTGGTCCCGGTCCTGCTCGGGTGTAACCTGTCCCACTTGTACAGGTCCCACCTTCCCCAGAACCGGTCCCAATGTCCCAGGAATCTAAATCCCTCCCTCCTACACCATCCCTGCAGCCACGCATTCATCTGGTCTATTCTCCTGTTCCTATACTCACTAGCACGTGGCACTGGTAGTAATCCTGAGATCACTACCTTTGAGGTCCTGCTTTTTAATTTATCTTCTAACTCCTTAAATTCACCTTGCAGGACCTCATCCCTTTTTTTACCTATGTCGTTGGTACTGATATGGACCGCGACTACTGGCTGTTCACCCTCCCCCTCCAGAATGTCCTGCAGCCGCTCCGTGACATCCTTGACCCTAGCACCAGGGAGGCAACATACCACCCTGGAGTCACGTTTGCGGCCACAGAAACGCCTATCTGTTCCCCTTACAATTGAATCCCCTATCACGATAGCCCTGCCACTCTTCTTCCTCCCCTCCTGTGCAGCAGAGCCACCCGTGGTGCCATGGACTTGGCTCTTGCTGCTTTCCCCTTATAAGCCATCTCCCCCAACAGTATCCAAAGCGGTATATCTGTTTGAGAGGGAGATGGCCCCAGGGGACTCCTGCTCTACCTGCCTAGTCCTTTTACTCTGTCTGGCGGTCACCCATTTCCTTTCTGCCTGCGTAATCTTTACCTGCGGTGTGACCACCTCACTGACATTATTGACTGACATGAGGTGATAACTGATAATTGTTTCTTCTGCCTTCCATTACCCATAGCATTACAGCTACAGGTACAGCTGAGAATGCTGATACTTGTGCAAAAAGCATATGTAGAGAAACAATGAGAAGTTTCAAAAGGAAATGATGAGGGTACACAAAATATAAAGGGAGTGCAGCAAAAGCTGGATAAGTGGAGAAATAAAAATTAAAATAAAACTGAAAAAAGGAGCATATGACAACCTAGGGCCGATAATATACAGGAAATTCAAGCAGATTATAGAAAATATTTCAAAAAAAGATTCAAATTGTTCAGAGGTCTATGACAAAAGACTGACAAGTAACATAAAAGAAAATAGTGAAGGATTTTATAAGCGCAAATAAAATAAAAGATTAAAGAAAATGTAGGTCCAATTAGAAACAAAAATTGTAGTCTTCTTAAGCCATATAAAGGAATGGTGGAGATATAAAATTAGTACTTTGCCTCAATTTTCAGAGAAGAGTATGATAATGAGAACATAAGAACATAAGAAATAGGAGCAGGAGTAGGCCATAAGGCCCCTCAAGCCTGCTCACCCATTCGATAAAATCATGGCTGATCTTCGACCTCAACTCCACTTTCCCGCCTGATCCCCATATTCCTTCATTCCCCTAGAGTCCAAAAATCTATTCATCTCAGCCTTGAATATAAACAACGACTCAGCATCCGCAGCCCTTCGGGGTAGAGAATTCCAAAGATTCACAACCCTCTGAGTGAAGAAATTCCTCCTCATCTCAGTCTTAAATGGCTGACCCCTTACCCTGAAACTATGGCCCTAATTCAAGACTCTCCAGCCAGGGGAAACAACCTCTCAGCATTTACCCTGTCAACCCCCTCAGAATCTTATATGTTTCAATGAGATCACCTCTCATTCTTCTAAACTCCAGAGAGTATAGGCCCATTCTACTCAATCTCTCTACATAGGACAACCCTCTCATCCCAGGAATCAATCTAGTAAACCTTTGTTGCACTGCCTCAAAGCCAAATAAATCCTTCCTTAGATAAGGAGACCAAAACTGTACACAGTAAGTGTACAGTTAAGTACTCCAGTTGAGGTCTCACCAAAGCCCTCTACAATTGTAGCAAGACTTCCTTACTCGTATACTCCAAACCCCTTGCAATAATGGCCAACATGTCATTTGTCTTCCTAATTGCTTGCTGTACCTGCATGCTAACTTTTTGTGTTTCTTGTACGAGGACACTCAAATCTCTCCAAACACCAACGTTTAATAATTGCTCAACATTTTAAAAATATTCTGTTTTTCTATTCTTCCTACCATGTTATACTCCATCTGCCATCTTCTTGCCCACTCACTTAACCTGTCTATATCCCTCAGGGTTGTAATCATGATTGACAGCTCAGTGGGCCAAGCCCCCTTCTCATAGACTTAAGAGTGACCTCTTTCTCTTTCTCTCTCTTTCTATCTCCCTATATATATATATATAATTATATATCACACTCTCAGGCACAGAGGGTGCCCTGTACTCTTGCAACATTGTAAAAGTCTGAACCAGTTTAGCTTTGAGTAGCTTAGCTAGAGAAGTAAACCTATGTTTACAAAGTTAATAAGTTGCTTATTTATTGTTTTCCATAACTGAGGAGCGTAGGGAAATTGATTGTACTGGATGTCATTTGATGTATTTGATGTATTTAATGTAAATAACCCTGTGGATGGTCTAAAGCTATGTCTGCTTTGATAGTGTTTTCAGTGCTCTTTCTTTCAAGAGCAGAGAATTCATGTGGCAGTATGTAATACACTTCTGTAGCACCTATGCATATCAAGGGTCCTCTGTTGCAATCCCTGGGTCCTGCTGTTGTTTACCTAGATATTGTGCAAGAAAAGTACACTCCAGATGATAGAGGACATGAGAATATTCTTATGGTAATGTTGAACCTAAGAGAATTTCTAGTGTAAAAACCCAGAAATTATAACAGATTGGTTCTCAATTTTTACACAAATAAAAGGAGCTTAACTCCACATTTAACCCCTTCATTACATAATAGGGGCAATTTTCTGATTTCGTGGTTCTGGTGGCGAGTCTTGCCAACCAAGATTAAATATTGGAAATTCCAGTTTTGGTCAGAAAATGGAGGAGAGGTACAGAGGTGGAGAGGTTTAGGGAGGGAATTCCAGAGCTTAAGGCCCAGACAGTGGAAGGCATGGCCCCCAATAGTGGAGCGATGAAAATCTGGGATGCACAAGAGGCCAGATTTGGAGGAGCATAGAGATCTTGGAGGGTTGTAGGGCTTGAGGAGATTACAGAGATAGGGAGGGGCGAGGCCATGGAGGGATTTGAAAAAAAGGAAGAGAATTTTAAAATCGAGCTGTTGCCGGACCGGGAGCCAATGTAGATCAGCGAGCACAGGGATGATGGGTGAACGAGATTGGTGTGAGTTAGGAGACAGGCAGCAGAGTTTTGGATGAGCTCAAGTTTACGGAGGGTGCAAGGTAGGAGGCTGGCCAGGAGAACATTGGAATAGTCGAGTCTAGAATTGACAAAACCATGGATGAGTGTTTTAGCAGCAGATGAGCTGAGGCAGGGGAGGAGATGGGCAATGTTACGAAGGTGGAAGTAGGCGTTCTTGGTGATGGAGTGGATATGGAGTCAGAAGCTCAGCTCAGTGTTAAATAGGAGGCCAAGGTTGCAAACAGTCTGGTTCAGCCTCAGACAGTGGGCAGGGAGAGGGATGGAGTCAGTGGCTAGGGAACAGAATTAGTGGCGGGGACCGAAGACAATGGCTTCGGTCTTCCTAATATTTAGTTGGAGGAAATTTCTGCTCATCCAATTCCGGATGTGGGACAAGCAGCATAACAAATCAAAGGCAGTGGAAGGGTCGAGAGAAGTAGAATCATAGAATCATAGAATGGTTACAGCACAGAAGGAGTCCCATTCCCCCGCTCTTTCCCCATAGCCCTGCAATTTTTTTCCCTTCAAGTATTTATCCAATTTCTTTTTGAAAGTCATGAGGTGGTGGTGAGTTAGAGCTGGGAGTCGCATGCTAACATGTGGGACCTGACGTTGTGATTTTGGATGACATCACCGAGGGGCAGCATGTAGATGAGAACTATCCATTCAACCTGTTTAGCTTACCTTGCCATCCAAATCCTGTTTCAGAGCCTGATCTATCTAATCATCTTTACCTTATTCCTACCTTAGTTGTTAGGCAATATTTGCCTTTTATAAGTCATTGATAGTTTAGAATGATCACCTTTGCTCTTGGCAAATTTGTTTTTTTAGAATAGATGTAATTTCCTACTACAGAATTCAAGTTAAAGGGCTTATAGTTCCCAAGGTCATACTTCTTCTCTTTAAAAATGAGAAATGATTAGCTATTTTAAAATTTAATGATATTAATCCCTCATCTAAGGAAAATAGACAATTTCAACCATCCCTTCTCCTGTATCTACTTTTGTTTCCTTAAGTATATTTTCTGATCATTGTGCTTTATGAATATTCACGCACTCCAGTTTTTAATGAACATTTGTTTACTAATGTGTTTTGTCCATGAAGGATCTCTTAACCCTCCAACTACGAGAAAAGGCATTCTATTGTTTCCTGTTGTGATATAGTTTTTAAAAACTCATTTCCATTTCCTTACCTGTTCTTTTATCTTTAGCCCTTAGATCACTGTGGATAAGTGTATTCATTGATTGCAGCATCTTTGTATTTGGACAAGATTTTCACATCACAAATTGAGTTGGTTGCTTCTATCATTGATTCTGTTAAGTTACCAAATCTGGGAAACTCTGCCAAGGTATAAAATGGGTGGCCGATTCGCTATTGCCCATTTTTTGTCTGGTAATAATTGATAAAATTACTCCCAGGGAGTGTTGTATTGATGAATGTGTTGTCTTTCAGACAAGATTTTAAACAGGGTCCCTGTTTGCCTGTTTAATTGGACGGAAAAGATATATGGCACTATGTAAAGAAGAGCACCTGATGTTCTGGCCAACAGTGACCTCTTAACTAATACCACCAAAACTGATTAACTGTCATTTAACTTGTTGCTATTTGTGGGACCTGTGTGCAAATTGGTTGTCATGTTTGGCAAAAAAATAGTGACTATACTTTAAAAGTCATTGCCTGTGGTGTGTTTCAGGACATCCTGAGGATGTGAAACATGTATATGTGTATGTGTAGAGATATATATATATATATATATATATAGACACACACACAAACACACACGGTGGTCTACACAATGGAAGGTATTCTCACCGTGGAGAGGAGAATTTAAATTTGCAAGGACTGTGCAATGGTTACTCCTACCAATGCTTTTGTGGGCAGAAATGTTTGCAACAGATAGGTTGGTGAGGGCAAGGTCATGTAGGTTATTCCCTTCTGTTGGTTCCTTCACAATCTGACACAGGTTTAGTGTTGATGTGGAGATGCCGGTGATGGACTGGGGTTGACAATTGTAAACAATTTTACAACACCAAGTTATAGTCCAGCAATTTTATTTTAAATTCACAAGCTTTCGGAGGCTTCCTCCTTCCTCAGGTGAACGATGTGGAAATGAAATCCTCGAAATGAAGTCGCATTTATAATTCACAGAACAATGCTTGGTGAGTACAGACAGTTTTTTCAACTGCCCGTTGCCAAGGCAATCAGTGTGCAGACAGACAGGTGTTACCTGCCAGGTCTCAGAATATACAAATCACCAAAAAAAAAAACAACAAACACAAAAAAAAACAGAGATAGAGAGGTAGAAACATAGAAAAGACAGCAACTGACCCGTTATATTAAAAACAGAAAACATTTGTTCGCTGGTGGGGTAACGTGTAGCGTGACATGAACCCAAGATCCCGGTTGAGGCCGTCCTCATGGGTGCGGAACTTGGCAATCAATTTCTGCTCGACGATTTTGCGTTGTCGTGTGTCTCGAAGGCCGCCTTGGAGTATGCTTACCCGAAGGTGGGTGGCTGAATGTCCTTGACTGCTGAAGTGTTCCCCGACTGGGAGGGAACCCTCCTGTTTGGCGATTGTTGCGCGGTGTCCGTTCATCCGTTGTCGCAGTGTCTGCATGGTCTCGCCAATGTACCATGCTCTGGGGCATCCTTTCCTGCAAGGTATGAGGTAGACAACGTTGGCCGAGTCACAGGAGTATGAACCATGCACCTGGTGGGTGGTGTCCTCTCGTGTGATGGTGGTATCTGTGTCGATGATCTGGCATGTCTTGCAGAGGTTACCGCGGCAGGGTT
Organism: Heptranchias perlo; assembly: GCF_035084215.1. Lineage (NCBI taxonomy): Eukaryota > Metazoa > Chordata > Chondrichthyes > Hexanchiformes > Hexanchidae > Heptranchias > Heptranchias perlo. The sequence continues at coordinate 41,081,281 of NC_090328.1, read as the reverse complement.
GTGTGGTGTCGTGGACGCTGTTCTCTTGAAAGCTAGGTAATTTGCTGCGAACGATGGTCTGTTTGAGGTTGGGTGGCTGTTTAAAGGCGAGTAGTGGAGGTGTGGGGATGGCCATAGCGAGGTGTTCGTCGTCATTGATGACATGTTGAAGGCTGCGGAGAACATGGCGTAGTTTCTCCGCTCCGGGGAAGTACTGGACGACAAAGGGTACTCTGTTGGTTGCGTCCCGTGTTAGTCTCCTGAGGAGGTCTATGCGATTTTTTGCTGTGGCCCGTCGGAACTGTCGATTGATGAGTCGAGCGTCATATCCCGTTCTTACTAGGGCGTCTTTCAGCGTCTGTAGGTGTCCATCGCGTTCCTCCTCGTCTGAGCAGACCCTGTGTATTCGCAGGGCCTGTCCATAGGGGATGGCCTCTTTGACGTGGTTAGGGTGGAAGCTGGAAAAGTGGAGCATCGTGAGGTTGTCCGTGGGCTTGCGGTAGAGTGAGGTGCTGAGGTGCCCGTCTTTGATGGAGATTCGTGTGTCCAAGAAAGAAACTGATTCTGAGGAGTAGTCCATGGTGAGCTTGATGGTGGGATGGAACTTGTTGATGTTATCGTGTAGTCTCTTCAGTGATTCTTCGCCGTGGGTCCATAGAAAGAAAATGTCATCGATGTATCTGGTGTATAGTGTTGGTTGGAGGTCTTGTGCAGGTTTAGTGTGGCAGCTATGTCCTTCAGGAATCTGCCAAATCGGTCAGTGTTGGTACTAAAGAGCCATTCTTAGTTGCACACATTGAAGTCTCCCATCCAGAGTGCATTTTATTCCCTTACCTCCCTCAGTGCTTGCTCCAATTGATGTTTAGCAGTGAGGAGTTCTGTTCCATCAGTTGAGAGAAGACAGTAAATTATTATCAGCAGGAGGTTTTCTTGGCCTCTTTTGACCTGAAGCCATTACACTTCATGGGGGCTTAAGTCAATATTGAATACTCCAAGGACCACTCCTAACTGACTATACCACTGTGCGTCCAGTGGAACTGGACATACCCAAGGATAGTAATGGAGGAATCTGGGATGTTAGCTGATAGATACGATTCTATGAGAATTACTGTGTTAGGTTTTTTGCTCGACTAGTCTGTGGGACAGTTCTCCCAACTTGAGTACCAGTACCCAGATATTAGTGAGGAGGACTTTGCAGGGTCAACTGGGCTGAGATTATCCTGTCTTCATCCAATGCCTGGATTGTTGCCAATAGGTCCATCCGATTTTTTCTTATTAATAAATTTTGTCGTGATTGCTTACAACTGAATGACTTGCTGGAAGCATTAAGAAGGTGTTGAGTCAACTATTTAATGTGAGATGAGAATCACATGTAGGAGTCCAAGGGTGAAGGCCTAGACCTCCCTGTTTATTCTAATAGTGATAGTTACAGTTGGTTAAGGAGTAGTATTCTAATATGCATCTGCACATAGAATCAAAAAAATCATAGAATTATACAGCACAGAAGGAGGCTTTTCAGCCCATCATGCCTGTGCCAGCTATTCAATTAGTCCCAATCCCCTGCTCTTTCCCCATAGCCCCACAAATTTTTCCCCTTCAAGCATTTATCCAATTCCATTTTGAAAGTTATTATTGAATCAGCTTCCTCCACCCTTTGAGGCAGTGCATTCCTAATCATAACAACCCGCTGCATAAAAACTGATTTCCTCATGTCGCCTCTGGTTCTTTTGCCAATTACCTTAAATCTGTGTCCTCTGGTTATCGAACCTTCTGCCACCTGAAACAGTTTCTCCGTATTTACTCTATCACAACTATTCATGATACTGAACACCTCTATCAAATTTCCCCTTAAATTTTTCTGCTCCAAGAAGAACAGCCCCAGTTTCTCTCGTCTCTCCACGTAACTGAAGTCTTTCATCCCTGGCCCCATTCTAGTAAATTTCCCCTGCACCTTTCTTTATGGCCTTGACATCCTTCCTAAAATGTGGTGCCCAGAATTGGCCACAATACTCTGGCTGGGGCCTATCCAGTGTTTTATAAAGGTTTAGCATAAGTTCCTTACTTTTGTACTCTATGGGGGTAATTTTAACCCCCAAGAATGGGTGGGTTGGGGGCGGGTGGGCAGTAAAAATAGTTTGTTTTTGGAGCGGAACCACATCCCAGCTCCAATGCGCCCACTTCCGGATTTAACCCAGGCGCGTTTGGATGCGTGCATAATAGAAACCTGGAAATCCCATCCCCACTTAAAGCTGGTAGGCTGATATTTAAAGGGGCAATGTACCTTATTGAGATAGTTGAGGCACTTAATATTTTATTTATTAGAAATGTCAGACAGATTTAACCTTACCTATTCGGGTTTCCCATCACTTCTGATTCACGTCAGGTGAAAGCAGGCGAGAAGGGCCAGATCCTTGAGGTGAGTGCCTTTATTGCACTGCTTGTGGGTCAGGAGGAGCAGGAGTGATTCGTCCTGGTCCAACAAGTTCATTGGACCCCCGTGATAGACCAACCCCCCCTCCACCTCAATGGTGGAACCCCCCCCCCCCATGGTGGACACCCCCATGTTGGCTCCCCCCCCACCATGTTGACAACCCCCATGGTGGACCCCCCCAACCGATGGTGGGCCCCACCCCCCCATCTTCTCCAAAGCCCAACCAATGTCATGCACATCCCCTCACCTCCCACTCCCTCGATATCTTCCACAGTCCAAGATCTCTCTCTCTCCCTCTCTCGCCCCTCTCCGATTCACAGCTCCTTTCCCTTCTGACAGGCATCCAGCCTGTCAATCTGCCTGCCTGGTGCGTGGGAAACATGGAAGCACAAATACTTACTTTCAATTGAGGTACGATCACAGATTGCGACGCACTCACTTGACTTCTCGGTTCCCCATGCGAATATCTACACTCGCGCTGGGTTCTCTGCTCCAAGCTAAAATCATGCCCTATGCCTCTGTTTATAAAGCCAAGGATACCGTATGCCTTTTTAACAGCCTTCTCAACTTTTCCTGTCACCTTCAAAGACTTGTGTGCGTACACCCCCAGGCCTCTCTGTTCCTGCACCTCCTTTAAAAATGCTTCATTTAGTTTATATTGCCTCTCCTCCAAAATGAATCATTTCACACTTCTCTGCGTTAAATTTCATCTGCCATGTGTCTACCATTTCACCAGTCTGTCTATGTCCTTCTGAAGTCTGTTGCTATCCTCTTCACTGTACACTACATTTCCAAGTTTCGTACTAGCTACAAACTTTGAAATTATTACCTGTATACCCAAGTCCAGATCGTTAATATATATCAACATGCAGGGGATAGTTATAGGTTTGTGTAATCATAAGGGGCTTTTGGGTTTCATGCAGGTTTTTCATGAACTCTGCCTAATAAAATGTTGTGGTAATTCATAGAGGCAGGTAAAGATCACACAGCTGTTTTTAAATTTAATTTTTTTAAAACTGGCTAGAGTTCTATTAAGTGCCATGTGGGCTTTTCCTGAAGCTGGCTTAAATACAGAATGTAATTGTAAAGTGATTACTGGAAAATAACACAATCAGTATATATTAGCAATGTAACATATCAAAGGTTGAAATGAAGTCACAATGATGACAATGGAACTTGAGCAGTTTTGAGATGTGTTACTAACACATTATAGACCGGGGTTATTCTTTACAATTATACTAACTTACAGTTGTTTACCTTTTGATCGTTTTTTCCACCGGGTAATATCACGGTTGACAGCGATGGACAACAATAGAATCACATGATTTGAGCAGAATTATATTGTGCTGTGTGATTTGAATGGTATTGATATCTATATTTAATTAAATATATGGATATATTCTAATAACCTGTTAGGTGCTTAGTTCACTTTTCCAGATTCATGGTTCACTGGGACAATGAGATTTATAATGTACAATATAATTTTGAAATTATTTAGGTGTATTGTTAAATGTGAATGTTACAGAAAATTGCCAGGCTGGATGCTCCCTATTTGGCATCACAGACTTTTCATTGTGCAAGCCACTTTTGAAGGCACTGCAGCCCTTCTAAAATCACATCTACAAATTTAAAAATAATACACCCACTCACAAAATTATTTTACCCAGTATAAAATGCTTCTTATTTTAATTCTGTAATTATTGCCGGTCCTATGTATGCTACTTTTGTGTCTGTCCACCACATGCCATCTCCATTTAAAAATGTTGAAGATTGTAAAGAAAAATGAGATGAGAAATAATTCTTCATTATCATTATTGTGCAAATTAACTGGAAATTTCTAACTGTGTCACATTTTGAGATTTTCTGCAGAATTCTGCAATAGTCAGAGTATAGTTGATGTTTCATTACAATCCTCATTATACCATTCCCATAACACATGCTGCGTCTGTTATCATATTATCAGGCTGCCATCAGCAGCGGTAACATGCAGAATCTACAACCTAGTCACTGGTCTACAAGGCCTGTGTGTGGTCCTGTTGTACCTATCAACTGTTGGCCTGCTATTATTCAATGTGACAGCTGCTCCTGATTGCAAAGTCTCCTGACTGTGTCAATATGACTAAGCTGCACTGAAGGGACTTGATGGCAGATCACTCCTGCATTATCTCTATCATCTCAAATACAAGGCATCAGGGGGTACATTCTTAAAAACAGAAACAAAAATGCCACGAGGGTCTATGCTAAATAAAAAGCAAAAACTGCAAATGCTGGAAATCTGAGATCTATTCTGAAATAGTTAACTGTCCACAATTACTTATTCAGTGTGCTATCATTTTTAATTCAGATTTGTGTGTGTGTGTGTGCGTGTGTGTTTGCCAAGGGGACTGTTGGAAATGGAACCTTTTCTAACTTTGACACCCCCACTAACAATAAGCGCTCCCAGGTACAGCAAGGGTCATGTGCAGATTAAAGCTCCCTCTGTTCTGTCCTGATAATGTGCGTTAACCCCAGTCACAGATGAGTACTCCTAACTATTCTTTTAGCACTTCTGAGTAAGACTACCAATTTAATGCCAATTAATGGGAAGTTTTGTGCTATTGACTACTGCCCATTGAGAATAGCATTGATGAGACTAGCCAAACTCACGTTGGATCATTACAGCTGCAAGAGAGAAAAGAGACTTTCATCCCAACATTCTGGGTTAGATTCAAAGGTGAAGGGTGTGCTAACCCACGGTACCATCCAGTCCCCACTGTGCCTGTTTTTATACTTGGCAGCCAACCTAACTGATGCCATTTTACTGTCTAAGTTTGACAATATTATGAGCAATGCTTCCATTCTTTCTATAATATTTACTCTTGAAAGAACGGAGGCAGCATTTTCACTGTTAACAAATAATTTGATACCTTGTACAACACATTCATCATTAGAATTGGGTTTGAGTATTATATTCCACTGGCTGAAGATGAGTGAGAGATTATCAGTCTTGAATGTCGTTTCAGCGGTTTGTGCTATTCCAGAAGTTCTATACTTGCACCAAATTGCTTCCTTTTTGTCATATTTGCTAAGTTCAATATAAGTATTGTGGCTACATTCTTGGAATCATTACCTGCTGTAGAATGAGTGTGCACCTTTGTTAAATGAGGCTTGCCCAAGTCCAGCAATTGAACTTTTGTACCTGCTCTCCAACTAAGGGTTGGAGCCCATTCTTCCCATGATGCAGTCATAATGCTAAATAGCTTTTCTCTTTAAAAAATAATAAAATGATCTCTGACATCTAATTTAAAAATGCTGAGTTCACTCACGGTACAATTCTGCAGGATTTGTATGAACAGAAATGTCAGAAAGCTCTCTTGATATTTAAGCTCTGAGACATAACTCAAATTAATTGTTTCTGGTTGTTCAAAAATGATGGCTATCAAAAGTCATCTCAAAATTTGATAAAGCTGCTAAAGATAAACTATTACGATCAGCTGAGAAAGATTCATTGAATTGTCTGCTAATGTGTGGAATGCCCAGTTTAACTGTACTACTTTCCAAGCCTCATACTACAATGGAAACATGTGAACATCAGATTCACTGGCAACACAATCGTCCTTCTCGCCAACAATCATCACACTCTATTGTCTGCATTTCCCCTTGCCATGTTCAAGGGCAAAAAACAAGCACAAACTCAGGTGCAAGTGACCCTGCTCTGCACCTATATGCAGATTTGCTTTTCTTCCTCTGTGTGCTGTGGCAGAACAAATGCATGTTTAAAAAAATCATGTAAACGATTTGTGTATTCTCACATATTGTTAGCTGTCATTTTTACATTGCAACTAGGGCGAATGAGCACAAAAGCCTCCATTTGTTTAAAAATAAACTCTAGTGACATGCTGGACCCTGTCTGACAAGTTGGCTTCTTTTTCCCAGTGGATTTTATCTGCGGCACAGATCTTGTTTTCAAACAGAGAAATAATGCCCTGCTATATGGGCCACATTTCACATCTGCCTCAGTGTTTGCTAGCCCTCCTATCCTCTTCCATTAGTAATGGGGAGAAGAAAGTGAGAATATCAACCTAGGTAAATACAAAACTATCCATTGAGATAAGACAAGAAAATCTGGGGCTTTATTCATTCTAGCTGGTCAATCCACAGTATGTGATCATTAGAAATAGTAGTTTTAATTTTCTACACCACAATCAGACCACTGGGTCAGAAAAGGGAACAATCAGCCAGGATTCCCACTTCTGATCATAACTCAGTGATTCCTGATGGAAATAGGCAGGTGTGAAGATCACAAAATAAATACAGATGAGGAAGGTCATTAGTTCATCCATTCACAAAGACTCTACTGTTCACTCATTCCAGCATCCAACTATTTCTTAAATAATTCCAAGGTTTTACCTCTATTTCTGTGAAATGGAACTTCCTAAGTTTGTCTTTTACTAGCTAGAATCTGTGTCTCCTTGTCCTCCTTTCAAACTTTAGTTTGTGGTAAGTTTCCGATCTATCTCTATAAGGTCACCTCTCGTATGCCTCCTCTTGAGGCTGAAGAGCCCAAGTTTCTCCAGTCTTTCGTCATATCTTCATCTTCTGACACTGGTGGTCAGCCTTGGGACTCCTCTCTGAACTGCCTCCAGAGTTTTAATGTCTCCCCTGTGTCTCAGTGACTAGAATTGAGCAAAGTACTCAAGTTGGTCTGACCAGAACGCTATACAGTTTAAACATAACTACCCCTGATTTGTATTCTACTGTTTTGTCTACGTAGTTCAGCATTCTATTTCCTTTGTTGATTGCTGCCCTGCAGTGATTGGATATCTTGAACATTGCATCCATTTGAATTCCTAGTTCTCTTTCAACTTTATTGTTAGCTATTTCAGCATTATTCATGGAGTACGCATGTTGCCTATTTTTCCTTCTTATGTACAGCACACTACAATTCATACTAAATTTCATCTGACACTGTTCTGCCCACCTACATAATTTGTCCAGCTCATTTTTTTTCTTGATTTGATTAGAATCATCTGTCCTTCTAATTTGGTATCATCTGCAAATTTAACCAATTGGCATTGAGATTCTAAATCAAGCCATGGAAGTAAATTAGAAACAGTAATGGTCACAGTACCCCATTCAGCACTTCCCCTCACCCTGAAATAACTCTTTGAAGTAGTACTCAATGATTTCTATCCTTCAGTCAATTTCTTTTCTATTCTCAAGGTTTATTCTAAATTCCCACTGCATGAAGCTTTAATATTAGCCTTTCATGTAGAACTTTGTCAAATGTTTTGGAAAGTCTAGCCATGTCATAGGACTTTCCACTTGGGATGTCATCTCCTCAAAATAGTCAAGAAGGTTGGTCAGGCAGGAGCTTACCCCTCTGAATCCATGTTGACTGATTTTTACTAGGTTATTACTGTACAAAAAATCCTCAAGTTCATTCTCGTTAATCAATTCCATTGTTTTACACAGTATTGAAGTAAGACCTTCAAGTAAGACCTTGAAGTAAGATCCCTCCAACTGCTTTATCACTTTTTTGAAGATGGGCATAAAGTTAGTCTTTTTCCAATCTACTAGTACCTCCCTAGTTTTCAACAGCTCCCTCTTAATGATTGTTGGTGACTCACAGCTCTTCTCCCCTCTCTCTTTTAGTACTCTAAGATAAACACCACCTAAGGATTTATTTGCCTTGTGTCCTTTTAGTCTGTCTAGTATTTACATCGGGTGAAGACAGGATCAGGATTGCCTGTGGTGCTTCCTGTATTTGGATAGCCTGCCAACAAGTGAATAATGGCCACTTTTCTGAGGTACCAAGAGGTGGCCAGGACACATGGAACCATACTTCAGCAAGAACATAAGAACATAAGAAATAGGAGCAGGAGTAGGCCAATTGGCCCCTTGAGCCTGCTCCGCCATTCAATAAGATCATGGCTGATCTGATCCTAACCTCAAATATAAATTCATGTCCAATTTCCTGCCCGCTCCCCGTAAGCCCTAATTCCCTTTACTTCTAGGAAACTGTCTATTTCTGTTTTAAATTTATTTAATGATGTAGCTTCCACAGCTTCCTGGGGCAGCAAATTCCACAGACCTACTACCCTCTGAGTGAAGAAGTTTCTCTTCATCTCAGTTTTGAAAGAGCAGCCCCTTATTCTAAGATTATGCCCCCTCGTTCTAGTTTCACCCATCCTTGGGAACATCCTTACCGCATCCACCCGATCAAGCCCCTTCACAATCTTATATGTTTCAATAAGATCGCCTCTCATTCTTCTGAACTCCAATGAGTAGAGTCCCAATCTACTCAACCTCTCCTCATATGTCCACCCTCTCATCCCTGGGATTAACCGAGTGAACCTTCCAGAGAGCAGAAAATTTGTGAGAAAAATAGATTTTATTGAATATTTGGTTGTTGATCTCTTGTCCTTTTGAAGATGAGTTTACATTTGTTAGTTATTTTGGGGTGCATTAAATAAACAGCGGGATGATTTAGCACCAGATCTGCATTCAACAAATGTGATCTTATCCGAATTGTCACAAAGGTGCTTTTGGGATTGCTAAAATAATTAAAAATAACATTCATAATGTCTCCACTTTTCTTTTCAATTTATATATTTTTCCACATTTTAGCATTATTTTGTCCCTGCCATGCAGCATTTCTTAGGCAAGATGATGATCAAGTGAGCTACTGCTGGGTCCAGCAATGTTACTATGTAACCAACCCACTGGGAAGTGTGCAACAATGGCCCTGTTGAGTCACGTTCTGAATTTCCTTCCCTTTCCATAGAGAAGTGGCTGGTCTCTCTTTGTTGTCACTCTTTGATAACCTGGCTAATATTGAGAGTTCACCATGAGGAAATGTTAGAAGAATTGTGATCGTGAACTTACGTCCTGCCAATCAGTCATAAAATACATTTGTGTACTGCTTTTCCAAGTTATTTTAAACATACACACATATCCCTCACAGTGCTAATTTGTAGTATAAGTGCCAAAAATTCTAAAAATGACTTTTTTTTTCTCTGTTGCCAACATGTTTCTAATATTAACAGATACAGCTTAGACTTTCTGGTGGTACAAGAAATATGGAATTGGATTCATAGTCTGGTTGCACATTCTTTTGTTCACTGATTAGTAACATACCTCTTCATGTTGTTTTTGGTTATCCAATTCTGAATTAATAGTATACAGTAATTATGTATTCATATTTTCATTATCCTCATTAAAGGTATTTACTTAAATGTGAAAATAGTGGCCTATGAGTCGTTGATACTTTAATAATTTTTGCAGTAAAAACAGTATTTAGGTTTGAGCAAAATGGTTCCTTGATCATAGAGTGGAGTATTGCTTTCTCTGGCTTTCCTCTTTGTTTGGCTGTCAGTGAAAATGTCCCTGCTGTGGCATAAAATACAAATGAAGAAGGTGCAGTTCATGTAGATGTGAGGATTCACCCAGCAAGAAAAGCAGAGAGAGTGCATATAGCTTCATTCAGTCTGGGCTGCCAGGAATGGATAAACTTATTTTGTTGCACATTAATTGTCGCAATCAGTTTTCCAGCCAAGAAAGTGACAATAGGCAGGAAATGGCAACAATCTCCTGTATTCATGGCATCATGACAGGAAGTTAGCATGGCCTCTGAGGGTCAAAGGTAACAGACTGATAGAGTCAGGTGTCATTCTATTCATGAAATCTTTAGCATTCCAGTAGCATCGAGCCTCAGAGCCATTCCAACTTCCTGTCATTTGTGAATGGAATGATTAGGGCTTCACCACATTATATGAAGCTTTCCTCCGAGAAACTTGCCATAAAAATTATTCTCACACATAAGAATTGCTTTTATTGCAGTCATAGCCACTGCAGTGCTTAAGACATTTTGAATTCAATGACTACTTTCAGGCAGAAATGGCACTTGAATCAAACTAATGAAACTACAAACACACAGGCAAAAGCAGATCAAACACAAATATTACATAATCAGTGATCAGTCATAGGTTATGAATGCCTCAGGGAGATTACAAGACTGTAATTTCACTGACAGGTTCAGATGATGCCATAAAAGATGGGAGCAGTTTACGATCATATTTTGAATATTATGATTGTATAACAATCTTGCATTCTTTTTCTTTTATAGGTGCAACATACTGTATTGCTTATCTGTGGGTGGGTTATTCTGCTTTCAGGAGAGGGGGTAGGGATTCTGGCCACTGGCTGACATTGCCAATAACAGCTGGCTATAAAAGATTTCACAAAATATAGCTTTCACTTTATTGCTCTAAAAGCCATAACAGCTTAAATATTCTGCAGACCTTTTTGAGGAAGTTCACATCTACCCTCCATCCCCCATCTCCCCCATGTCACTGACTCTGTTCCAAATCCCAGGGATGGAGTAATTTGAATATTCAGGGTGGACATCTGTAATAGCAAAACAAAGCCACTGCCCCACTGAGGGGCGTAAGTCAGAGCAGCACCCTGCCACTCCAGAAGGGGGGTACCCGAGACCCGAATTGGACCAAAAGGGGAAGGCAAGTCAATAATGGTTTAAAATGTATTCCCTGACCTGCGGGACACTTCCAAGATTGATTGCTGTTCTTTTCTTAAAGGCTGGAGCCTTTAAAAAAAAAAGGCGCGCAAGGGACCTATGCCTGCTGTCAGCGAGCATAGGTCCCACTGGGCCTATCGGGGCCGAGCCGGTGGAATTCCTGGGGGAGCCCTGGAATGTCCCCAGACATGACCCAAAGTCGGCTTTCAAGTAGAAGAAACACCTTCCCTCTCCAGGTTGCAATTTATGAGGAAACTTAAGAGGGATGGAAACCTAATGGATTCTGGTTACCCCAAGATTTCAGCCCCCAAATTGTCAATTCAGTGTGTTCTTGGCCATCACATTTTTCATCTCTGGCTGCTGGGAGGGGGTCTATGGACACCGAAATCTCTGCTCACTGAAAGGAGGGGAAATTGACCACTATGCTCATGGGAGGGTGTCTGCGGGGATGTCTGCTCACTGGGGTCGGGGGGGGAGGGGGGGTTTCTAGCCGTAACCTTGTATCAGTGGCAGCATTGTGAGTGGGGGTGGTTTACTTTCAATATCATTTTTTCATTTGATTGGTCTACCTAGGAAGTATGTCTGAATGATGAACATTTTCTGATCACTTTGATCTAATAAAACTTTGTTCTTCTCACTTGCACATATCTTGGATGGAAGAGATCACAATTATTTCTGTGAAAGATACATTATCGGACCTCTTAGGGAGAGTACGGTTCTGTCACTTAACATTAGGTGCTCCCATTGTAATTTCCCAAGCAATAACAAGTAACTAAAGCATCTCTTCTAACCCAGAAATTTTACTTGCAACAAAAAATGTAAAAAGGAACAACTGAATCCTAATACTGACGAACCCTGTTCTTACTCTGCTCTTCTATAATACTGAAGATCATGGGCATGATTTTAAAAGGGAAAAATGGGTGGGCTGGGGGCAGGGGGGGCATTCAAAATCGCATCCATTTCGGACCCGCCTCCAACCTGCCTATTTCCAGTTTTCATCGGGGCGGGATGAAGGGCAGGCGACCAACCTGTTCCCAGGAGACGGGTTGGTGATAAAAACCTTTCAAAGAGGCAGCGGGCCTCCGTTTTTGTAGTTTCTGATTTCAACCCCGGGGGACCGTGATTCCCAGGCCTTCTCTTTCACGCCACGTGAGAGGAAGCGAGAAGGCCTGAGACTAACAGGTAGGTGCCTTTCTGACACAGCTTGTGGACCCGGAGGAGTAGGAGTGCTTCCCCCAGACCCAATAAGCCTACGTGCAGCGACCCTCCAACTATCGCAGACACCCCCGCCCCCGACGCCCACCAAAACGGTCGCGGACTCCCCTGCCCCCAATCTCAGACCCTCCCCCAATGATTGCTGACCCCCGCGATAACCCCCAATCCGCCCAACGATTGCGGTCCCTCACGATGACCTCTGATCTCCTCACCACCCACCCTGTGACTGACCCCCGATCCCTCCCCCCGTGACCCCTGTGCCAACCTATGTCCCCGTGCCAACCCATGCTCTGTGCCAATCCGTGCCCACCCCTGTCCCCCATGCCCCCCCCCACCTCATCCATACAAAAAAACAACTTACCTGAAGACTTACCTGAACACTTCCTCTCTCTGGCTGGTCTCCCGTCTGACTGAAACCAGCCTGTCAATCAGCCGGACGGCAAAACGACAAAATAAAATGAAAGATGTCCTTACGTCAAAATCATAAGTACGTCCGGGAAACCCATACTTCCAGGTTTCCCGTCCGCAATTTGACCACCCCCCCTCCCAGCTCGGAGTCAAAACCATGCCCCATTACTGCACATCTCTACTAGATATTTAAATTTGTGACACTTTGAAATTTCTTGAGAGATGTTTTCTTCTCCTGCCCTCTAAGTATTTCTGTGAAGCTAGCAAATGAAAACTGGGAAACAGAGAAACACAGAAGTAAAAGGAATGTGTGCCATAATTAGAAGTGATAATGAAACTTTCACTGGTGAAAGCAGACTTTAGTAATGGTCTGTATGGTGATAATAGAAGTCTGCTAATCGCCAAGGGAAAAATAAAAGTTCATTAAAACACTATGACTGTTTTGTTTTTTTCACATTCTTTGCATGCTGCTTAGAACTTATCAATATAACATACAGGGAAGAATATACCAACACTTACATTTAACAGCCTGATCTAACCATAATCAAATGATTTACAACATGATCTTATGCTGTAACACAGAATTCATTATTTTCTACATCTACAGGTCTACGCTCTCAGTGTCATGGGTGCTATGGAGCTGTTTTCCATGCTTATATCTAATTGTTGCTTTTTAAAAAAATGACAGTTTATTACAGTAAAAATAATTGATGTCTGAGTAAATTCTACAGCTAATAATAAATTATAAAATCAAGGTGGGATTCTTTTCTTTTCATCTTTAAATTTGTATCATTTATTTTTGGAAACCTTTTTCCTTCATCATGTTATGGGGAATACAATGATTCATTCAAGACTGGTTAAAATTTCCTTATCCTCTTTGTGAACACAATGGGATTTTACATCTTAAGCATTTTAAAATACTTTTCAAGTAATAAGAATGTTAAAAATATTTTAATATTTTACAATAAAAATTATTGGAGAATCTTAGCAGCACTCCTGTGGCATTGGTCATAAGTTGCATTTATCCAGTTTAGAACTATAGTAATGCATATGGATTACTCTACCATGAAGGTGAAGCTATATTTATAAGATGGCCCTTTAAGTCTAAAATTAAAACCATTGGAATTTAAGGCAAATTATTGACCTGGTTAGAAGATTGGTTAGGCAGTAGAAGAGAGAGAGTAGGGATAATGAGTATGTACTCGAATTGGAAGGAAGTGACTAGTGGTGTCTCACAAGGATCTGTGCTGGGGCCTGAATTATTCACTATATTTATTAATGACTTAGATAACACAATGGAGAGCCATATATCCAAGTTTGCCAATGACACAAAGATTGGTGGCATAGTAGGTAGTGTAGAAGGGAGCATAAACTTACAAAGAGATATTGAAATTGAAAGATTAAGTGAGTTGGCAAAACTGTGGCAGATGAATTTCAACGCAGATAAGTGTGAGGTCACCCATTTTGGACCAAGAAAGGACAGATCCAAGTGTTTTTTAAATGGTGAAAAGCTAGGCACAGTGGACGTCCAAAGTGATTTAGGGGTCCATGTGCACAGATCACTAAAATGTAGTAGTCACGTACTAAAAATAATAAAAAAGGCTAATGGAAAGTTAGCGTTTATATTTAGAGGGTTAGAATATAAAGGGGAGGAAGTTTTACTACAGCTACAAAGCTCTAGTTAGACCACATCTAGAGTAGTGTGTACAGCTCTGGGCATCGCACCTTAGAAAGGATATATTGGCCTTGGAAGGAGTGCAGCACAGATTCATCAGAATGTTACCAGGGCTCCAAGGGTTAGATTATGAGTGTAAGGAGTCGTACAACACCGGGTTATAGTCCAACAGCTTTATTTGAAATCACAAGCTTTCGGAGCTTTGCTCCTTCGTCAGGTGAGTGAAGAGTTCCATAAAGGCACAGCATATATAGTCAGAGATTTGTGCCTTTATGGAACCCTTCACTCACCTGACGAAGGAGCAAAGCTCCGAAAGCTTGTGATTTCAAATAAAGCTGTTGGACTATAACCTGGTGTTGTACGACTCCTTACATTTGTCCACCCCAGTCCATCACCGGCATCTCCACATCATTAGATTATGAGGAGAGATTACATAAACTAGATTTGTATTCCCTGAAAGATAGAATGTTTAGGGGTGATTTGATTGAGGTTTTTAGGATAGTGAAAGGAATTGATAGGGTAGATAGTGAGAAATTTTTTCCACTGATGGGAGAGTCTAGGACAAGGGAGCATGAACTTAAAATCAGAGCCAGGCCATTCAGGAGAGAAGTTAGGAAACATTTCTTCACACAAAGGGTGGTAGAAGTGTGAAACTCTCTCCCACAAAAATCAGTAGATGCTCGCTCAATTAATAATTTTAAATCTCATAGCAATAGACTTTTGCTAACCAAGGGATATAGAGCCAAAGCGGGTGGATGGAGTTAGGATACAGATCAGCAATGGTCTCATTGAATGGTGGAACAGGCTCGAGGGGCTGAATGGCCTATTCCTGTTACTATGTTCCTATGGTTCTATGTTCCTATAAACCCACAAAAGCTATTGCTGTAGATAAGCAAAATCCTGAGGTGAATAAGATTTTTATTGCAGTTGGTGAGGGAAGTTTGCAGATTGACAGGAGCTTGTAAATTTCCAGCTCCAGGTTAATCTGAAAACTTCCCTCACTAACAGTGAATAATTTGCAATTGACTTCAGCATGAAGTGACTACCTTTGACACTCTATAGTGTGACATCTGAAATCTGCCAAAACTCTCAAAACTTTTGTATCTAACTAATGGATCTCTGGTGACATTGTTTATGGTGAGTTGGAAGATATGTTGTTTTATGTTATTTGATACATCGTATATTATCAAGGACGCTGATTTACCATGATCAAATAAGTGAAATTGCATTTTTATTATAAAGTACTATGGGAATTTTAATAGTACATTACTCATCAATAAACTGCTCACCGCAGCTCAGTTTGGGTTCCGCCAGGACCACTCGGCTCCAGACCTCATTACAGCCTTGGTCCAAACATGGACAAAAGAGCTGAATTACAGAGGTGAGGTGAGAGTGACTGCCCTTGACATCAAGGCAGCATTTGACTGAGTGTGGCACCAAGGAGTCCTAGTAAAACTGAAGTTAATGGGAATCAGGGGGAAAACTCTCCAGTGGCTGGAGTCGTACCAGCACAAAGGAAGATGGTAGTGGTCATTGGAGGCCAATCATCTCGGACCCAGGACTGCAGGAGTTCCTCAGGGCAGTGTCCTAGGCCCAACCATTTTCAGCTGCTTCATCAATGACCTTCCCTCCATCATAAGGTCAGAAATGGGGATGTTCGCAGATGACTGCACAGTGTTCAGTTCCATTCGCAACCCCTCAGATGACGAAACAGTCCGTGCCTGCATGCAGCAAGACCTGGTCAACATCCAGGCTTGGGCTGATAATTGGGAGGCTAGATACACAAGGATTGCAGAGTGGTCTGTCAGAAGTCTGAGGACAATGGAAGATGGTGGGGTTTGGAAGCAGTGGAATGGGATCTAGGCTCTGGGAGCATTGGGAAAGAGGACTGCAAGATTTGGAAGTAGGGGTGGTTGCAAAAGTACAAGGGATGGTGTATGAAGGTCTTGAATGCTTGGGGAGAGGGGACTTGTAGTCGTGAAGAATTGATGAGTTGAAAATGGAACTATTGGGGGACGCACAATTTTGTAATGTTGGGGACTAGGAACATAGGAACATAGGAACAGGAGTAGGCCATTCAGCCCCTTGTGCCTGCTCCACCATTTGATAAGATCATGGCTGATCTGTGATCTAACTCCATATACCTGCCTTTGGCCCATATCCCTTAATACCTTTGGTTGTCAAAAAGCTATCTATCTCAGATTTAAATTTAGCAATTGAGCTAGTATTAATTGCCGTTTGCGGAAGAGAGTTCCAAACTTCTACGACCCTTTGTGTGTAGAAATGTTTTCTAATCTCGCTCCTGAAAGGTCTGGCTCTAATTTTTAGACTGTGCCCCCTACTAGATTCTGGTAATATTTTTGGCAGACAGGATTTAAGGAGAAAGAAGCCTTCATGAATTCTCCCTCCAGAAGTTTTAGTGGAATGATTTCTACCAAACTCAGAAGCCTGTTTAAGTTATTTAAAGTCCCTAGTTCTTATAAAGAGTGATTCCATGATCCTGCAATCCCAGCGGGAAAGCAATGCGCTGAGCAAACCCCCTAGCCCACAATCGGGCAGGTAGTTGGTCGGATTTCTACTGGCATGGAACAGGCAGGTGTCAAAGAGGTATCTAAGTGGTTCTTCAGCCTGCCTGCCCCATGTAAATGAGTTGGCCTTCCAATGACCCCATAAACTCCAACAAATTGGTGCACAACCTTGTCAGGAGAAAATCTGCCTACTGGAAATAATCCAATTAATGGGGACTGCCTGGACAACTTTTGCTCAGGTTTGCCTGCATATTTCAGGAGGGTGGGGAGGTGTGGGGGGGTGCGTTGCTTCGGGGAGATGCTGAGCCGCACTTCAAAGTGTTAGGGTGAGGTACTCTTGGTCACCAGCACATTTCCAGCCCCTACCGCAGTTAGTCATACCATGTAGTAGCATGGGTTTGCCATTGGGATTCCCCTGTTTGCAACCTTGGTGGAAGAAGATGAGGCCAACCCATTATTACCCACCACAATGAGACTATAGGTACCAAGATCTTATGAGGGTATGAGTGAGTGGATGGGCCTTCATCGATTTGATTTATTAAGGAGGCTCTGGGTGAGCCATGTCACCTACTGCACAATAACAATCAGCCCAAATCAAGAAACTGCACAACTCTGACTGTGACTGTCAAGGTTGGCACACCTCTAAACTTTTACACCATTGGCTCCTTCCAAGCTGCAATGGGAAACCTCTGCAACATTTGCATGCAATGGGTCACTGATACCATCTTTAGGAATGCTGGGGAATTCATCCATTTTGGGATGACTCCCAGGCAGCAACATGACAGTGCCATTCAACTCTAACATTTGCTCATTTTTCTAAGTTTCATGGCGCAATAGTTTGCACCCACATTACACTGTGGGCTACTACTGTGAACCCAATTAATTTCCTGAATAGAAAGGGATTCCACTCCCTCAGTGTTCAACTAGTCTGTGACCAGCTACAATGAATCCTGCAATTTAATGCCAAATTTGCAGGGAGTTGTCACAACACTTTTGCCATGAGAAACTTTGGTCTTCCAGCTCTATTTAGGGGTGATTGTGAAGTGTTGCAATGGCTTCTGGGACTCAAGGCATAAGCATTGGTTCCATGGCTCATGACCCTACTTCAACAGCCAAATTCATCAACAGGAAATCACTTTAATGAGGCCCATTCATCAACTAGAGTGGTTATTGACAAGACTATTGTCCCGAAAATGTGCGGGCAGGCATATCCTGGCATATGAGTTGGGATGCGCCGGTCTGAAACTGCTGTCACTGACCTTGCCAAGATTTGCGGGGACAGGGGATGGGGCTATAAAAAGTAGGCCTTGCATCAGCGATACCCACACCAGAAGAGGCTGCAACGTGTGCTGTAATAGGCTGACCGGAGGGGTGGGGATCGGTGTTATTGAGCCTTCCCCCGAAACAAAATGAGGTAGCGCCCCACGGCACCTCCCTCCACATGGCTCTGGCAATTGCATTCAGTGGTCTACTTCCCTGCAAGCTAAACAGGCCCACAAAGTTTTTATTTAAAAATTTTGCTGAAAGTCTACTCAAATTCATCATGAAGTTTGTATTCAACTCATTTTCAAAAACACACAAACTGAAATACTGTTATACAAAGTGATATTATAATATTTTTCTCAGTGGATAAGTCAAATTGGAGTTCAAATATAAACAAAAGCTGTCACAGGTGTACGCGCAGCAAAGTTTGTCATGTCTGAAGTGAGTCGCTTCTCTTTCTCGCAAACACACTCGCGCACACACATTCACATACACACACACTCACACACACATTCACATACACACACACACTCGAACACACACATTCACATACACACACACACTCACACACACACATTCACATACACACACACACTCACACACACACATTCACATACACACACACACTCACACACACACATTCACATACACACACACTCACACACACACATTCACATACACACACACACTCGAACACACACATTCACATACACACACACACTCACACACACACATTCACATACACACACACACTCACACACACACATTCACATACACACACACTCACACACACACATTCACATACACACACACTCACACACACATTCACATACACACACACACTCGAACACACACATTCACATACACACACACACTCACACACACACATTCACATACACACACACACTCACACACACACATTCACATACACACACACACTCACACACACACATTCACATACACACACACACTCACACACACACATTCACATACACACACACACTCACACACACACATTCACATACACACACACACTCACACACACACATTCACATACACACACACTCACACACACACATTCACATACACACACACTCACACACACATTCACATACACACACACACTCGAACACACACATTCACATACACACACACACTCACACACACACATTCACATACACACACACACTCACACACACACATTCACATACACACACACACTCACACACACACATTCACATACACACACACTCACACACACACATTCACATACACACACACACTCGAACACACACATTCACATACACACACACTCGAACACACACATTCACATACACACACACACTCACACACACACATTCACATACACACACACTCACACACACACATTCACATACACACACACACTCGAACACACACATTCACATACACACACACTCGAACACACACATTCACATACACACACACTCGAACACACACATTCACATACACACACACACTCACACACACACACACTCGAACACACACATTCACATACACACACACACTCACACACACACATTCACATACACACACACACTCGCACACACACATTCACATATACACACACACTCGAACACACACATTCACATACACACACACACTCGCACACACATACATTCACATACACACACACACTCGAACACACACATTCACATACACACACACACTCACACACACACATTCACATACACACACACACTCGCACACAAACATTCACATATACACACACACTCGAACACACACATTCACATACACACAACCTCTAGCAAAAAAAATTGCTCAAATCTTTTGGTATATCCGGGGTGCTATTTCAGTATACCTGCAGTTTGTGAGGTGCTTTCTGGGGAAAGACCCTTTTGATAAAAAGGGAGAAAATAGAATGTGAAAGTAAACTAGCAAGGAATAAAAAACGGATTGTAAGAGATCCTACAAGTATGTAAAAAGGAAGAGAGTAGCAAAAGTAAATGTTGGTCCCTTAGAGGCTGAGATAGGAGAAATTAAAAAGGGGAATCAGGAAATGGCAGATGTGTTAAACAAATATTTTGTATCTGTCTTCACAGTAGAAGACACAAAAGGCATACCAAAAATATTGGGGAACCAAGGGGTAAATGAGAATGAGAAACTTAAAACAATCAATATCTCTAGAGAAAAAGTTCTGGACAGACTAATGGGACTAAAAGCCGACAAATCCCCTGGACCTGATGGCCTAGATCCTAGAGTTCTAAAAGAGGTAGCTGCAGCGATAGAGGATGCATTGGTTGTGATCTTCTAAAATTCCCTAGATTCTGGAACGGACCCAGTGGACTGGAAGGTAGCAAATGTAACCCCGCTATTCAAGAAGGGAGGGAGAGAGAAAACAGGGAACTACAGGCCAGTTAGCCTGACATCGGTCGTCGGGAAAATGCTGGAATTCATTATTAAGGAAGTGGTAACAGGGCACTTAGAAAATCATAATATGATTAAGCAGAGTCAACATGGTTTTGTGAAAGGGAAATCGTGTTTGACAAATTTATTAGAGTTTCTTGAGGATGTAACTAGCAGGGTAGATAAAGGGGAATCAGTGGATGTAGTATATTTGGATTTTCAAAAGGCATTTGATAAGGTGCCACATAAAAGGTTGCTACACAAGATAAGGGTTCATAGGGTTGGGGGTAATATATTAGCATGGATAGCGGATTGGGTAATGGACAGAAAAATGTGTAGGAATAAACGGGTCATTTTCAGGTTGGCAGACTGTAACTAGTGGGCCTCAGCTATTTACAATCTATATTAATGACTTAGATGAAGGGACCGAGTGCAACCAATGTTCACTAGATTGATTCCTGGCTTGAGAGGTTGACCTATGAGGAGAGATTGAGTAGAATGAGCCTATACTCTGGAGTTTAGAAGAATGAGAGGTGATCTCATTGAACATATAAGATTATGAGGGGGCTTAACAGGGTAGATGCTGAGAGATTGTTTCCCCTAGCATGGATAGAGGATTGGTTAAAGGATAGAAAAGAGAGAAGGGATAAACAGGTCATTCTCAGGTTGGCAGTATGTAACTAGTGGAGTGCCGCAAGGATCAGTGCTTGGGCCTCAGCTATTTACAATCTATATTAATTACTTAGATGGGGGATCGAGTGTAATGTATCCAAGTTTGCTGACGATACAAGGCTAAGCTGTGAGGAGGACACAAAGAGTCTGCAAAGGAGTTTAGACAGATTAAGAGAGTGGGCAAGAATGTGGCAGATGGAGTATAATGTGGGGAAATGTGAGGTTATTCACTTTGATAGGAAGAATAGAAAAACAGAAAATGTTTTAAATGGTGAGGAGCTATTAAATGTTAGTGTCCAGAGAGACTTGGGTGTCCTTGTGCAAGAAATACAAAAAGTTAGTATGCAGGTACAGCATGCAATTAGGAAAGCAAATGGCCTGCTGGCCCTTATTGCAAGGGGGTTGGAGTACAAGAGTAAGGAAGCCTTACTACAGTTGTACAGGGCTTTAGTGAGACCTCACCTGGAGTACTGCGTACAGTTTTGGTCTCCTTATCTAAGGAAGGATATACTTGCCTTGGAGACGGTGCAAGGAAGGTTCACTAGATTAATTCCTGGGATTAGAGGGTTGTCCTATGAGGCGAGGTTGAGTAGAATGGGCCTAAACTCTCTGGAGTTTAGAAGAATGAGAGGTGATTTCATTGAAACATATAAGATTATGAGGGGGCTTAACAGGGTAGATGCTGAGAGATTGTTTCCCCTGGCTAGAGGGACTAGAACTAGGGGGCATAGTCGCAGGATAAGGAGCCGGCCATTCAAGACTGAGATGAGGAGGAACTTCTTCACACAGAGGGTTGAGATTCTTTGGAATTCTCTACCCCAGAGGGTTGTGGATGCTGAGTCATTGAATATATTCAAGACTGAGATGGATAGATTTTTGGACGCTAGGGGAATCAAGGGATATGGAGATCGGGCGGGAAAGTGGAGTTGAGGTCAGAGATCAGTCATGATCTGATTGAATGGTGGAGCAAGCTCGAGGAGCTGTATGGCTTACTCCTGCTCCTATTTCTTATGTTCTTATGTTCCATTGTGTTTCTGGCCCTTAATGGCAGCAATTCAATTTGCGATCTTCACTGAGACCTCCCGGCGATCCACCTGCAGATTTTCCATGGAGGTCATTTCAATATATTCAAATGAGGGCCTATGGTGGTGGCACACTGGGTCTCCAAGGATATTTTTGTTCTCACCCACACAGTAAGAACTTCATAATGCCTGGTATGGGATTTCCAATGGGCATTCCTTTGATTTCAATTATAATAATGGAAGAGGAGCAGTACAAGATGGAGGAAATAAGGGCATATGAGGAGGATGTTCACTACAAGATATTACACCCCACCAACCCCACAGAAATTACAGGCCAAGCAGATCTTATGAAGATCTCAGTGAGGAAGTCTACATGAGAAGAGTGTGTTCAATCAAGGACTTATATTGGAGTTATGCCACTTACTTATAGTTCAAGGTCCTCTACCTGGACAGCTCTACCACAGTAAATTTTTATGCTGCCAGCTCATTTCAAGTACCAACGGGGAATCTGTGTAATATCATCCAGGATGCTGTACTTAAAGTGGATAAGTCACCCGGTCCGGATGGGATGCATCCTAGGTTGCTGACGGAAGTAAGGGTGGAAATTGCGGAGGTACTGGCCATAATCTTCCAATCATCCTTAGATACAGGGGTGGTGCCAGAGGACTGGAGAATTGCAAATGTTAAACCCTTGTTCAAAAAAGGGTATCAGTATAAACCCAGCAACTACAGGCCAGTGAGTTTAACCTCGGTGGTGGGGAAACGTTCAGAAATAATAATCCAGGACAGAATTAACAGTCACTTGGACGAGTGTGGATTGATTAGGGAAGGCCAGCACGGATTTGTTAAAGGCAAATCATGTTTAACCAACTTGATAGAGTTTTTGATGAGGTAATGTGGTGTATGGACTTTCAAAAGGCGTTTGATAAAGTGCCGCACAATAGGTTTGTCATCAAGATTGAAGCCCATGGAATAAAGGGTACAGTAGCAGCATGGATACAAAATTGGCTAAGTAACAGGAAGCAAAGAGCAGTGGTGAACGGTTGTTATCGGACTGGAGGGAGGTGAACCGTAGTATTCCCCAGGGGTCGGTACTAGGACTTTTCTTGATATATATTAATAACTTGGACTTGGGTGTACGGGGCACTTTTTCAAAATTTGCAGATGACACAATACTTGGCAGTGTAGTGAACAGTAAGGAGAATAGTGATAGACTTCAGGAGGATGTAGACAGGCTGGTAGAATGGGCGGACACGTGGCAGATGAAATTTAAGCAGAAAAATGAGAAATGATACATTTCGGTAGGAAGAACGAGGAGAGGCAATATAAACTAGAGGGCACAATTATAAAAGGGGTTCAGGAACAGAGAGATCTGGGGTATATGTGCACAAATCGTTGAAGGTGGCAGGGCAGGTTGAGAAAACAATTAAGAAAGAATACGTGATCCTGGACTTTACAAATAGAGGCATAGAGTACAAAAGTAAGGAAGTTATGACGAACCTTTATAAAACACTGATTCGACCACAACTGGAGTATTGTGTCCAGTTCTGGGCACTGCACTTTAGGAAAGATGTGAAGGCCTTAGAGAGGGTGCAGAAAAGATTTACTAGGATGATTATAGGGATGAGGGACTTTAGTTACATGGATAGACTGGAGAAGCTGGAGTTGTTCTCCTTGGAACAGAGAAGTTTGAGAGGAGATTTGCTAGAGATATTTAAAATTATGAAGGGTCTAGACAGAATAGATAGAGAGAAACTGTTTCCATTGGCGGGAGGGTAAAGCCCCAGAGCACATAGATTTAAGGAGATTGGCAAAAGAACCAAAGGTGACATGAGGAAAAACTTTTTTACACAGCGAGTGATTAGGATCTGAAATGCACTGCCCAAGGGGGTGGTTGGGCAGTGCATTTCAGATTCAATCGTGGCTTTTAAAAGGGCATTGAATATGTACTTCAAAGGAAAAAAATTGCAGGGCTACGGGGATAGGGCGGGGGAGTGGGACTAGCTGGATTGCTCTTGCATGGAGCCAGCACAGACTCGATGGAACGACTTCTGTGCTATAACCTTTCTATGATTCTATGTCATGATGGAACGCATTCATCGGGTAACACACAAACCTTCAGGAGAGCTGGGTAATTCATCCTGTTTGGCATGATAGTAAGTTAGTAATGTGATAGAGCCATGTAGTTTGATGATGAAGCTTAATGCTGAGAAGTGTGAAGTGATGTATTTTGGGGGGAAGAATGAGGAGAAGCAATATAAACTAAATGGTACAATTTTAAAGGGGAGATGGGGTGAATTTTTTTACACAGCAAGTTGTTATGATCTGGAATGCACTGCCTAAAAGGGTGGTGGAAGCAGATTCAATAATAAATTTCAAAAGGGAATTGGATAAATACTTGAAAGGGAAAAATTTGCAGGGCTATGGGGAAAGGACAGGGATTGAGACTAATTGGATAGCCAGCACTGGCACGATAGGCAGAATGGCCTCCTTCTGTGCTCTATGATTCTATGATTCTATGATTCTAATCATAAAATCTTCCTCTGTTCTCACAGCAGATGGGGTCCTGAATTTAAATTGTGAATGTCCGTATTTGAAGCAGCAGTAGTTCCGATATTTCAAAAGCATTGTTGTTGACCATTCTGTATCTCTTGTTACACCTAACTGATAAAATCATTTGTCTAGAAATATGTTGATCAGGAGCAGCTGCACAGACTGAAGTGTGTTCTCTATTACCTAATGCATTATGTCAAGATCCAGATTTTGCATAACTATACATATTCTAATATGTGCATTGGTTATATCATCAAATGTATTTATAAATTTTAATCTCATGAAGAGATGGGTTTGACTGAAGACCTTCTTCAAAAGGATTGAAAAATAAAAACAGAAACTTGCTGGACTCTAAAGTTCAGTTAATTTCCAAGAATTATCAAAAAGAAAGACTGTAATGTTGGGCTGGCATTGCATACACCACAATTTTATTCCGAACAAGCGAAAGTGTGCACTGGGGAGAGATAAAGGAGATTGCTACTGCAGTGAACTATTATGGGCTTTGTTGTTTAAAACCAAAAATCTTTTACCATACTTTTGGAGAAGTCGTGAAAAAAGGTAAATTAATGAACTTACTCATTATTGTTTTTGTATTATTTACTCATTATTAGTGTCTGATGAATTCTGTCATGATTCATTTTACTAAATAATTTTAAATAAATAGTTATTTAGTTCATAAAAGCCCTGTCTTGTGTTTTGTACTCCATCAATTCAAAGAGAATAGTATTGTAGCAAAAGATTATAGTTCAGCAAATTATTGCAACAAGGATAATTGTTAACCTTATTAGTCATGCCCATCTGCAAGATCAGGTCACAGGAAAGGTAAGCCTTTAGATCTTCTAGGGACAAGGTCTGCTTACAGGTACTGCTGTGAAACAATTGAGACAAAAGTGGTTTTATAAAAACAAAAAATTGTAATAACTGGGATCATGGCTTGAATTCAGAGATTTGCTTTTCTGAGAAATGCATTGAAAATCTAAATAACTTTCAGAATTAATTCCTCCATGTCTTGAGATACAGGCATAAATGGAAAAATTGTATTTTATTATAAAGGACTTTCAGTATCAGGTTTACATCTACATTTTTGGACTATCCACTGAAAGACTGGACTGTCCAGTTCAAAAATGGACATGTGTACATTGTACATTACGTACAAGGTCACCACCAGATCCACCATATAGAATTTGGCAAGATGTAAGGAAAATTTCCATGATGTAGAAATTAGGCAGAAACTGACCTCCAATTTCCGGTCACACAAGATCACAAATGAAGTCCGCAAGGTATGCACGGTAAGCATAGCTATCCCCCTGCTAAGGAAAAAGAAGAAAGTGATTTGAATCACCATATTTGCCTTTGCCTGATCTATTTCTGACTAGGCATTGGGCAACATTAAGTTCAGGTAATGAAAATGGTTGCTGATGTAACAAAAAGGAGAAAAATTAGCTTTACTATGGCAGATAATTTACTGTATCCAACTGTTATGTACAACTCTGAATAATGGGTACAAGGTTGGTATTATGTGTTTGATGTCAGCCAAAGACATGTATGATATTTCTAGCCCTGCAATTGGAGATTTACCAAATGAATTGGATGACAATTGGGTTGTCACTAACCTCCCATGACAATATCACTTCATCTTCTGTTGGTGCAAGCAGTTGAGATCCTTCGTCCTCATATCTATGACATGGGAGCAGTTCTCATTTAGTTCCTAATGAAACCCTTTCTCGATGGAAAAAACTTTGGCTCATCTATACTATAAACCCTCCAGACCCCATAGTCCTCTGCCCACATCGTTAATTCACCTGACGAAGGGGATAATCTCCGAAAGCTTGTGATTTTAAAATAAAATTGTTGGACTATAACCTGGTGTTGTAAGATTCCTTACATTTGTCCACCCCAGTCCATCACCGGCATTTCCACACCACATCGTTAAGGCACTGGAATGGCTGCATGAGTACACCAAATGCTTGCTTAATGATGACATGCATCATCTTGTATGCTTGTCTATATTCTGTTGTCAACTATAGATTGTGTATTTGAGTCTCCGTAATTCATGTTTTCAGCTGATAGCCAAAGTTCCCAGCAAATAATCTTGCACTCAGTTATGCCACAGCAGGCACGATGAGCTGAAGATGAAGGAGCCATGTTAATTCTAGGTGCTGTGCAGTCACACTCTGATCTATTTTTGGACATGACAGTCCACCTGCATATCAATTGAGTGGAAGTCTTTTTAGTTGGTATAGACCATGGTATTGATTATTGGTGCTGTTGTGCTCCAGTAACAACCAAGCCATTGGGGGAGGCAGTAATTGGTGTCCTCCATTTCTTGTTCTGTTGAAATGGATGAGGCTATGACTCCCCCTCCCTTCCCCTCTGGTACAGCGGTCAGTCATGTCTTGAATTTAGGTGGACATAGTAGGTGGACATAGTACTTTGGGTAATGCCCATTAAATCACCACCAGGTGACTGAAATGAGCAAGTGAAAACAATACAATACAGCAGTGGCCTTTACAGCCACGTGCACAGAAATTTGAACCACAGAGGAGACTCTCAAGTCATTTGCAACCATTTTAAATGTTAGTAAATTGCTTCCCTGCAGAGCCTCAATGTTCTTAAACACTGCTACTCTGTTAGTCCTCCATATGACATTCTAGCCCTGTAGATCCTAACCTGCAATATAGTCTGGCCATGATTGTCCTGTACCCCTGTGCCTAAAATTGTAATTTGTGCTGCGCTTCATCTAAATGAATGATTGTTGTCACATATATATGCCAAAGCAAAATTCGTATTGCTACCCCCCGCCCCTTGCTGTGTTTGGTGAACTGTTTGTTCTGCTAGCGACAACTCTGAGTTAGACTTATGCCAACACGTCACAGACTATTTAAGTGATTAGAAACAGGCCAATTTATTTGGATCTGCCCCAATTTAATGAGCTTGATTGGTGTTTTGCTGCAGGTTTGGAAACACATTTCTGACATTATAAACCAATCAGAAACTGGTAACCTCCATCCACAATGGCCACCTTATTCGACATGTCGAGCGCTGCTGTTTTCGCATGTTGTTAAACCATCAGAAACATTACCAGCAACTAGAAAAATATCCCCATAATTACTGTGACACAAGCCACTCCACTCAGATCATATTCTATTGCTAAGAAAGTAGATGTGCTTAATTGGAACCAACAGTTTCAAGGGAAATACTGCATTCATTTTTCTTTACATACTGACAAAGAAGGTACTGATAACTTATATTTATTTACCTGCCAATTTTGGCAGGAGTTTGCAGCAGAGTTTTGCAGAAATCTTCATTGTCCTCAACTGCTGATATATTAAAAGTATTTTTTGTAATAATGTCATTTGACAGTATGATAAAGGTTGCAGATACTCTCTCATGGCTGTTGAAAATGCAGACAGTAAGAGAAGAAATTAAAGATTTTTCTCTAACCACAAGCTGACATCACCTATCTATGGGAGAGGGCTACATTTTTCCATTTGATACCATTTTGTTCACCAATACAAATGAGCTAAACTTGTGGGACTACATCAATTATGTTAAATGTACTTTCACAATCCCCTGACATTACATTAATGACACTGCAACTGGATTCGTATGATGTTACAAAGCAATTGAGCTGAAAATCGTGCAGGGGGTGGCAGAAAGTAGAAGACAAATAGATGTAGCATATAAAATCCAGCCTCTAATGTTTCTTTTCAATCCAGTGACAATGAATGCTCTAACCTACTTAATACTAGAATATTTGGCAGAGTCGAGTAAAGCATGAGGCACAGACTCCTGCTTTAATCAGCTTTCTCTCCTCTATTCAGCATAAAGCATGCTGGAATGTTTATTATGATCATTAGTAGAGAGGTTCTAACATTGAGCTGTAGCAGTTGGACTTGTTCTCGAAATGCATGCATTTACCATACATTAACACTCCCTCCCTCAACCAACCAGGATTCAATTTATTATTTATTGCTAATTAATAATCAAAATCAGGCCAAGCAGTCTTATAGTGCTGTAGCTAGAAGTTCAAAAATGGCATACGGTAATCTTTTACAATGACAAGCAGTGTTAGACTCAGCGGTCATTGTGTCAATTTATGTTTGACATAATCACCCTGAAATTATACCCTGTGATATTAGTGAATGAACACAATGTGTTTTGGGGGATACATTAACTTATTTATTTTACACTTCTTTGGTAAAATATGGAGAGAGGAATTTTAGAGCAACTCGTTAAGCATTCATCTGCTAGTAGTTCGTGGTATAAATTCAGGGCAAATATAGTTTCTTTGTACAAGGTTCTGAAAATAATAATACCGGAATTTTCATGAAAAATATGTTTAATGTAACATTTCTAAATCATGGATCCTTAATGATGGTGTTATTCTTTTGTACAGGATCTAAATGATTCATAGCATTTATATTTCCTGAAAATACTCTCTGTAGCATTAGTGGCAATTCCTGAAGGCTTGCTTATGCAACTAGGTATGATACTGTGGGAGATAAAATGCTTAAGATCATATATGAAAGGTTGGTGGAGCCTTAAGTATAAGACCAAGCCTATTTGTCTTGTAGCTTATTGCAATTTTTATGTTTTATAATAGATTTTAGCATTAATAAA
The DNA here is from genome assembly GCF_035084215.1 of Heptranchias perlo. Classification (NCBI taxonomy): domain Eukaryota; kingdom Metazoa; phylum Chordata; class Chondrichthyes; order Hexanchiformes; family Hexanchidae; genus Heptranchias; species Heptranchias perlo. Next base: position 41,051,991 of record NC_090328.1, on the reverse strand, counting down.
TGACAGAGAAAACATTGTTTTAATATATTGCATTTGATATCATTCATTAATTGGATATTGGCAAAGAATGTTCCACTACAAAATAAAATGTGTTATAATTACACCTGATATTAATTGGAGACAATACATTTTTGAAATTATTAATTTAAAAATAAATTAGATTAGCCCAAAAAACACAAAGAACATATGCTGTTTAAATATTTTGTTTAAAGATAGTGGCGCCATAATCCTACTTGCGGTAATGGTGCTACTGAGGGCCATGGAAGATGGAGGGTTAACGTTTTAATCACATAGGGCACAATTTTCAGCACATAAACATAAGGTGTGGCACCATTAACTGGCAGAATTGTGCTGTAATGTCAGTTATTTCCTGAAGGAAGGGAACATGTGAGAATTTAGATTATTTTGTCTAGCAGCTGCTGCCTGTATTGCAAAACTAGCACAGCAGCCGATGACAAGGGCATATGGAACTTGACACCTCTGTTGGCTTTGATCCAAAAGTACAGGATTTTTTCAAGGAAACGGCAACAACCAAAGGTATGTATTTTATATATATATATATATTTTATATTCCTAATAAAATATTATTATAATCCAAGTGGACTAAAGTTATTTAATAATGATATAAAATAAAACAACCTAAATGTGATGAAAGACAATATTTTTTTTAAAAAGGGAATTTTAAAAAATGTAGATGGATAATAAACCACTAAATATAACATAGTAAAATCTGGAGATTAAGACCACAAAACCCACAAGTGATGTGAGCTATGCAGGTCAACCATTTGAGCTGCTGTGATGTAATGGTGTTATTTAGCACCTAATTTCATGTAAACAAAGATGTTTGGTAATTAGTTGAGCTGAACAAAGTTATATTTTCTACTTATAGGGACTATTTTCCAGTTATATTTCATTTTTGCCATGTAGGCATCAAAGGCATATGCCAAATATCATCTGTTGATACAAGATTGATGCATCAACATACACAGCCTTATAAATGTTAAATGTAGCTTTGTACTGTTTAGACCTGTGGCTTGGGTACAACTGTAAGAAAGTATTGGAATTGGTTAATTATAATGACACTGCTGTTGTCAAGCATATATTAGCAATAATTTAAATAGAGAAATGGATTTTGTTTTTTTATATGCCACTGAAAATATATTTTCCTTGGGGAGCTGAACAGGAATTGGAATCAGATTCAGAGATAACAGGTCAAGGTCATTTCGCAAAGATAGTTGTCTGTTAAAGAACATATATTCAATGAGTTTCAGTGTAATTTACAATGGGCACAGGTCCATGATCCTAGCCCAGTGCGAGCTTGGCAGTCTCAGCACCAAAATACATTTTTTCTCTGGTTTTCTCTTATGATTTCCTTCTCTTACATCTCCTTTTTTGGAGCTAGTAAATTATGCAGAAGTACAGTTTCATTAGCATTGTGTTGGCCACCAGGCTATTCTGGACATTGGTATTGCATGGGATCATCACACCTAAGTCCAGGCTTGTGCACATCTGATATCCACACATGTGAACTTCCAGCAACAGTGATATAAAGCAACCTCCAAGCCAATTTTCTCCTCCTTAACCCAGGGATATGGAGGCTGATTTTAGTAATCTTGCCACAACCTCAGCTGAGATCTACTAACTGAGCACAGAAGAATCCAGCAGAGCCACTTTGTGCAGTGCATTTAGCTACCAAACCACTGAAATCTGTATTGAAAGGTACAGGTTGAGTTTTTTGGAGAATGACATATCTCCATAGTGCAGTGGAGAAGGTCTGTGAAATGTAGAAGATACCATGGAGAATGGGAAAACACGAGGCGAACACTGTTAATGAGTTGTACAGTGAAGTTGCCTCTGACTGACAAACATGACATAAAAATGAAAAAAAATCAGGTTTTTGTTAGACTCCGCATTGTGAGGAAACGACAATTGGAATATAACAGTAAGAAATAATTGGATTATTAGGCTAAACTGAAACCTTGTGTGTGGAGTGACTACCTCCTACTAAGAGGTAGGATAACAGTGCTGTAAGACAAAATCAGCGCTATAAGACATTCTGCTATAAGACAAAGCTAGGTGGGATTTCTCTTGGGAAAAAAAAATGAAAGCGACTGAGAAAAGCATGAAAGCTATTTCAATATCCTTTGTTGTTACATTGATTTGCACCAAAGATAGAATGTAATTCATGAAAAGTCTCAAACAGATTTCAAACGTGCGATTAAGGCACAGTTTACCTTATCAGCTAATACCATCTTCAAGATACATTACTTAACATTTTTTAACAGAGTTTATTCACATTTTTACCCAAATATAGTTACCACAATTTGTGCTGCTTAGCACCATACAAAACAAATTCCTGGAAATCTGAAGCATCACTAATTTTCAGTATCAAAGTCGCATATGTGTTGTTATTGAAGTCAAAGAAAAGTTTTATTTAGTTTTAGACATCTGTTTTGGGAGCTGCTGCATTGTACTCTTAATTTAGAAAAAAAGCTTACATTTATATAGTGCTTTGTCACAACTTCAGGATCCCCCGAAGTGCTCTGTAACCAATGGATTACTGTTGATGTGCATCCACTGTTGTTATGTAGACAAATGCAACAGCCAATTTTGTGCACAGCAATCAATAAATGAATGAATAACCAGATCATCAATTTTTTGGTGGTTTTGGTTGAAGGTGGAATGTTGGCCAGGAAAACTCCCTGTTCTTCCTCAAAGATTGGCATGGGATCTTTTACATCCACCTGAACAGGCAGATGGGGTCTCAATTTAATATGTCATCCACAAAAATAGCACACCTAAAAATCCAGCAGTATTGCAACATATTTTAAATATTGGTCAAATGAAATTAAAATGAAAGTGAAAAGATAAATCTTTTAATTTTTTCTCAGATATGCTCTGTTTCAATAAATTGGAAAACAAGAACAAAATTCTCAATGTTTATGTCCTTAGCAGAGAAAAGGACAGGACAATTTGGAGTGAAAAGGGAGTAGAATGGTTTAAAGAACAGCTGTCATTTTTGGTCCCTTCTCCCTCAATTTCTTTTTTCTCATGTCTTCTTTTCTCCTTGCCTTGGACTGAGAGGGAGGATAGGTCATTGTTCCAAATGGTCATCCAAGCCTTTGTTGCCTCTAGACTAGACTCCTGGCTCCTGGCTGGCCTCCCATTTTCCAGCCTCCATAAACTTGAGCTCATCCAAAATTCTGCTGCCCGTATCCTAACTCGCACCAAGTCCTGTTCTCCCATCACCCTGTGCTTGCTGACTTACATTGGCTCCAGGTCCGGCAATGCCTTGATTTTAAAATTCTCATCCTTGTTTTCATATCCTTCCATGTCCTCACCCCTCCATATCTCTGTAACTTCCTCCAGCCCAACAACCCTCCGAGATCTCTGCGCTCCTCTAATCCTGGCCTTTTGTGTGACCCTGATTTTAATTGCTCCACCATTGGAGGAAGTGCATGCAGCTCCTTAGGCCCTGAGCTCTGGAATTCCTTCCCTAAACCTCTCTGCCTCACTATTTCACTCTCCTCCTTTAAGATGCTCCTTAAAACCTACCTCTTTGACCAAGCTTTTGGTCACCTGTCCTAAAATTTCCTTATGTGGCTCGGTGTCAAATTTTGTTTGATAACGCTTCTGTAAAGTGCTTTGGGACGTTTTACTACGTTAAAGGTGCTATATAAATGCAGGTTGTTGTTGTTGTTGGCTGATATTAGTCTTGGACTGGGTGCTGGGGGACGTACCTTATCTTTGCTAGCTGCCTCTATTAGTGAAATTGAGAACTCATTGAATGAGGATATCAAACACGCCTCCTACCACTCCATGGCAAAGCACACTGAAGCACAGCATGTGAACCGGTAATCTCCCTTATAAAGACCGCAATGATTTGCTGGCATAGAAATGGCAATGCAACATTGCATTACCATTGCTCTGACACTTTTTTTAAAAATTGCTATACTAATGTAGCTGATACCACCTGTAGTACCAGGGGACTTTGTACTTGTTCTTCTAGTCCCTCTATTCCTAACTTGCCCCCACTCAGATTTGTGAACATTTGCTTCAGGAGGCATTAAACTCACCCAGTTTAAATAACGCATACACTTGAGTCACAAATAAGCCTACAAACAGCAGGAAATTGCCAGAAATTTGCATATACCAAGAAAGAGTACTGGAATTAATTCACCTGAATAATCATTCCGTGTGGGCTGGGATTTGAGATCATTGAGCGATACTTACTAAGTATAAGTGTTGATCTCAGGTTATAGACTAAGTTGAGAATGGACAGTTTTTCAAGCAAAACACATATGGGGGCCTGGGTTTTCTGCTTTTGTGCAATCCTAACGCTTCTTTGGTGAGATCTCAGCCCATTGCAAGGATAAGCCTCTGATCCTGGCCAATTTTCCGGCCTCATGAGTAGTTGCATTTTTCAGACAGGATCGTGGCCTCCTCTGGGGAGTCCATCTTGGGGGAAGGTGGGGTATGGGGGTGGGACAGAGATTGGCCTTTTCTTGCCACAGTGTAGCATGGCCAGAAGACTCTGTATTGTCTTGTAAAGTTTGAGAACATTGAAAATTTGAAGAAAATGGCACCTAAGCCATTCCGCATTCCTTGCGTCCAGTGTTGCTATGCTACAAATGAAGGATAATACATCAGAAATCTTAAAAGTGACAGGAGTGAGTCAGGAGCTGATGGAGCAGCTTCCAATGAAGATTCTACCTCCAGCGACCTCAGTTAGATCGGAGGCTGGCATAACTCAAGTTGGAAATCTAGGTTAGGATCTTTATCTCCTAGTTCTTTTTTAAGTATATATGGGGTAATTCCACAATCCTATTCTTCCAGTGAGCACAGATCATAGAATCATGGAATCATAGAAAGGTTACAGTGTGAAAAGAGGCCATTCGGCACATCGAGTCCGCGCCAGCTCTACGCAAGAGCAATCCAGCTAGTCCCACTCCCCCGCCCTTTCCCCGTCGCAAATCTTGTCCTTTCAATACTTATCCAGTTCCCTTTTGAGGGCCATGATTGAATTTGCTTCCACCACCCCCTCAGTTAGTACATTCCAGATCCTAACCACTCGCTGTGCAAAAAAGTTTTTCCTCATGTCACCTTTAGTTCTTCTGCCAATCACCTTAAAACCATGTCCTCTGATTCTTGACCCTTCCGCCAGTGGGAACAGTTTCTCTCCATCTACTTTGTCTAGACACTTCATGATTTTGAATACCTCTATCAAATCTCCTTGCAACCATCTCTGTTCCAAAGAGAACAACCCCAGCTTCTCCAGTCTATCCACGTAACTGAAGTCCCTCATCCCTGGAATCATTCTAGTAAGTCTCTTCTGTACCCTTTCTAAGGCCTTCACATCTTTCCTGAAGTGCGGTGCCCAGAACTGGACACATTACTCCAGTTGTGGCCGAGCCAGTGTTTTATAAAGGTCCATCATGACTTCCATACAATCCCAATTCTCCAACCCACACTCCCTGCAAACATAGCTCCCCACTCAGAGTGCAGCATCATAGAATTACTCCTGGCAGGACACCAGATTTATGCTTGCAATTCCACCATTTCTTCTTCTCCTCTCTTGCTTTCCCTTTAGTATGCTGGGTCAAAATCCTGGACCTTCCCTACCTAACAGCACCGTGGGAGAACCTTCACCACACGGACTGCAGCGGTTCAAGAAGGAGGCTCACCACCACCTTCTCAAGGGCAATTAGGGATGGGCAATAAATGCTGGCCTCGCCAGCGACTCCCACATCCCATGAATGAATATTAAAAAAAAGTACCGTCACCACATGGACTGCAGCGATTCAAGAAGAAGGCTCATCACTACCTTCTCAGGGGCAACTAGGGATGGGCAATAAATACTGGCCTTGCTAGTGATGCCCATATCCTCAGAATGAATTTTTTAAAAATGTACTGTCCACGGGATTAAGTGGCACACTGGTTTGGCATACTATCGTTGCAACTTGGGATTTGATGTTGAATCCAATTCATACTACTGAGATAAAAGTCTGCTCTCTCTGCCAGCTGTAACAGTCCTGAATGAGATGAGCTAGTCAGTTTCACCTCACTGCCTAGTCCTAAAGGCATTAAACTGCACATGAGATGACAATCTCTCACATAAAAGTGACAAGGATCACTGGTGTGGGAAATGGAAATAAACTGGTGGAGGTTAAAGCACATTGTTGGGTTAGTGCAGAAGGAATTTTACGCTGTGCTCTCCCTAACTCAGGTAAGGTTGATATTTGGACATTAGAGGGGAGATTTTTGTTTACAAATTCATGCTCCTACCATGGAGCTTCATACACGAAGAGCATATCAGGAGTTCAGATTGAAAACCCTGGGGGTCTGCTGACCTCTGCCCCTAAATTCCTGATATGTGCTCCCAGCATATGAAACTCCACGCCAGGAGTGAAAATTCGTAAAATCTACTCTTTAGGTGCCAAATCATTCCCAACACTGGCATGCAACTTGATGATCACATCAGTTCACCAAAAATATAAATTTGATTTTTAAAAAAATTAGCCTTACTGCTCAAGTTGCACTTACAAACTGATTGTCATTGTTTTCTAGGCACAGATCTGATATTGTGAGTTGTGCAGTGAGACTGCACCAGGAAGTGAAGTTAGACCAGGGAGATATAAGCTTGAGTGGGAAAAAAATGGAAAACGATCAGCCAATGTCTTGAAACAGAGCTTGGATGTTGGAGCTGCATGGGCTGAGGTCCCTTTTCTAGTTCTTACATTCTTATGTTCTTGTCTGATGATGAATCATGCACTTCTTATCATCCATTTATTCCAGAATTAGAACTTTAATCACTTCTACTGGAGCAGATATTTGAATTCAACTGTACTACACAATGGAAGACTGAAGCTTTTTTACAGCAAGTTTGTATCATAGTCAGCGAGCTTAGTATCTTTGAAATTGTTTTGACCTGAAGGACTGCGATAAAAAATTGACTAATTGAAAAAAAACAACTGAGCAAATGGCCATCGGTGTTAGAAATAAAAGCACTGTGATTCTGAAGTCTTTCTTGTTTACACAGCAGCTTGACTCTCGGCAGCAGGTCATATCCAGGGAAACTGGAGCTGTTTGAAATATCATGCAGAGCCCGCAAATGTAGGAATGTGCTTTGTGCTGCCAGGAGTGCCCCACATGTTCTGGATCAGCCAGCGTTCGTGAGGCCTTGATGAATTTCATACATTTCTGAGCGTGGTGTTTGGCCTGAGACTGGCGCTGTGTAAAGGGAACAGAACAAGCACAGTCTGCATATTTCGCTCCTAGCTCCTACAACCACTGTGCGGAATCTATCTGAAACATGCTGCATTTTTAAGCACTTGCAAAAAATTAAATCTAATCTTTGACATAAAATCCAGTCTGAATACTTAAAGAAGAATGTTTTTAACATTTCTGCTAGAGATATGCTTTTCATTATTTAAAGATGCTTTCACCGCAAGTAGATCATTAAAAAATAAATAAACATCATAGTGGATATGAAACTCCTGCCAAAACTTTTCTCACATTCTGACTTTTGCTACATAAATCTTCAATGTGCGTTTTATAAGCTGTTTAAAAACAATAAAACTGATCAATAATTGAACATTTATAAACCAGGTACAACATACAGTTTCCACTGATGTGAAGTGATTTTTGCTTCATATCAATGCAACCAGTGTGCATTATAATTCAGCTATAAAGTCACCGAATTGCATTTAAATTAGCTAGTGGTGTGAGACCACTTACAGTCTTACAACTGGCTCAGCTTAATTGCAGCCAGTGTGAAATGAAGTTTAAAAAGTTGGGAAAAAAATTTAAACTTAATTGTTTAATCTTTTTAATGATAGCAGGAAGCCAATGGGGCAGTGGACTTGTTGTTAACATTAAAATGTAACTGGCATTTGAATGCCAGTATGCAGAGCTCCATTGCTATGTATATTGTTCACCCTGGCTAGAGAGAGATGCAGAGTCAACAGTATAACTCGAGTGTGCTGGTCCTTCACTAATCAGGCATTGGTAGCTAAACCATAATGGCACCTTTAATATTTCTTAGATAAAAAAAAGCAGTGGACTATGTTAAAGAGGTGTGATTAGCCCATTTTCACATTAAATGATTTTACAATATAACTGTTTGACATGGAATTGAGAAATTAGTTTCTTTATAGCTTTTCAACTATCTGAATCTCAAAGCAGCATTTTCTTCCCTTTAATGGAAAATATGTTAGTGTAATAAATTTTCAGTTAGCATTGTTGTCTAGTTTGTTTGTGGAAGTGTTACAAACAAAGGTGAAGACATAGGCTTTGTTCTTTAAAAGAATATATATTATATAGTACTTCATTTTGTCATTGACTATTTTCAGAAGTGTCTTTTATGATCAATGTCACAGTTAATAAATTTGTTTTTTTCATATGATACCCCCTTCTATCTTACTTATACCTTAACTAATTTATTTTTTCATTTTATTTTGTTCTCTACAGAAGTGATCTATCTACTTTGATAAACATTATGGGCAGCTTCTTGTCAGCTACAAATATATTTCAGCCATCAAATGGTTAATGCATAATATGGCAATGGGTAGTTGAAAAAACAGATGACAGCCTTCAGTGAACTGTGAGGAAATAAAGTACACAACATGTGATAGAGTCATGACCCTGTGTTATTGCACATTTCTGGGCTGAACAGATATGGCTTGTCAGGTAATCTGTCATGCAGCGCAATAGTGAACAGCAGTACAAGTCAGCTCAGACAGATTTGAAAATTACACAAATAGTAGGGTGGAAAGGTATAATTGAAAATGGCAAAAGACTAAACGGAAGACAGCTGAAATTGCTGCAGTGCCTTATTAAATGCACTGGACTTGGAGACATGGCCTCAGTGTGTTAAATGGTTACAGTCAGTGACTTTACACCAGAAGAAACCAATTAGAATGTCTTTGGGAACTGCATGCAAGATATTAAATCATATGTACAGCTGCAAACAAGTTTTGACATCAGTCAAGAGGAAAATTTCAAATCAGTTATCAACACATGATTTCACAATGGCACGAGCAGTATATCTTCTCATACTGGCAATTTCAAGGTGAAATAGAATTATTGTTTTTCTGATTTTCCAGTTTTTACTTTTGATTCCAAAAAATGTGATTGTTATTTTTGGTAGCATTTGAAGTATACATAAGTTAGAATTGTTTCATGCTCTTAAAATAAACATGTAAATCTATTTTGCTTTCTGCTGGTACATGGTGATCACGTGATTTTTGTTGTAATCTGCAATGTCACTTGTAAAAAATCAATGCACAGTTATCACTTTAAAAGTGAGAGGTGTTCTGTGGCTTTCGTATCATTAAAAATGTAATCGAGCCACAAAGAAGATGTCCCATAAGGGTTTCATTACCGGACATTCCCACGGCAAGTGCACGTAAAAGCCTCCAGACTCACTTCCAGCAAGTGTTAGCTGAGGCAGAACCCATTCTTTGAAGCCTAAGTGATATCAAGGAGGTTCTATGAATGACCTTGAATTTGCTGAGGCAAAGCCAATTGTTGCTAATAGACCAAAAGATATTCCCGCTGATGTTCAACTATTGATTATCTATCATCGAGACGTGTAGGTCCAAGCTTTCCATAATCCACACAGACTGCTATCAGTGATGCGATGAAAAAAGGATAACTACTAGGGGACAATATGCTGGAAGTCACTGCGTCATGGTGAAAATCATTAAAGCTTGAAGTTGTTGAGTTAAGTAGGGTTAAGGATCAAGAAAATTCCCTCAAGGAAACCTCAGTTGATGATCTTGAAAGGGCTGACTTAAGGCGAGGTTGAATGTAACAATAAATCTGGGACAATTACACAATTTGTCATTGTTCAATAGGTCTGTGGGGACTTCAGGACTTTTCTTCCACCATGACTAAGTCAGCTGCTTGAAGATCATCACATTCAATAAAAGAAAGAACTTGCATTTATTTGGCTGCACCCTGTTGTTTATTTTTAGGGACCCCTTTACAACAAACAGTTGCTTCTTTCGGCACCCTAAAAAATACCACTTGGAAGAACAATCATCTTAGTACACTGAAATGTAATTTTGTCCCGGGAGAGCTTTCTGCAGTGTCAGTACCATTTCTCCAGCCACGCATTAACCTGCTTTATCATGTTGTTCCTATACTCACTAGCATGTGGCACTGGGTGTAATCCAGAGATTACCACCTTCAAGGTCCTGCTCTTTAGTCTCCTTCCTAGCTCCTGATACTTTCTGTAGGACCTCGACTCTTTTCTTTCATATGCCATTGGCTGCAACCTTAGGAACTTGTCAAGTTGGCTTTTAAAGGACTGTAGTGACATCTTTCACACCACATACAGAGCCGTATGGAAATCTACTCATTCAAATCCACTCCTATTAATGACGACCCACTGCCTACAAAATCTCAGACAGTTACCTGTCCAGGATAATATCTGTCTTATACTCCCATATGATCTAATGTTTCCAATAGCTGCCTGTACAGTACTTTATTGAATGCTCTTTGGAAATCAAGGTGTACCACATCAACAAAACAAATATCATGGACATTTCCTCAAAGAACTCAAATAATCTCACCAGCCTCCCCTTCCCATCCCCTTGGACTTGACCAGCAGATCAACAATCACTCCCCCACGCCTTTCCCTCCAGAGTTTCCATTCACTCACAAATAAGGCCCCTTTGCCATCCATGACCTTATTGTAGATGATTCTACTGATATCATGGCTTTGATGGAAAGTTGGCTCACGAGCAGCTACACCTTACTTCTTACTGAAGCCTCCCCATATGGCTATACTTTCCACCGTCTGCCCCACCCTTATCACCTAATCGCACTTTGGTCTCATCCCTATTGCAGTGGTACTTTCTCCTCCTTCAAGCACCTCACTTTGTTCTGCTCCTTTTGCCTCTTTTTAAAATCCTCAGTCTACCACCCCTCCAAGCCAGCCCTGACTTTTTCACTGAGATATCTTCCCTCTTTTCCTCCCTCAGCCACTGCACTGAGCAACTTCTCATCAACAGTGATTTCAATCTCTGTCTCAACTCACCTTGCCCTCTCTCTTCTGATTGCATTGCCCTCCTAACCTCCCGCATCCTCTCCCACCACATAAACTCTCCTACCTTATTCATGGCCACCCCCTCAGCCTTGCCATCTCAGGCTCTAGATCATATACAAAGTATCTCCAGTCATTTCCTTGTACCCTGGCAAAATTAAAGCCCATGGGATTAAAGGGACAGTGACAGCATGGGTACAAAATTGGCTAAGGGAGAGAAAGAAGAGAGTAGTGGTGAATGGTTGTTTATCAGACTGGAGGGGAATGTGCAGTGGTGTCTCCCAGGGATCGGTGTTGGGACCACTGCTCTTTTTGATATATATTAATGACCTGGACTTGGCTATAGAGGGTATAATTTCAAAGTTTGCAGATGACACGAAACTCAGAAATGTAGTAAACAGTGAGGAGGATAGTAACAGACTTCAGGAGGACATTGACAGACTAGTGAAATGAGCAGACACATGACAGATGAAATTTAACGCAGAGAAGTGTGAAGTGATACATTTTGGTTGGAAGAATGAGGAGAGGCAATATAAACTAAATGGTCCAATTTTAAATGGGGTGCAGGAACAGAGAGACCTGGGGTGTAAGTACACAAATCTTTGAAGGTGGCAGGACAAGTTGAGAAGGCTGTTAAAAAAGCATATGGGATCCATGGCTTTATAAATAGAGGCATAGAGTACAAAAGCAAGGAAGTTATGCTAAATCTTTATAAAACACTGGTTAGGCCTCAGCTGGAGTATTGTGTTCAATTCTGGGCACCACACTTTAGGAAGGGTGCAGAAGAGATTTACTAGAATGGTACTAGGGCTGAGGGACTTACAATTATGTGGAGAGACTGGAGAAGCTGGGGTTGTGCACCTTAGAGCAGATAAGGTTAAGAGGAGGTTTGATAGAGGTGTTCAAAATCATGAACGGTTTTGATAGAGTAAATAAGGAAAACTGTTTCTAGTGGCAGAAGAGTCGGAAAGCAGAGGACACAGATTGAAAACGATTGGCAAAAGAACCAGAGGGGGCATGAGGAAATATTTTTTTACGCAGCGAGTTGTTATGATCTGGAATGCACTGCCTGAAAGAGTGGTGGAAACAGATTCAATAGTAACTTTCAAGAGGGAATCGGATAAATACTTGAAGGGAAAAAATTTATAGGGCGATGGGGAAAGAGCAAGGCAGTAGGACTAATTGGATAGCTCTTCCAAAGAGAGAAAGAAAGAAAGAAAGACTTGCATTTACATAATGCTTTTCACAACCTCAGGACATCCCAAAGAACCGGCACAGATACAATGGGCCATATGGCCTCCTTCTGTGCTATACCATACTATGATACTGTGATACTAACCACCTATATCTCCCTACCTCCTTCCAATCCCATTTCCTTCTGTGTCTTCTCTTCATTTACAGCTTCACTTTCAAACTGTCAACTGTCTAGCCTTTGGACCTCCATTTGCCACTTCTGCAGTTGTCGATCTGTTCAACCACTCCCTCACTTCCACCTTTAATCCCCTTGTCCCCAGTAAAACCCTTACTTTTTCCCACCTTGGTCACCCCCTCCCCCTTGCCCTGGTATAGCCCCTGTCTTCGCTCTCTCAAGTCCAAGGGCTACAGACTTGAACGTATCTGGCACAAAACTGGTTTAACCAACCATCATCAGATCTTGCTGGACTATACCAAACATAAGCAGGCCTTGATCTCCTCTGCCAAAACAGCTCACTGTTCCAGGATCATCCTGGAAAGCGAAGATAACCCCTGGCTTCCTTTCTCCACTATTAACCATCTCCTTAATCCCTTCTCTCCTGCTCCCTCCACCCTCACCTCCAGCAGCAAGCGTGAAGACTGTTTGACCATCTGTTCAGCTGCCTCTTCTGCATACCAATTTCTCCTTGCCCACCAAGCCAAACCTCCTCCAAGGTTCTGCTCTGCTCTAGCCCTGAACCCGTGTCTTTCTCCCGTTTCTCTCCTATCTCCCCTGATGCTCTCTCCAAGATCATCTTGAGACCCACTTCCCACTCCCTTGAGCCCTTTCCTACTAAACTGCTGACCACCAACTTCCCTTTCTGATCCCATGCTAGCTAATATTGTAAATGGTTTTCTCTCCTCAGGTACTGTCAACCACTCTTTTAAAACCGCCGTCATCACCCCTTTCTCAAAAAACACACTTCTGACCCCTCAGTCCTTGTAAACTATCGGCCCATCCCCAACCTCCCTTTCTTCTCCAAATTCCTTCAAAGTGTTGTCGCCTCCAAAATCCGTGCCCTTCTTTCTCACAACTCCATGTGTCAGTCTCTCGAATCAGGTTTATGCCTACCACAGCACTGAAACAGCCCCAATCAAAGTCACAAATTACATCATTTGTGACAGTGACCGTTCTGCCCGATCCCTCCTCGTCCTTCTCAACTTCCCTGCAGCCTTTGGCATTTTCAACCACACCATCTTCCTCCAATGCCTCTCTTTTATTGTCCAGCTCAGTCAAACTGCCCTCATTTGGTTACACTCTTATCCAATCGTAGCCAGAGCATCTCCTGCAAGGGTTTCTCCTCCTGCCCCCATGCTGTTACTTCTGAAGTCCACCGAGGCTCTTCCTTCGCTCCCTCTTCTTCGTCATCTACATGTTTCCCCTTGCCAACATCATCTGAAGAAGTTTATTTTTGTCTGATTATGCGTTTGTGAGATGTTTTTAATACATTAAAGATGTTATATAAATGCAAGTTGTTGTTGTAGTGAGGCAAGACCTACACTTCCAAAAGCTTTGCTGGGAATCTGTAATAACCACTAAACTCACCAAGTAATCATAAATTACATCCTGTATAATGTTTTCCAACAGCTTCTCTACAGTGTTAAACACATGAACCTATAGTTACCAGGATTCAATTTCTTCCACTTCTTAAATAGTGGGACCACATGAGCCTTCATCCAATCCATGGGAAACAATCTAGACCTCAGTGGGCAGCACGCCTATCTTGTAATACCAGGACAATGGCATTATCTTTAGAAGTGAAACCTGATGCAAAGTGTTTAGTTCATTATCCATATCATTATCTTCATGCCTACCCTACCCTGATAGATCACCCAAAGGAGCAGTGTGGTCTTTAATTGTTTCCTGACTTCTAATGTAACTGAAAAAGCTTTACCATCACTACTAGGATTGTCCACTATGCTTCTTTTAATGCCTTTTTGGAATTCCTAACACCAGCTTTAATTATTCTCAGTTTTTTTTTAATATACTTGTCCCTACTCTCTTGATAATTGTACCATTTATACATTTTTAAGTTAATTGTTCCATAGACCTCCCTGTTTAGCCACTTAATCTTTACTTTATTTAAGCGCTCCTTTTAATCAGGGATATACACAACAAAATGGGGGCAGCCCCTTTAGCAAGGGCCTACTCTGGAAACATTTGTGACAAGAGTGGCCAGAGAATTATATTAAGTACTCAGTGAAATTCACCCTAAAGAAAAGACTACTACAATACTTAAAGTCCCAATTAAATTGGGAAGACGCTGATGTACTTTAGGTTCATTAATGCTGTGCGAGACACCAAAAGTTTCACATTAATTAAAAAATACATTATTTTGAGTGGATACACTCACTCTCGAAAATATTCTCCTTTGAGTCAATCATAGTTCATCAAACTGATCATAGTGTTCAATTATTAAGCAATAAAGAACTGCACAGTCATTATTCGTAACTTATTTTTACTATAATTATGTCCTCATTCAGTCAACTCAAGATTAACTGTAATCGTGAAATCAGTTACGAATTATTGATATGCACAATTCAACTGTTAAAACAGTTTAGTGTCGTCTTTGTAATGAGAATTAGATAAACAGGAGGGAATAATTTGCTCATTTGACATGTAAAAATGCCTAAATTAATCTTGAAATACATTGTTTGTCAACAATAATAAATTAGTTAAACAATCATAAATTTCTCAGAAAAGTAATTTTATATTTTTAAAGAATTTTTAAAAATTTGTTCTCAGGATGTGGGTGATGATGACTAGGCTACATTTATTGCCTATCCTAGTTGTCCTGACAAGGTGGTGAAGGGCCTTTTCCTTGAAATACTGCAGTCCTTGTGATCAAAGTATCATAGTAGGCACAGCACAGGAGGAGGCTATTCAGCCCATCGTGCCTGTGCTGGCACTTTGAAAGAGCTGTCCAATTAGTCCCACTTCTCTGCTCTTTCCCCATAGCCCTGTAAATATTTTCCTTTCAAGTATTTATCCAATTCCCTTTTGAAAGTTACTATTGAATCTGCTTCCACCACCCTTTCAGGCAGTGCATTCCAGATCATTACAACTCGCTGCATTAAAAAAAAAGTTTCTCATATCGCCTCTGGCTCTTTTGCCAATCACCTTAAGTCTCTGTCCTCTGGTTACTGACCCTTCTGCCACTTGAAACAATTTCTCCTTATTTACTCTGTCAAAACCGTTCATGATTTTGAACACCTCTATCAAATCTCTCCTTAACCTTGAAAGCAAAATACTGTGGATGCTGGAAATCTGAAATAAAAACAGAAAATGCTGGAAAAGTTCAGCCAGTCAGGCAGCATCCTTGGAGAAAGAAACAGAGTTAACATTTCAGGTCGAAGACCTTTCATCAGAACTGGAATATGTTAAAAGAATTAAAGTTTTTGATCAATTACAGAGCCAGGGATAGGGGGGAAGGGAGGGGAGGAAAGAACAAAAGGGAAGGTCTGTGATAGGGTAGAGGATACAATTGATTAAATGACAAAAGGGATGATGGTGCAAGGCAAGGAAGGTGGTAATGGGACATGTTAAGAAACAAAAGATTGATCAGGAGTAGCTGTAAATGGCAGCAGCAGAACCATTACCAGCACTAGCTGACCAAAAAAATAGGAGCAGTGGTTATGATCTGAAGTTATTGAAATCAATGTTGAGTCCGGAAGGTTGTAAAGTGCCTAAACGAAAGATGAGGTGCTGTTCCTCGCGCTTACGTTGAGCTTCATTGGAACAGTATTTTGTATCCACGCTGCCACTGTCCCTTTAATCCCATGGGCTTTAATTTTGCTAACAAGTCCATTATGTGGTACATTATCGAATGTCTTTTGAAAATCCATATGCATAACATCAACCACACTACCCTCATCAACGCTCTCCGTTACTTCATCAAAGAACTCAATCAAGTTAGTCAAACACGATTTTCCTTTAACAAATCTATGCTGACTTTCATTTATTAGCCCATACTTTTCCAAGTGCCAATTAATTTTGTCCCAGATTATTGGACCGGAACTTGCTCCGACCGGTGTGGCAAGGCTGTCTGCACATCCTGCGGACAAAGACAATGAAAATACTTACCTCATGGTCTCCGACGTCCACTTGCTCTATTTCAAGTTTTTTCTCATTTCAGCGTTGTGATCTCAGCGCACCTTCCTTCGTACTGATTGACTGTGGGAATGGAAACCACGCCCACAGAATCTGTCAAGAAGAGAAGTCATGCCCACAAGCAGGCAAGTAAAACTCATTCATTTAAAGTGAACTTCTCTATGTTAGTGTAAATAAAAATTAACATACCTTATTGTAAAAAGCCAAGCAAATGATTTAATTGAATGAAAATTACAGAAGTTAAAAGTTTTTTAAAAATTTAATTTTGAAAAAATATTTTTAACAATCAAAAAATATTAATAAGAGTAATTTGACATCCCACATTTTTAAAATTTATGTTTTTGTTGTTTCGCAGTCATTAAAAGTCACCGCGCTTTTAAAAAGCAGGGTAGGGCTGGTATTTTCCAACTTTTGGCGGCATAAGTATCTTCATTCTAGCTGAGCAGATGGGTAAGTTTACGAATGTTTAATGATTTTATTGATTGTAGCGTAGTTGGCCCTTTAATTCGTAACTGTCAAACTGCCATCGAACCAATGGGAGCAAGTTCGCGATTTCTGGGTTTTACTGCTCACATGCACATTGGCGAACTTGCACAATTGACTCGCCGGCGGTTGGAGAGGACGCCATTATGGAGCGGCATCCTCAGGTGAGTAATTTCTGGCCCAATGTCTCTAGAAGTTTCCCCGCCACCGACGTTAGGCTGACTGGCCTGTAACTGCCGGGTTTACTCCTCTCCCCCTTTTTGAACAGGGGAATCCTCCAGACCTCTGGCACCACTCCCATATCTAAGGAGGATTGGAAGATTGTGGTGGGAGCCTCTGCAATTTCCACCCTTACTTCCCTCAGTAACCTAGGATGCATCCCATCTGGACCGGGTGACTTTTCTACTTTGAGTACTGCCAATCTTTTAAGTACCTCCTCCATGTCTGTTTTTATCCTATCCAATATCACTACTACCTCCTCCTTTACTGCTACAATGGCAGCATCCTCTTCTCGAGTGAAGATGGATGCAAAGTATTCATTTAGTACCTCAGCCATGCCCTCCGCCTCCAGAAGAAGATCTCCTTCTTTGCCCCTAATTGGTCCCACCCTTCCTTTGACTACCCTTTTACTATTTATATGTTTATAAAAGACTTTTGGGTTCCCTTTTATGTTAGTCACTAATCTATTCTCATACTCTCTCTTTGCCACTCTTATTCCCTTTTTTAGATCTCCTCTGTACTTTCTGTATTTAGCCTGGTTCTCTACTGTATTATGAACCTTACATTCGTCATAAACCTCCTTTTTCTGTATCATTTTAATCTCTATATCCTTAGTCATCCAGGGAGCTCCAGCTTTGGATGCCCTTCCTTTCCCCCTCGTAGGGATGTGTCTACTCTGTACCAGAACCAACTCGGCCTTGAAGGCCTCCCATTGTTTAATTACTGCTTTGCCTACCAATTTTTGATTCTAATCCACCTGGGCAAGATCCCTTTTTAACTGATAGAAATTTGCCCTCCTCTAGTTAAGCATTTACACATTTGATTGTTCCTTGTCTTTTCCATAACTATTCTAAACCAATGATATTATGATCACTATTCTCCAGATGCTCCCCCACTGAAACATGCTCCACCTGCCCTACTTCATTCCCCAGAACTAGATCCAGCACTGCTTCCTTCCTGGTTGGGCTGGAAACACACTGTTGCAGAAAGTTCTCTTGTACATTTTTTTTTTATTCGTTCACGGGATGTGGGCGTCGCTGGTGAGGCCAGCATTTATTGCCCATTCCTAATTGCCGTTGAGAAGGTGGTTGTGAGCCGCCTTCTTGAACCGCTGCAGTCCGTGTGGTGAAGGTTCTCCCACAGTGCTGTTAGGAAGGGAGTTCCAGGATTTTGACCCAGCGACAATGAAGGAACGGCGATATATTTCCAAGTCGGGATGGTGTGTGGCTTGGAGGGGAACGTGCAGGTGGTGTTGTTCCCATGTGCCTGCTGCTCTTGTCCTTCTAGGTGGTAGAGGTCGCGGGTTTGGGAGGTGCTGTCGAAGAAGCCTTGGCAAGTTGCTGCAGTGCATCCTGTGGATGGTACACACTGCAGCCACTGTGTGCCGGTGGTGAAGGGAGTGAATGTTTAGGGTGGTGGATGGGGTGCCAATCAAGCGGGCTGCTTTATCTTGGATGGTGTCGAGCTTCTTGAGTGTTGTTGGAGCTGCACTCATCCAAGCAAGTGGAGAGTATTCCATCACACGCCTGACTTGTGCCTTGTAGATGGTGGAAAGGCTTTGGGGAGTCAGGAGGTGAGTAACTCGCCGCAGAATACCCAGCCTCTGACCTGCTCTCGTAGCCACACTATTTATATGGCTGTTCCAGTTAAGTTTCTGGTCAATGGTGACCCCCAGGATGTTGATGGTGGGGGATTCGGCGATGGTAATGCCGTTGAATGTCAAGGGGAGGTGGTTAGACTCTCTCTTGTTGGAGATGGTCATTGCCTGGCACTTATCTGGCGCGAATGTTATTTGCCACTTATGAGCCCAAGCCTGGATGTTGTCTAGGTCTTGCTGCATGCGGGCTCAGACTGCTTCATTATTTGAGGGGTTGTGAATGGAACTGAACACTGTGCAGTCATCAGCGAACATCCCCATTTCTGACCTTATGATGGAGGGAAGGTCATTGATGAAGCAGCTGAAGATGGTTGGGCCGAAGACACTGCCCTGAGGAACTCCAGCAGCAATGTCCTGGGGCTGAGATGATTGGCCTCCAACAACCACTACCATCTTCCTTTGTGCTAGGTATGACTCCAGCCACTGGAGAGTTTTCCCCCTGATTCCCATTGACTTCAATTTTACTAGGGCTCCTTGGTGCCACACTCGGTCAAATGCTGCCTTGATGTCAAGGGCAGTCACTCTCACCTCACCTCTGGAATTCAGCTCTTTTGTCCATGTTTGGACCAACGCTGTAATGAGGTCTGGAGCCGAGTGGTCCTGGCGGAACCCAAACTGAGCATCGGTGAGCAGGTTATTGGTGAGTAAGTGCTGCTTGATTGCACTGTCGACGACACCTTCCATCACTTTGCTGATGATTGAGAGTAGACTGATGGGACGGTAATTGGCCGGATTGGATTTGTCCTGCTTTTTGTGGACAGGACATACCTGGGCAATTTTCCACATTGTCGGGTAGATGCCAGCGTTGTAGCTGTACTGGAACAGCTTGGCTAGAGGCGCAGCTAGTTCTGGAGCACAAGTCTTCAGCACTACAGCTGGGATGTTGTCGGGGCCCATAGCCTTTGCTGTATCCAGTGCACTCAGCCGTTTCTTGATATCACGTGGTGTGAATCGAATTGGCCGAAGACTGGCTTCCGTGATGGTGGGGATATCGGGAGGAGGCCGAGATGGATCATCCACTTGGCACTTCTGGCTGAAGATGGTTGCAAACGCTTCAGCCTTGTCTTTTGCACTCACGTGCTGGGCTCCGCCATCATTGAGGATGGGGATGTTTGCAGAGCCTCCTCCTCCTGTTAGTTGTTTAATTGTCCACCACCATTCACGACTGGATGTGGCAGGACTGCAGAGCTTTGATCTGATCCGTTGGTTGTGGAATCGCTTAGCTCTGTCTATAGCATGTTGCTTCCACTGTTTAGCATGCATGTAGTCCTGAGTTGTAGCTTCACCAGGTTGGCACCTCATTTTTAGGTACGCCTGGTGCTGCTCCTGGCATGTTCTTCTACACTCCTCATTGAACCAGGGTTGATCCCCTGGCTTGTTGGTAATGGTAGAGTGAGGAATATGCCGGGCCATGAGGTTATAGATTGTGCTGGAATACAATTCTGCTGCTGTTGATGGCCCACAGTGCCTCATGGATGCCCAGTTTTGAGCTGCTAGATCTGTTCTGAATCTATCCCATTTAGCACGGTGGTAGTGCCACACAACACGTTGGATGGTGTCCTCTGTGCGAAGACGGGACTTCATCTCCACGAGGACTGTGCGGTGGTCACTCCTACCAATACTGTCATGGACAGATGCATCTGCGACAGGTAGATTGGTGAGGACGAGGTCAAGTAAGTTTTTCCCCTCGTGTTGGTTCGCTCACCACCTGCCGCAGGCCCAGTCTAGCAGCTATGTCCTTCAGGACTCGGCCAGCTCGGTCAGTAGTGGTGCTACCGAGCCACTCTTGGTGATGGACATTGAAGTCCCCCACCCAGAGTACATTTTGTGCCCTTGCTACCATCAGTGCTTCCTCCAAGTGGTGCTCAACTTGGAGGAGGACTGATTCATCAGCTGAGGGAGGACGGTAGGTGGTAATCAGCAGGACGTTTCCTTGCCCATGTTTGACCTGATGCCATGAGATTTCATGGAGTCCAGAGTCAATGTTGAGGACAATGTTTCAGGAAATCCTCCCCCTCTTTGCCCTTTAAACTGTTACTGTCCCAGTCTGTATTGGGATAACTGAAATCCCCCACTATCACTGCTCTATCATTCTTGCATCTTTCTGTAAATTGCCTTCAAATTTGCTCCTCTATCTCCTTCCCACTATTTGGTGGCCTATAGAATACACCCAGTAGCGTAATAGCTCCTTTATTATTCCTTAATTCTAACCATATAGATGCTGTCTCTGACCCCTCAACTACATCATCCCTTTCCAGTGCCATAATAGTTTCTTTGATCAATACTGCCACCACCCCCACCCCACCTCCTTCCTTTCCTTCCCTATCTTTCCTGAATATCTTGTGGCCAGGAATATTAAGTACCCAATCCTCTCCTTCTTTGTGCCAGGTCTCTGTTATTGCCACTGTGTCATACTCCCATGTGGCAACTTGAGCCTGCAGCTCACCAACCTTATTTGCCACGTTACGTGCATTTACACACATGCACTCCAATCTCATCTTAGACTGCCTCTCATTTGCCCCCTGTCTGATCCCTCCTATTTCTGAACTCTTCTTTACTCTAGTGTTACTTGTCCCTCCAAGTCCTCTGTGCACATTGTTTCTCCTCTCTAATGTTTCAACCTGGTGCCCACCCACCTGCCAAGTTAGTTTAAACCTTCCATCACAACACTAGTTAACCTCCCTGTGAGGACACTGGTCCCAGCTCTGTTGAGGTGCAACCCGTCCAACTTGAACATCTCCCTCCTGCCCCAAAAATCTGAAGCCCTCCCTCCTGCACCATTGCTCCAGCCGCTCATTAACCTGTCTTATCCTACTATTCCTGTACTCAGTAGCATGTGGCACTGGGAGTAATCCAGAGATTACTACCTTTGAGGTCCTGTTTTTTAACTTCCTCCCTAGCTCCTGAAACTCTAACTGCAGGCCCTCGACCCTTTTCCTTCCTGTGTCATTGGTTCCCACATAGACCATGACTTCTGGCTGTTCCCCTTCCCCCCTCAAAATGTTCTGCACCCTCTCAGTGATGTCCTTTACCCTGGCACCAGGGAGGCAACACACCATGCAGGACTCACGTTGGCAGTTGCAGAAATGCCTTTCTATCCCCCTGACTATTGAATCCCCTATAACATGATGATGGCACTTGCACAATGGTTGTTAGGAAGGGAACTCCGAGAAATTGATCCAGCACGATAAAGGATGGTCATATATGTCCAAATCAGGATGGTGTAAGACTTGGAGCAGAACTTGGAGGTGATACTGTTTTCACAACATTGCTGTTCTTGTCCTTCACGGTGGTAGAAGTCACAGGGGAAGAGGTGCTGTCAAAGTAACCTTGGTGAGTTGCTGCAATGCATCCTGTAGATCGTACATACTTTTTTTAAAATTTATTCGTTCATGGGATGTGGGCGTCATTGGCGAGGCCGGCATTTATTGCCCATCCCTAATTGCCCTTGAGAAGGTGGTGGTGAGCCGCCTTCTTGAACCGCTGCAGTCCGTGTGGTGAAGGTTCTCCCACAGTGCTGTTAGGAAGGGAGTTTCAGGATTTTGACCCAGCGACGATGAAGGAACGGCGATAGATTTCCAAGTCGGGATGGTGTGTGACTTGGAGGGGAATGTGCAGGTGGTGTTATTCCCATGTGCCTGCTGCTCTTGTCCTTCTAGGCGGTAGAGGTCGCAGGTTTGGGAGATGCTGTCGAAGAAGCCTTGGCGAGTTGCTGCAGAGCATCCTGTGGATGGTACACACTGCAGCCACTGTGCGCCGGTGGTGAAGGGAGTGAATGTTTAGGGTGGTGGATGGGGTGCCAATCAAGCGGGCTGCTTTATCTTGGATGGTGTCGAGCTTCTTGAGAGTTGTTGGAGCTGCACTCATCCAAGCAAGTGGAGAGTATTCCATCACACTCCTGACTTGTGCCTTGTAGATGGTGGAAAGGCTTTGGGGAGTCAGGAGGTAAGTAACTTGCCGCAGAGTACCCAGCCTCTGACCTGCTCTTGTAGCCACGGTATTTATATGGCTGGTCCAGTTAAGTTTCTGGTCAATGGTGACCCCCAGGATGTTGATGGTGGGGGATTCGGCGATGGAAATGCCACTGAATGTCAAGGGGAGGTGGTTAGACTCTCTCTTGTTGGAGATGGTCATTGCCTGGCACTTATCTGGCGCGAATGTTACTTGCCACTTATGAGCCCAAGCCTGGATGTTGTCAAGGTCTTGCTGCATGCGGGCTCGGACTGCTTCATTATTTGAGGGGTTGCGAATGGAACTGAACACTGTGCAATCATCAGCGAACATCCCCATTTCTGACCTTATGATGGAGGGAAGGTCATTGATGAAGCAGCTAAAGATGGTTGGGCCTAGGACACTGCCCTGAGGAACTCCAGCAGCAATGTCCTGGGGCTGAGATGATTGGCCTCCAACAACCACTACCATCTTCCTTTGTGCTAGGTATGATTCCAGCCACTGGAGAGTTTTCCCCCTGATTCCCATTGACTTTAATTTTACTAGGGCTCCTTGGTGCCACACTCGGTCAAATGCTGCCTTGATGTCAAGGGCAGTCACTCTCACCTCACCTCTGGAATTCAGCTCTTTTGTCCATGTTTGGACCAACGCTGTAATGAGGTCTGGAGCCGAGTGGTCCTGGCGGAACCCAAACTGAGCATCGGTGAGCAGGTTATTGGTGAGTAAGTGCCGCTTGATAGCACTGTCAACGAGACCTTCCATCACTTTGCTGATGATTGAGAGTAGACTGATGGGGCGGTCATTGGCTGGATTGGATTTGTCCTGCTTTTTGTGCACAGGACATACCTGGGCAATTTTCCACATTGTCGGGTAGATGCCAGTGTTGTAGCTGTACTGGAACAGCTTGGCTAGAGGTGCAGCTAGTTCTGGAGCACAAGTCTTCAGCACTACAGCTGGGATGTTGTCGGGGCCCATAGCCTTTGCTGTATCCAGTGCACTCAGCCGTTTCTTGATATCACGTGGAGTGAATCAAATTGGCTGAAGACTGGCTTCTGTGATGGTGGGGATATCGGGAGGAGGCCGAGATGGATCATCCACTCGGCACTCCTGGCTGAAGATGGTTGCAAACGCTTCAGCCTTGTCTTTTGCACTAACGTGCTGGACTCCACCATCATTGAGGACGGGGATGTTTGCAGAGCCTCCTCCTCCCGTTAGTTGTTTAATTGTCCACCACCATTCACGACTGGATGTGGCAGGACTGCAGAGCTTTGATCTGATCCGTTGGTTGTGGAATCGCTTAGCTCTGTCTATAGCATGTTGCTTCCACTGTGCTCCGGTGATGGAGGGGGTTGATATTGAGCTGGTGACAGGGGTGTCAGTCAAGCAAACTGCCCTGTCTGTAAGGGTGTGATACATAATCTATAACTGTCGGATATCTTGTCATACACTGATCATATATTCTGTTGTTTATATCTGAATATACTTCTGTCTACAGAACACTTCCTACAGACTATGGAGAGTTAACTGTACAAGTCTCTAGTTAGTGGTAAAAATAAATAAATTCCATAAAATGAGCCCTGCTCTTTAATCATTAAAACTCAGAATGAACTTTAAAATGGTCATCTTGAAAAGACCTTTAGTTATTGGAAAAGTTCACTAATCCATTCACGAAGACCACAAGCAGGTTGGTTTTTTTTAAACTGCTGAAGGAGATTAATACCAAGATCAGTCCAATCTAGTCATTGTATATGATAAAAACATGAGAGCTTCACTGTGACGCACATAATAATCAAGGGCCTGCTTTGCTCTTAGCTTACTGAAAAATACACCCAATTTCTTCTGTAGAATTATTGAATAAAAGCTGTCACTTACTCAGTATGCAGCTTCAGAGTTCTGAAAAACGTTCTAACAGAACATCATAATGAGAGAGGTGCTTACTTTGTTGCCATAGTGACTTGGTGATGCATATTTGGTCTATGTTTTATCTGAAAGTGGTGCTCCTGTGGAGATGGATGTCTTAGTGAGTGGCTGTTTACATACAAGGAGAAGAATGGAAAGGTTGTTTACTTTTGAAAGAGTAAGACTATACAAAAAAACTTCTGATTCTCCAAGCATTGAAAACAAGGAAAGTCAAGCAGTTAAACCAACAAGTTCAATAAACCCCCATGTTGCAGTTATAATATCTTTCATACATGCAAGTGAAACATTCGGATTTACAGTTATTTATAATTAATGCAACCTGGTACATATTTGGACTTGGTTACATTGTGCAAAGCTTTGAATGTAAACACCAATTTACAAAGGAGTGTGCTGCATTTTATTATTGAGAGCCTCACCCCTA
Source organism: Heptranchias perlo (assembly GCF_035084215.1). Classification (NCBI taxonomy): domain Eukaryota; kingdom Metazoa; phylum Chordata; class Chondrichthyes; order Hexanchiformes; family Hexanchidae; genus Heptranchias; species Heptranchias perlo. Next base: position 41,026,946 of record NC_090328.1, on the reverse strand, counting down.
CTGCTGTTGCAATGTCTTTGTTAACACCAGAGCAATGATCTCCTTGCCAATTTCGAGTTCCAACTTTCACAAATTGTAACTCACCTACAACTCCATTGCCTGCATCCTATTGCATGCTAAGTCATACTCACTTTGACCATGCCAACCTTCATTGTGTTGGAAGATTGGAAAACATTGATTTAAAAGCCTCATCACCTCTACAAGTCCCTCTCTAGCAACACCCCTCCTTACCTGTGCAATGTCTTTCTCCCTGTGTTCTAGATTGCACCCTCCACTCTCTTACTCTGGTCCTCTTTGCAACCCCTTCTCCTTTTGCTCCACCTTCAGTGACATAGCCTTCACACTCAGGAACACTCGCCCTAAAGCTCTCCACTTGCTATCTCTTTCTCTCTTCAAAAGCTTTCTTAAAACTTTCCCACTTTGTTCTTGCCTTTAGTCAACACCTCACCCTTCCTTCTACATGGCTCAGTGTCCTATTAGTTAGTTAGTTATTATCACCTCTATGAAGCGCTTTGGCTATTATGTTAGTTTAAAGGTGCTATAAAAGTGAAAATTGTTGTTAAGATTAGGTTGGTTGGAAAATTGAAGGACTAGATAGAATCATAGAATGATACAGCACAGAAGGAGGCTATTCGGCCCATCATGCCTGTGCTGGCTCTTTGAAAGAGCTATCCAATTAGTCCCACTCTCCTGCTCTTTCCCCGCTTCAATAATTTATCCAATTCTATTTTGAAAGTTATTATTGAATCTGTTTCCACCACCCTTTCAGGCAGTGCATTCCAGATCATAACAACTCGCTGCTTAATTTTTTTTTCCTCATGCCGCCTCTGGGTCTGTTGCCAATTGCCTTAAATCTGTGTCCTCTGGTTACCGGCCCTTCTGCCGCTGGAAACAGTTTCTCTTTACTTACTCTCTCAAAACCCTTCATGATTTTGAACACCTCTATCAAATCTCCCCTTAACCTTCTCTGCTCTAAGGAGAACCACCCCAGATTCTCCAGTCTCTCTACATAACTGAAATCTTTCATTCCTGGTACCATTCTAGTAAATCTCCTCTGCACCCTCTCTAAGGCCTTGACATCCTTCATAAAGTGTGGTGCCCAGAATTGGATACAATCTCCAGCTGGGGCCTAACCAGTGTTTTATAAACTTTAGCATAACTTCCTTGCTTTTGTACTCTATGCCTCTATTTATAAAGCCATGGATCCTGTATGCCTTTTTAATAGCCTTCTCAACTTGTCTGGCCACCTTCAAAGATTTGTGTACGTACACCCCCAGGTCAATCTGTTCTTGCACCCCTTTTAAAAGTGTACCACTTAGTTTATATTGCCTCTCCTCATTCTTCCTACCAAAATGAATCACTTCACACTTCTCGGCATTAAATTTTATCTGCCATGTGTCTGCCCATTTCACCAGTCTGTCTATGTCCTCCTGAAGTCTGTTGCTATCCTCCTCACTGTTTACTACATTTCTGAGTTTCGTGTCATCTGCAAACTTTGAAATTATGCCCTGTATACCCAAGTTCAGGTCATAATATATATCATAAAGAACAGTGGCCCCAACACCGATCCCTGGGGGACACCACTGCACACTTCCATCCAGTCTGAAAAACAACCGTTCACCACTACTATCTTCTTTCTCTCCCTCAGTCAATTTTGTATCCACACAGCTACCATCCCTTTAATCCCATGGGCTTCAATTTTGCTAACAAGTCTATTATGTAGCACTTTATCAAACGCCTTTTGAAAGCCCATATACACAACATCAACTGCACTACCCTCATCAACCCTTTCCGTTACTTTATCAAAGAACTCAAATCAAGTTAGTCAAACAAGATTTGCCTTTAACAAATCAGTGCTGGCTTTTAGTAATTAACCCATATTATTTCAAACATAGCTATCATCCAGCCTAACCTCACTTTGAAACAGAGTACCTATATGTAATCTGATATTGCTGTTCATTCACATCTGAAAGACTTTTCCCAGATCCATGATTGATAGTTCTAGTTTCATCTACATTAGAAAATATGGAAGAAAATGCCATTCAGCCCATTTAACCCACTCAAATAACCCCTCAGACTCAAATAATTGCACTATGAGGATTTAGTCACCTGAGGAAAGTAAATAGCCACAGATAAAACTTTCAAGAAGATAAGACTATATGAATTTTTCAGACTCCTGAAAGCAATAGTGAAAATTACAGAATATGAATCTGATATTGGAGCCTGTATTTTTCACCAGATAACATTTTCATATTTTCGGCAGCACAGGAACCAGGCTATCAGCTGTGTCTCTACTTATCCTTATAGCTTTCAATTCCATGATCAGTCAGACATGCATCCAATTGTTTTTCTGGAGGCATTAACTTCTTTTGGTGGGAATATTACTTTCCACTCTGTGCAAAAAAGGTTCAAATCTCTAGTCTCGCTTGAGGCTTACCAATTTTACATCTGTGTCTTTAGTTCCATGACCACAATTTAAATGAAATAACATCTTTACCTCACCATTATCTATTTTTTCAAAGAAAGACTTGCATTTATATAACACCTTTCTTGACCTCAGGACATCCCAAAGCGCTTTATAGTCAATGAAGTACCTTTGAAGTGTAGTCACTGTTGTAATGTAGGAAATTTTCAGTATTTTAAAGACCTGGGTCATGCGCCCTCTCAATCTTCTCTCTGCCAGTAAAAACAATTTCAATTTAGTGAGTCTGCCTCGACAACTTAGTTTTAATTCCTTGAATATTTTATGTTGCTTTTCTCTGAACACCTCTCCCCCACCCCCCTTTTGAAGGTAAGGTGGCATGAAATGTAAAACATGCCAAATGTGGGTTCACCAGTTATGCAGGGATTGAAATAATCTTACCATCAAATAATTTCCAGATGCATCCCCGTATTTGATTCACCTTGTTGATAACAGTTTCACTTTAACTGGTTGTTTTTCTTGTTTGCCATTCTGTTCTGCCATTGCCTATGATTGATTCCAATATGACATTATACTGGTTTCCTGTCCAAATGCATGGAATTCCTGTGGAAATCAAGCCAAGCATAGGACATAGGGTGCAAGGACATATTGTTCAACCAATCATTTTAAATAGTTTGTGGTATGAGAAAGTAGGCAGCCTACAATGGACATAACAATGTCATCGTTGTATCTGTATTGATGCAAAACTATCTGGAGTCAGAAACCAAGGGGAGAGGTTACTTCCTCCATTCAGAGTAGAATTCACATTTAGGCCCCAATTTTCTTCCCTTCCCTCTTTCCCAGATGCTACACTGCTGCAGTGCCCTTCAGGTCTTGGTCTCAGTATGCCCATACTCAAGGGGTTGGGTCACTTGCATGGCCCAGCTACATACCTGGTGCAGGCTCACTGCTCCCCACCCCACCCCCCTCCCCCCACCCCCACACACCCCTGTTCCAGCATGGCCTTGTGCCTGGAAATGGGTGTAGGAACACACGCAAACAACAGGCCTGTTGTAAAACATCAGCCAGAAAATCTCCAGGCCCAAATATCATTTGGGAGACCGTAAAGGAATTAATATTACTTTTCCAAAACTCTCTTACCTTACCGCTTGTCCCCCTCAGCCCATCGATCTGAGAGGGTCCAGGCCCTGACAACAGCTTCTTTGGCGCCCTTGCACCTGGGTATCTTTCTGATGAAGATAGAAATGACTGAAGTAGGAGGGCCGTGAACACCCCCTTCTGATTCATCTCCATTCGTGCATTAGGTCTGCCTCTTTGGGGAAGCCCCAGAAATTCTTTGGCAATGTAAAGTGGACAGAGACCTGATGTAATGGATCGCCACACCTTTTTTTTTATCTCCATTGCACTTGGGAACTGAGTATTCCTCAGTTGCAATTGAGAATTACTAAGGCCTTACTTTTAAAGTTTCTCTAACAATACAACTTGCATTTATATGGCACCTTTAACAAACATCCAAATGCACTTTGCAGATGAGAAAGAGAATCTGAGCAGTAATAGAAGAGTTAGGAGAGATAACAAAAAGTATTTCAAAAGATAAAGGGCCCAAAATTCCTGGTGTAGGGAGGGTGCAACTCTGAAGGTTCACCAGCGGGGGGAGGGAACAGTCCCCTTCGGGATTTTTTTTTCTCCTCCAGCCCAATAAGGGCCTCTGGTTATCCACTTTCCTCTCTCCCATCAGAGCAACAGGTGCCACTCAAATTTTCCCCTGGACCCCTCTGTGAGGGCAGGATTTTTACCCCAAACTTTTGAGAAGACTTTTAATTGTTGGAGTATAGAAGCTTAAGGCAGACAGGAACTTCAGAGATTAGGGCTACAATGGCTGATGGTTCTGCCCCCAGTGGTGGAGTAAAAGAGGGGGGAATTCACAGTAGGCCAGAGTAAGAGGACCGAAGGGCAAGGGATAATCACGGGGTTAGAGCAGCTTATAGAGATGGGATAGGTGAAGTTGTGGAGGATAAGGATTTTGAATTCAATGCATAGGGGGGTGGGGAACCAATGGAAATTGGTATGGATTGGGCCATGGGCGAGTGGATTAAGTGCAGGACAGGATGTGGCAGTGGAGTGTTGGATGCATTGGAATTTGTGTCGGGTGGATCTTTGGAGACCAGTGAGAAGTTGATAAAATGTGGATAACCATTTCATCTGCAGGGGGTGAGGTAAACTCAAGTGGCAGACGATGTTTCAGAGGTGGAAGTAAGCAATATTGCTATTGTGTATAATATGGAGTTTGAAGCTCAATCTGGGTCAAACAGGACATTAAATAAAACCTTGTCAGCAAAATTTGGCTTAAAATGTCAGTGACTTGAATTATTTTTTCACAAGTTTCTCTAATAATGTCACACTGGAACAGAAAATGATAACATCTCTTATTAAGTGATACATTTTTATTTGAGTGTCCTGAGGCATATTTCCTCTATCAGGCAGATTTGGAATATTATCCATTTGAAGTACTTAGTGAGGGAAACTTTATACTCATACATAGCGTGTTCCTTGGAGCCTCCAAATGTTATTACTTGGTTTACTTATCAAACTGATGCTAGAACGTGGCGTCTGACAACAGCTTCCATTTCAGCTCCTGTAGCATAACTTAGTGGAAACATTTTCAGTGTAGTGTCTGCATAAAAATCTTAGTTCAGTTATTTCCCTTTTCATATATGATCTGAGCATGCAATTATTCAGAAATTAATATTAATTTCAATCAATATTTTACTACAATTTATTTTAACATAAAGTGTTACTATTACCAGCATCTGTGACCAAATAATATTTTACCAAAGGCAATTGACCATGACAAATAATTCTCATATTAGGTTGCATAAAACTGTTAAGACCCAGGTGTCTGCAAATTTTGGTTACCCAGAATTCAATAAAGCAAGGAGCAGGGCAAGTTCAAAAACAGCGTTGTTTTTACATTTAAAAGTACAAAGGAGACATTGTTAAAGTGGCAGTCTTCAAAATAATTCCACTGTTAGTGCTGAAAACTTCCGAATGGTAAAGGCAGTGATGAGATCATTGTGTTTGCACTGGCTGGCTATGAGCACCTCAAGGCTGGTAATGGCCACAGTGCTTGCCAGAATGATGTTATTGCTATATTGATGTGAAGTTTGCTATAGTATAATTGTTACTTCTGAACCAAAGTATCATCATTGCATTTCCACAGATTATGGGGTTTGATTTTAATGTCACATAGAAATGGGTTTGTCCGGTAACAGATTGGTTCCTAGTGAACATGGCTACGAAACACAAAACTGTTCTTGACTCACAGTTTAATAATAGTGCTCTCAGTTGTATGAAGCAATTCTGAAATCACATTGGTGCTACAGTGCCTTCAAATGTAGACAGATTCACAAACAGAGACATATGAGTAATCTGGTTCGAAGTTCACTTTTGTGAGCTCCAGTTTGAGAGCTGAAAGCGCTAATGATAATTCATAATATCAGACATTCATTAGGTGTGCATATTATTTACTGTTACATTGCAACTTCCAAGTAACCTTATTGCTGCTATTTATAAATAATGCATGTTTTATTGCTAATGATGTAATATTATTGTGGTATTATGGTAATGATTATAATGCTGCCTTTGAGGCATTTTCCTGCCTGATTTGGAAATACGAAACAGCATACCATCCATCAATGTATTTAGGAGAACTTAAATAAAAGGGAAAATCTGATAATGCAACACATCTTTTTCGCTTTCTTCCTTGATGCTATAAGTCTCCATCATAAGTCAAACGTTCTGTCTTCAGTATTTAAAACAGTGGAGTAGTCATGGCTTATTTATTGGTATCATAAATACGATAACTCAGATTTTATCCAAATTTCATGTTTCTAATACATTTGTATTGCTGTTCAATGGCTAGCCCTTCATCTACTTCTTTACAAAGTACAAATACCATAACTGGACAGTTCAAACTTTAAAATGTTATCCAAGTATACTTACAGTAGATTTAGTATATTACTTTCTGCTTGGTTCATGTTAATGTTTTATCTCTTTCCTTGATGCTGGTGATGGAGAATTGCAGTATGAGTTTCAATTAGTTTGTTGGAACAGACCAACAGTTAATACTCTGAAGACAAAACTTTCCATAGTTAAAAAAAATTGGAAAAATAATGACGGAGATTTTTTTTTTCTTGTGCAACTAATCCAACAAGCAATGTTACGTTCAGTCAAGCTATAGGTTGTAATGTATTAGCTACTAAATATAGTTTGCTGCTGTAAGACAGAATAATTTTCAGTTAAAAGTAAAACATTACTTTCTGGCATATGTAAGTAATTTCATTGGCAAAAAAATAATTTTTGGATAAGACTCCTGATTTCATTTTTCCATCTGAACCCTGTTCATGCTTACTTGGGCAGTAATCCTATTTCTCTTGCCAGAACTGACAAAGGTCTGACTGTTAGTGATACCTTCCAGGGCTAAATTTACCCCAGAGTGACAGAGGCAGGTGGACACAGGGCAACCAGCCACTTGTGCAAAGCATCATGCAACTATAGGTCAACATCGAGAGGGGAAAAAGACTCTGTCTTCAGTGTGGAAACAGATCGAAGCAGGCTCATCCCGAAGAGGGGGGGTTTCTCTTCAAAGCCAGCTGGTCTGGCTTTTTCTTCAGGATTTTTTTTTTACCTGCAGCGTTTGATCATCCGAGCCTGCAGCAGGTGCTGCAGAGCATAGAAAGAAGGAAAGACGACATTGGTGAGTTTTTGGACCAAAAAGTATCAAAACATCCAAACTTGCATGTTTAGACTCCACTGCAATGCTTGTGTGTGTAAACTTTGCCCAAGAGTAAAGAAAACTGTCATTCCTATAATTAGCCTACTTATTAACTGAAATGTTACTTAGTTTTTAAAAAAAGTAATGCAGTATAAGAGTATTATTGTATTATATCAAAATACACATACTTAAATGCTGAGGGTGTTGACTATTGCCGTACATGGTGAACAAAGGAGAGTTAAAATTACAGTCAAAAATACTTTTAAGTAAAACAAGCGAATACTATGTTTAAGATAAAACAGGGGGTATATATGTTGCTTTAATTTAATGATGATACATTCAATTTCCATTTCCAACTAAAAAACCTTCTTGGCATATTTGTACTTGGGAAGTCAACTATACCGAACTAGTTATTATTGATAAACAGTGTAAATACTTTGAAGCGTTTGGGTAAATATTTGTTTTTATATTATCAGCAAACTCAGTAAAGCTATAGGTGGAATTATTTTACGTACACTTTGATACAGTACTTGATAAAAAGTGTTTAAGTGTTTTACAAAATCACAAAGTATTGTACTCTGCCGTAACAGACCTTTATTACTTTGCTAACCTGTTACTAAAATAAGGCAAGTGTTTAACAACATAAATACCTACCCTTGATATCACATTTTATACCATATATACTATCAAATATAATTTCTGTAAATGCAAACTTTCAGTTTAACAGTTAAATAAATTCTGACAGATGCAAAGAGTCGGCATGGCAAGATATTCATATTAATCTGTGATCTGAGTAAATCCACCAGCTGGTTATAGTGTGCAGATGACATAGGCAGTACATTCAAAACTTACATTTTTTACCAAATGACCTTTTACTTTTATTGGTACTGAAGATTAATGTTATTAAATGGAAACAGTTAAGATATCGCCAGTGACGGATTTAAACCAATCAGATATAGTCCGAATTCCAAAAACTGGTTGACATAATCTTGACTTTGACATACATAATTTACAGCTGTCCTCTAGGTCATGCTTCTAATGTAGGCTGCAGCAACACCCGGCTCTGTAGACTCACTGCAAATAAGAAATGGATACTTCATTTAGTTATTTTGCAACCTTGGTTGATGAGTACTTTATAATTGAAATTTAGGAGAAATGTGGAAGGAAAATTACAATTCAGTCAGTGCATTCTAACCTCGATGATGGTTAAATTCCGAAAACTTTCATCTTACATGGACTTTATCGATACTTGCAAGGTCAATAACTGCGGTGGGGTATATAGTGAATGGTGAACATGAGCTTGAGACCCAACACTTAAAAAAAATTGAACAGATTTACAGCGGGCTGGATTCCGTCCCCGCGCCCCCCCCCCTCCCCCTTCCCCCTTTAGGCAATCAACTTGATTGCAAAGTCGCATGAAAATAGTATTTCAACCTGCCTCATTGATCTCTATATGGCTGGGTTTGAATCTATGAACATGAAGGGCTTCAAATCAAAAACTGATGTTGCAACGCTGACAACAAATATAAAAGCAAAAATAAATCTTTTACAGGAACCTTAAAGTGATAATAAATGTGATGGGATTTTATTATTTCGATAGATATGTTATCATTTTTACAGATATTTTCTGCTCTCTCTTTGGGTGGGCAACTTTTGAAACAATATAATCAGATAGTCTGAATTTATCACGTGATTTTGAGTTTGGTTACAAAGTAGCCAAATCATTACATGACTCTACGGGGTATTAAAAGAAATAATAGCACTAATAAGTAGGAATAAACAATATCAATAAACAAGTTTGCAAATTTATTTGACCTCTCACACACATATACGTTATTACTTGGTTATACAATACCAAACTGTCAAATTATAAAGGTGGGACATTTTTTTTTATTTGAGTTTGGTTGCATGTCAGAATCAGATGTCAGAATACAAGACTGTTCCAGAGGGTCGACTGGTTTATGGTTTTCTTGGAAAAATGGTTAGAGTTGCAAAATATGATTCCCAAAATATGGTGAAAATCCCAAAATCCATGTAATAAACATTGAATTTGACTCCATCACCGTGAGTCGGTGGCTTTGTATATTAAAGGCCAAGCCACTGGGTTCCATGTTAATGGAAAAAGGATGTTTCGGTGGAATACACTTCTGAAAACTCAAAGTTCTCAGAATCTTGTGCAATTTAAATAGATTTGACTTATTCAGTCACTACATAGCAGTGGCGCTTGGAATGATGAAACAGCTTCAAAAATGTTATGAAAGTCGACTTAGTTTTGTTGGGTCAAATTAGAGAACAGCATTTGCCAAAGTTTCTGTGAAGTTTCTTTTGTTCCTACAAAATGTTGATCCCCACGCATTTGGTTATGCTTGAAGAGGGTATGCTATCATGCTGCACGACTTAAAAAAATTCTCAATATAATTTCTCCCAAATCTTTTTGTCAAATTCGTATGTCATTTGCCCTTCTTATATTTGTTTCCAGCTCCCCTAGTTTGGCTATCTGATATACAAAGAACTATAGAGAGGAGGATCCTGTTTGTCAGGGTGTATGCTAGACTGTTTTTCAGAAAGTTATACAACTGGTAAACGTTTATACCAGGATAGCAACTTCAAATTTCTTATAGTTTCTTTAGATACTTTGTTTAATGCTATAGTGCTGTTTACAGACCTGCAAGTTAATTTTAGGCCCGAAATTTAAAAGGTACCTCAGATGTACTCATCTGACAAAAAAACCCGAATAGAGATAAGAAATATTTACCAACTCTGAAAGGCACGTGAGCAAATGTGTTTCCTCACTCTATATACAAAAATAAAATTGAATACTGCATAACCACCCCCTTTTAGAAACGTTCCGAGTTATCTGATCATGGCCACTATTGTATTAAATTAGATTGTTGCGCTTTAAGGGACGAAAATTATCTGCTTTCTTGATATATATCGTACTATTTTATTTACCCCTATTTGTAAGCCTTGTGTGTTCACTAACATATATCGTTGCATCTTGCATATTGTGGGAATGCATTTCACATATAACAAAACAAACGAGTAAATCAGTTGCGTGAAGAGGCCGAAACAGCTAGAATGTTTTACAGTACAGTATTTAATGTGGATTATCAGATAACGTGATTGATGGCTCTGTGTGGGGATCTGTTACCGCGTGTCCATAATCTTCCAGTAAATTGAAAGAAAATAAATTCACCAATTACTGTAATCAGTGTTTTTATAATGAACATTAGTGGGCATTACCACTAATATTTACCAAAAATACTATACCTTAGCAAAGACATGAACGTCAAAGCCTGATTAATCAGTAATATAGTAAGGTCATACAAACAGTCGTGTTAGCGAGGAAGCCAGTTTTCCAAGATCCTATCGTTAGTGTTAAATCAAATGACTTTCGAGATTTCATTTTTCATTCATCCGATGATAACTAATGGGGACATAATCTATGAGTAATCTAAGGTTGTTAAAGATTAAAATAATAAAATAGGCTTTTTGACATCAACTTCTACTCATCCCGTGTGCAATCGATACAGGACCTCATTTGGCAGGCTGGTTCGATGAACTGGACAGCCTGCTGTATAAGTTTTTTTATCCCCCTCCTCCTCAGATATTAAAAGTAACAGTTTGTTGTGACTGATCACCTATGACGTGTGAAGTGAAATCGCTGCTAATCTCACTAACACTGCGGCGGCTGCAGCCCCGCGCTGCTCGGGTTGGTGCACAACTTCGGGGGTGATTGACAGCTTCGGCCGTGACGTCAATTCAACGGAGGGTCATTGAATCCGGGCACTGGATTGAGTGAGCGCGCGGGGGGGGGGGGGGGGGGGGAGCAATATTATTTATTTATACATCAAAAGACAACCTAAACCACCCACTTACTAAAAGTTTATCCGGCCCCGGTGGGTTGGATTTTTTTTTTTGTTGGGAGAGGGGCGAGTACCAACATTTTAAATGTCTTCATTCCATCCAGAAACCAACTAAACATCCTGTTATAAGCAAGTCTCGAGCCGCTCAAAGAGCGTAAGTCGGTTTATATTCAAACCTTTACAATGAAAACCAACTGAATGGAGCCTGTAATTTTTTAAAATATATATATAATTAGTAATAGTAACAATTCCATAACAGGGCAGACTCTACCTGACCAGTCCCTCCCTCCCTCCCACACACACACACACACACACAAAAACAAACAGCCAACATGAGACCAGTACCGAACTCTTTGGTTAGCAGGCGCGGAGGGTTACACAGTCTGTGAGGTGAGTGCTGAGGCGGAAACGCTGCGCAGCGCGTGGTCCCGGGGGTCTGTATCCGTGCGCAAGAGCGCGCCCGCACCACCACCATCCCCCGCCCCCCCCTTTCCCTTCCTCACTCCACCTCCCGCGCGCGCGCGCCCGTGTGTTTGTGACGTTCCGTTCCCAACGCGAGCGAGCGCAGCGCCGGTCCCTCCTCCTCTTGCTGGAGCTGCTGCTCCGCTAAATATAGAAGCAGATACACACAGACAGGGAGACTGACTAACAGAGCAGGGCTTTCTCTCTCTCTCTCTCTCTCACACACACTGCGAAATGGCTCTACCTATAGCTCTCTATATGTCAGTTTTTTGAAGTTATTATCTTTGTTTTAAAAAAAATTAATGTATACAAATCTCAGTCCTCACAGTCGATTTACCTTCATCTCACTGGTCAGTAAAAATAGAAACTTATTTTCTCCAAAAAAACACAGCAGTTCAGTTTTAATGACTCGACCACATCAGCAATTGTTTAATGCTTCAAGCTATATGGCAAGCAAATTACGGCCTGTGGATGTTGCTGTGCTTTAAATTGCCTTGCTTTTTTTTCCCTCTTAAAACTTGCGTTGTACAAACCCGAGGAGGGAATTAAATGTTAATACTCTCTATCATTGTTTCAGCCGTGGTTTTGTTTAATCTTTAATGTTCACATGGCCCGTAAACGTGTTGTTGTGGTGAATGATGACGAGCTATGCGCCGGCTGATTTGTTTGTAACATGGTCGATTCTCTGCTCTCCCCTTAATCCAAGGTGTCAAAGAAGTTGGAGCTTTTAAAGTAACTTTAATTCGCCTTCAAGAGGGAAAAAAATTGAGGTCGAGGACGCAGTATCGTCGAGGTTTGTGCGGTAAGTGATTTTTCGATTCTACTATGCGTCTACTTTTCTCTGTTTCTGGGGTCTGTTTTGACATGTGTGGTCTGTGTGAAAGTACAGAAATCACACAACGACTAAAATGGAGTTTGTGTGTAATATACCTACAGATGCCAAGGCTATAATTCACGCGAAAATGGACAATGGCTCTTTTTCATTTTCAATTTACCGCTTTTATACTTAGTGTTTTCAGTAATAAATATTGTTGCACGGTACGAGTAATATTTTTGGGTGGGATTTCTATATATCATGATGAGAGTGCTAGTAAATACAATTTATTAAAAATTGTTTAATTTCATTTGAAATAGTATTTTAGAAAAGCTCTGATACAGTGCATTTGATCATTTAATACTTCAGGCATTGTTACTTGCTGTTACGCATTACTGAGTAATGAGATTGCAGTGACAGTAATTTAAATCATATCTGACTTTTCTTATGTTCTTATAGTTCTAAATTTAATAGTTTATAGTGATGAGTCAGTAACAATTCACTTTGAAAGTGAACAATACACGATGCTGTGTATACTTTCCGTGCACTCAAAGAGTGACTTTTATTCTGTATTTCATCTTATACAGAGTCATGTCACTTGAATTATGCTGGATCTGTGGCTGAGGTTGTTTATTTGCGATTTCCTCAACTTTACCATTACGACCAATCTTTATCTGTAGTGATTTGCACTTCCTGTGTTGATGCTGTCCAGAGAATTTGAACTCCACGCCGTCTGGGAGAAGCTGCTTGTTTTAATTTCCAAGTAGCTGTTCGGTATAACAGGATTGTTGTAAAATGGGCCGTGAGTCCTGGCGCAGTAGGAAACATTCAGACAGTGGAATGTGTAGAGCTGCTGTCCAAGTCATACTGCTGCGCTATATACTGAACCACGCAAAGTCTCAGTGTGTCTTGGTGCACCTACATCTTACCAACTCATTATCATGGGCAACCCTGCTTTCATTTTGTAACTCTTTCTTCAAGTTACTGGTAGTCTTATTCCTACTTGAGCCCTACAGTTATCCCTTTCAGGTTTAATTCTGATCTAAGTTTTTAAAAAAACTTTGCTATCCTTCCATTCATTTGGTTTGTCGATGCATTCTTTCACATTATAAGTCTATTTTGCTTTATGGACGCCTGATCATCCCTTATTCTTTATTTTCTAGTCTTTATAATTCTAAGCGCTCACAAAATTTCAGACAATTAATTACGAGGGCACAGGAACATTTTTGCGTTGGTTTGGACTCCAAGTAGACTATAACAAGTGACTTGGCTCTGGTTCATGGTAGGATTAGAACAGCAACAAAAATGCGTTTTACTCGGATAAAACTCGAGGTTGTAATGAATTTGGTAACATTCCCCTTGGTTTAGTATGAAAATAAAAGACGAATTTTACAAGTTTAACAAGGTTAGGGAAATCCATATATTGTAGAAGGGGTCAGTTATTCTCTCTTCTGTCCCTTTAGATTTTTAATGTATCAGACTAATGGCTGTAATACATTACATTGTACACTAAGTTACAGAAATAGTGCCAACATGCTGTCAGACAAGGTCGTGCTCAACATTAAATTATCAAAACAAAAATGACAAATCTCTCATAATATAGACATGGAGGCGATGAATACATATATAGAATAAATGAAAATTACGGTGTGTTATATCAGGGTGAAAAGAAGTGTAGTCAGGTTGTTTATCCTGTGATGAGAATCAGTACTGGTTAACCATGCGTTATGAAGGTGTTAATATGTTTTCTGTCTTGTCTGGTGGTACAGTATTTGTTTTAGGAAAATGCTGAAGATTTGATCCCTCCCCTTTTCAAGAGTGAAACTGATAATCCATATGGCTGGTTTAGGATTGTGGGAGAATACTGGTCGTTTTACCTCTTCCTCTCTGTGGCTGAGTTGTTTAAAATAATATCTAGTGATTTTTATCAACAGTGAGTATTTGAGAGGTCAGATTTTCACCAGCGGAATCCACCGATTGTGGTCGATCAAAGAAGTTCAAATCTCCTCTCTGAGCGCAGCACGTTCATCAGGTCCAGATCAGGGAGACAGTACTTGTAGCCAAGGATCAATTATATGCACACCTTCCGTTTGTAGAAGGCTTTTTTCAGGAAAGATTCGAAAGTGAGTGAAATTTCGTCATCAATGAGGATAAATTTCGTGTCAAAATATTTAATGTTACATTTGAGTTTCTGCAATACTCTATGGTTGCCACTTGCGAGTTGGTTGTAAACTTCACTTCGCCCCACTGGCTTGACAGAGGCATTGCAAACTACTGCGACCAGCTGTCAATATTCAGTTTGTTCCGTGTTTAGGCGTTGTGAGGGTCGCGTTGTTTGTAAGATGAAACCTGTTACTTTGTGATGTTTGATATGTGGTGTTGTTGATTACACCCAAATGTTTTGACCTTCTAGTGTGTGCTCCGTGTTCCTATTTGACGTTAACATAAATGAACAAGATTTTGGCTCTTTGTAGCAAAAATACATGGCATTTCTTCTTCTGGAAAGTGCGACATATTAGCATATTGCCTGTAGTAATATATACTTTTATTAGTCAGCTTTTTCAAAACCTTTTAACTCTTTGTTAAGAGAATTGACCGCGTAGTCTGCGTGTGTTTCCACGTACCTTTGAAACGCACACTGCAAATTATAGCAATCTTTGAGTGAAACACATTTATCAAATTAGAGAAATCTTCTAAGTAAAGTAAGCAAAATCGAAATGCATAAATGCAAAGACTTGCCCGAGGTCAGAGTTTTGGCGCGAGGCCAACATTTTGCGTCTACATATAATTTGACTAGGTGGAGTGAGCATTTTGTCGTTACAAACTTGACAGATTCCTTGGCGCTGATTTTGGTTTTGAGGTTACTTCTATTTCCTGGTGTCTCTGTATGAGTACATAGGTAGGCAGGAGCCCTGGCGTGCCAGCCTGGGAAATGACTACTACAGTTTGTTTTTGCTGGCAGCGTTTGTTGGGTATGGAAGTGTTGCATAGAGAAGATGTTCATGTGGAGTATAGTAAACGCAATCTCTGTTGGTTTGGCGAATGTATCTTCAAGAATATCTGCCTATACATTCATGAAACCCAATTTGTTTAAAAAAAATATTTTTTGGCAGTACTTATTTCGTGTTACCACTTTTTACTATTTGCTTTCAGATGTTTCTTGCTTTTTAAAAAGAACTTTTTTTCATTTTCACTTTTATAATGTTTCCTCTCTTCACCTATTTAGTTTGCACCAAATAGGTATATTTTGACCCCCCCACCCCAGCTCCTACCTGCGTCTATACAATAAAGACATTTCTGGGTTGGTAATATAGTGGAATTCACAACGTTATATAAAAGACACATAAGAGAGAACAACTTCTACACGTCTGTTTTGACTCATAAAAACTCATTTGTTTCATTTAAGGCTAAACAAAAAAAAATACATTTAGCACATATATCCAGTACACAAATGTGTTTTCTTGGAATTTAGTTTATCAAGAAAAGAGTTCACTAAACCATTTAAAATCAATATGCGTACGTACATGACCTTTTGCTATTAGCATGAGGTAGTTATGTGGACTTGAATATAATATTATATACAAAGATGTTTTCTTCTATGAGAATACAGTGGTGTCAGATTATTTTAAAATAGTTATATTAAAGTAGACATTTATTTTGACCAGAATCTATAATAAAATTAGTGCAAAAATGGGGCTGCATGCATATTTCCTTTTTTTTTAAAGTGGCAACTTGTAGAATTAAGGTAATATCCTTGGGTATAGTTTTGATGTTTGGTCAGTACAAAGTGTGTCACTGGGTACCCAAAAAAGATGTCAAGATAAGTGGATGCTACTGTTGGCATGATGTGACATTGTAACTTAGTATCAAGGCTTGTAAGGCAGTATTGCAAACTTGACATGTAATTATCATTTAGATGTTTATTATGTGGTTCAAGAGCATCCAGTGTGCAGAAAATAATTTCCAAATATTTAAATTATGATATTTCATAATCCAGACAAATTTTAAATTAACAATTCATTATGGACAAATATTAGTCATTTAAAGAAGATGCAGATTTGGTATGCAGCATAATCTCGGGGGCATTGAGCATGAACTACTAGGTTTTATGTTGCATGAATTATATCTAGACTATCCACTTTTTGCTGAATTGGGTCTGATATATTAATCTTAATAATTGTCTATTGCTTCTGTAGGATTAAATCCTAATCTGCTCTGGCCTAAGGCAAATTTGTAGCATGTGGACATGTGATTAGAGATATATTCATTAGTACTTTAATCTTGTAGTCACACAGGCATTTGCACAGTGGAGGGCAAACATTCACTGTGGCCTGTCATCTTCAAGAAATCAGACAGGCTTTCACAGGCAATTCATGAAAAACCAGCAGTGACAACAGAGTCTTATGTATCGTACAAAGGAAGGATTAGGCGGTTCACGTGTCATCCTGATTGGCTAGAGACCAGAGCCGATTGCTGGGGCATGGCAAGGCACACTCCAGTTTCAATTGATTATCATGTGAGGAGACAGTATCCCTGCTGGTTGGCCTACATAGGTTGTAATCTAAACCTGCTAAAATCAAATCTATACTGTACCTCCTTCAGCTTACTCCAGCTATTTCTCTGAATTTGGAGATTAGTTATCAAGCTAATCATTACAGAATTTTCTCATGCCATATTATTCTTCTGTTATGATTATTCTAAATTGTTGTGAAAAATAAAATTGATATGTGATGAGGATGTTGCATACACATAATAGAAGAGACACACTTGCAAGATTTTTATGCAACATACATTTAAATGTTTGAGTTTCATGCTATTTTGTGACTGGTGCTAAGTGCAGTTAAAACTAGATTATTTGTTTTGAAATCAAGTTAGAGCCGTATGTGAAGAAGAATGCTAGTATGATTGCCAGATGTAATTCTATTAAAGATTTATGACAGATACATATTGTACAACATTATGTTTGAGCTACACTATATATAATTTACAGGAAATCTTAGAAAGTAAATTTATATACTGTTTCATTCTGGACTACAGGTTATAAAAACTATTTTGCAGTAATAGAAACATACACACAGTTACAAGAAGCTGGTCTGTTACATTGTGCTTGAAGACTAAATTGGGATTTCAAAGTCAAAATTACATGTAGGACTCCAGGAAACACTAAGAAAAAACTAAAGAGGATTTAGAAGAATCAGAAATGTCTTTCTCAGAATATATACCGTACATTTAAGTTGTAATTTTTTTTACCATTTGTTTTTAAAGATTATTTATTTGCAACTGTACCGTGTAGCATAGAAATGATGGAACAGTTCCATAGGTATTGCATGAATTTTTAAAAGATTAATTTTATATGAAACATTTTTAAAAATATTTTAATTTTACATTTTTGCTATAGCAATAGTGCGTTTACTTTATGGTACAATATGTAAAGCTAAATTAGATTATTGCAATTTCTTTTTGCTGGAGATTATATTGTGAAGTGGTATTTGTACATAGTTATGTCAGTTTGTCAATTGAAATCGAATCTTTATGTTTGGAAAATGTTGCTTGTTGGTGAAGGACATTAAAAATCATTAACATTTCATGTAAATTCCTCTTCAGCGTTAAGATAAATAGTCAACTCTTACACAGAACTTTATTGCGAAAGCTGTAACCAAACAGGATGACTTTTTTAATCATTTGCTGTCTTTCCAGCGATTGTTTTTATTGTTCGCAATTGACCTGCAGAATTTAACTTTGAGATGAAACACATGATTAATATAGAATCTGAGTCTCATTTCTGTTGGCTTATCATGAGTGTTTATCACGATTATAAATATCAGAAAAGATGTTACGATTAACGTAGTTTTACTATTGTGTGATGTGCGGTAATCATTTATACCATAACATTTCAACTCACTGATCGCACTTATAAAACTTCACAGCTACATTTTAGAAGCAGACTATAATGGTTCAATGGTTCAATGGTTTTATATTCTATTCTTGAACATTGCATTACTCTTTAAAAAAAACAGAATCTAACAATAAAGATGCAATCTTAGCCTCCGTTTTTGTTATTGTTGATGTTTAGGTAAATAATTATTCAGCATTTTAAGCTATTAAAAACCTAAATTATAAATTAACTTCACTGTACGTTGAATCAAGTATTTTAAAAATTATTCTTCCAATGACGAATAAATAGGCGCTCTGTTTGCCGAGGGCAGCAAATTCTATGACTTTCATCTCAACAGCTAGCCTGATGAGGTGAATTACTGGTGTTTTTTTGTAAATTTTACATTTTTTTTCTCCCTCCATTTAGGCCTCCTTGTGCTATGCATGCCTTAGTTGGATGATAGTTAGCTGGAATCTATCACCCAAAATCCATCAGGCCAGTAACTGGTTCCAAAGAGCTGCACAAGAACAGCCTGTTGTGATTTGCCCTTTTTTTTCTTTTCTCCCAACCCCCAACTCTGTGCAAGTTTTACTGAAGATTCACTTATTTAAAAAAATGACTGGCATGAGGAATTTATCTGGTGGGGAATCATGGGCATGATTCTGTACTTTTAAAATACCAAAATATATTGTACAACATTCTGGATTTGTGTCAGCTTGGCTCAGTGGTGGCACTTACATTTCTGAGTCAGAAGGTTATGAGTTTAAGCCCCATTCCAG
This sequence comes from Heptranchias perlo, assembly GCF_035084215.1. Lineage (NCBI taxonomy): Eukaryota > Metazoa > Chordata > Chondrichthyes > Hexanchiformes > Hexanchidae > Heptranchias > Heptranchias perlo. The sequence continues at coordinate 41,007,954 of NC_090328.1, read as the reverse complement.
GATTTGAGCACATAATCTAGGCTGACACCTCAATGCAGTACTGAGGCACTGTTGGAGGTGCCATCTGTCAGAAGAGATGTTAAACCAAAATTCTGTCCGCCTGTTCAGGATGTGCCGATCCATGGCTCTTTACTAGAGAACAACAGGGAATTCTTCCAGTGTCCTGACCCTACATTCCTCACTTAACCAACACCACCAAAACAGATTAACTGGTAAATCATCTCATTGTTGTTTATGGGATCTATTTATCTATGTGGAACTTGGTTGCCACGTTTGCTTACATAACAAAAGTGACTACACTTCAGAAGTAATTCATTCGGTGTAAAGTGCTTTGGGATATCCCGAGGATGTGAAAGGACCGATATTAATGCAGGTTCTTTGTAAACATTTTAGTCTAGTTTTGTGAAAACAAATAATAGAATTATTGATGCAGCTCTGGTCTGCACACTAAACAGCTACTGGATAACAACAGTCACTGGATTTTAAAAGGTAATTCATTAGTTGTGAAAGTGCTTTGGGATGTCTCGGGGATGTGATAAAGCACTACACAAATGCAGGTTCTTTTTTTCCAATAGTTTTAGAAGAACCGTTTACGAACACACGAACAATGACGGACCGAAAAAGACTCTCTGGTTCATCCAGCCTGACCCACATTTAAATGGAATAATAATCGCTGCCCCTGATGGCTCAGCCAGTTTATCCAGTAAGTAGCTAAACTGTATAGATCATGACAGTCCCAGGTTTGATCAGTGGTCTGTGCTGAGTTAGTTGATCTCACCTAGGGCAGCAGTAGAGGCACTAAAATTGGTCTTGTCCTCTTGGATTAGAGAGAGCAAAATCAGTCATGGTTCCTGCTCCTGATCTCTACCCAATAGCAAATGTTGGAAATGTGCATGTGTGGCTGTTTGGCAAAGCACATATATTGTGGCCACCTGGATTAGTTAGAGGAGAATAGCAAGGGGAAGTAGAATAACTGCTTTTTGTAAATTAGTTTTTCATTTCAATGTTTTGACAATTGGTGAATATAACAAAGAGAAGGATTGATGTATTGAAATTGTGCGCAGCATTGTAGCATTATCTGGAGCCATTGTTAGCGAGTGTTGTAGAAGCAAACTAAATATTTGAAGCATTGCTGCATTGTGTGTATGATATGCTGTGATTTTTGTACAGCTAAGCACAGTGATTGGTTTAGTAGCTATTAGCAAAGTTCAAAATCAACATTTTGCATGCCAAAGTTTACTAGTATTAATAAAAAATCAAAAATTAATTTCGATGTGAATTATGTGTAACTGAGACAAAATTGTTTAAACAAATGGCTGCTTTTGTACAAAGTTTTTATTTATAAATTTAAATGCTATCCTTTATCGTGATGAAAATAATAATACTCCTTTAATGTATAGTTGAAATCTAGATGTGAAGGCAAAGGGTTAAGAAGAACTATCATAAAATCTGTATTATAAACCACACCCTTATCTTACCATTATCATTTGAATGAAAACTCTAAGTCGTACCCTGCATTGTTAGGACAAATAAATATAAATATAAACATAAAATTATACACCCAGTGTTTGCAGTAAATTCAAGGAATATGCAGATATTTTTACCTTACAATGTAATCCCATATCTTTTTGGCCGTTATTTTTCATATATCAGGTTTTTAGGCATGATCTGATGATTGATTTTATACAATAAATGTCAGTGTTGTAGTGCAGTGTTGTATACTAAAGGTACAACTTCCAGGTAAGTTCTCATTTCCAGATATAAATAATTTAATATTGCTAGACAGTAAGTAGAGAATACATTGTACACTGCATTCTCAAAACAGTATATTAAATCTTGAAGCAAACTGCTGTTTTATGGAAACTCACACATCCCACCAATCAAAAGTTAAAAACCTCAACCCTATTAACTTACTTGCACTATACAGTCTGCTAGGAGTAAGCAAACAGACTTCAGTTCTGATGTTCAATTTGGCAGATTCTGAATCGACCCAAGGCTATTGAACACCAAGCCGCTCCTGAATTACCGAAACAAGTATCAAAATTAATAGTATAAGTAAAAACTTGGCTCAGTTTCAAGTCAAGTTTTTTTTGTTGCTTACTTTGGGTTTGGATTACTTCTATAATGGCCAATTCCACCATTTTAAGAGCCACTAAGTTTGAGATTACCTAAACTCGTCTTTGGCCCTGTTAATCATACCAAATGCAGATTAGCTCAGTTTTCTGATTTGTGCTTCTTCTTGACATTATTACACATAAATATATACTAGTTAACTGTGTAGTTTTTCAGAGCTAAATTGCCTTCCCTGTCCCCATTTTATTAAGTTTATAACAATAAAGGTAATTTTGATTTCATTGTATACTATTGCTGTCCATACACACAATGTAAACTTCAGCAGTAGGATAATGCTGCTTCTCTTCCCTAGTCCCTTTCACCATCAAGAATACTAATATGATAATTATTTAAATAGATTACTTTGCCATTTCAGTATTCACCAGCTACTCAGTACTAGGGCATTGTTTATATAAATGCCTTTATATGGCTTTTCTCTCCCTTATTTTTGGTCATTTATTTTTTTTCCTTCTTCTAAGGTCTTCTCCATTTATGACCAAGAGAGTGTGCATGCGACCTGGCCATAAGCCTCTGCCAATTCTGCTCTTAAACTGGTTGCTAAGAAGTATATGAGAATGGAGTTCGGCAGCTCACCTTCTGATTATCCCTCCCTCTCTCCATGTGGAAAAGTCCAGCCTGAGAGAGATTGGGATTTTATCATGTGTAAACTGATGCTTCATTATGACGTATCATCATGCTGCCTTCCATCAATGGCATATGTAATTACAACAGGATACGGTAGCATAGTGATTGCGGTACTGGACTAGCAACTCAGAAGTGGTGAGTTAAAATCCCACCATGGCAAGTTGTGAAATTGATTTCAATAAACCTGGGACAGCACCAGAAAAATGACCATTGAAAACTACTAGTTTGTCGTAAAAATCCAACTGATTCACTAATGAGAAGGGAATTTGCCACCCCTACCTGGTCTGGCCTACAGGTGACTCTAGTGGTTGACTCTGAAGTGGCCCACAAGTAATGCTACTCAAAGGCCCACCACCATCTTCTCAGGGCAACTGGGGGATGTTGACAACAGAGAATAAGTATGTTGTCACATTAGAAACTCCTACCTGAAATAGTGAAATTATTGTTGTTCAAATTCCATATAAGTAGGCAAAAAGAAGAAGCTACCTAAAATTAATAGCTGAAAAAAATAGACTGAGTCAAACTACAGAATATATGTAATTACATTTGAGCAACCAGCTGATATTTCACTCATGACTTTTAAGAAAAAAGTGATATTTTAATATACTGCTTTCAATGAAACCATTATTATTGAAAGTCCACTTTAGAAAACTGGTTAGATCTGCATGTTTTAAAAAAAAATCCGACATTGTAGATGCAACATAGAAGTACAATATTATCTTATTTTTTGACAATATATACTTTATAGACTCTTTGTACACTTATATGAGGAAAGCGTTTAATGTAGAATAACAAATCACTTGCACGGAGTTACAATACAATGCTTTACACATTCGAGAAGTTTCAGGTGATAGCATCAACTGCGATTTGAAACATGAACCATTTGTAATCATTTGAAGTTAAAAATTATGTTAGTTTATGTAATCTATACAAATTCAACTCATTTTTTAAGAACTTTGTGGTGTTGACTGAAATGATTTGACTGTCTCATTGGTGAGATAACCCTGATACGATGTAAACAAATACACACACAAGATTCGTGACCTAGACAAACAGCATGATAAAATATCATGTGATTGATAACTGCTGAACAAATAATTTGTTTTTATTGTGTTAGCTGGCTAATTACAATGTATTTGTGTGTTTTATATATTTTAATAATCATTATGTATAACTAGCTAGATAGAAGAATGCATATTATTCAATAGGGAATCAATTTTAAAAAATCAATTAATTTGTGTTAATTGGCCACTTGATCTACTAACCTAAATTCTTGTGCAGTATCTATCCCTTCTCTGTAGTATTAACTAGGCAGTAGATGTTTTGCTTTTGTTTGGCACAGAAGAATGGCTTAGTGCTAATTGTGTTTCATGTTACAAAGTCAACGTTTTAGTCCTTAGAAAAAGTGGTAATATGAGTGACTTATTGACATTTACTTCAGAACTGCCAAACAATATGGGGCTGCAGGCAAAAAGTTTGTAGGTGTTAGACTAAAACGCACAGGATTATAATACAAAGAAGTCAGGATAGCCATTAATTACATTGATCAGTAATGTATTGGATTCTGAACAGTATGATACATCGTTTAATGAGTTAAAGGACGTTTATAGGATAAAAAAACCTTTTTGTCCAAGTATTTTATTTACTGAATATATATACAACATTTATATAAGAAGGAAGTTCCCCATCAATCATTTTTCACTAGAATAGAATGTAAATTGCTTCTTTTTTCACTCTATCTAGAGGTGGGCAAATGACCTTCTATAGAACCTGAACCATATCTGAATTGCAAAATTGCTATTTCCTCTACCAACTCAATGACAAAGTGAAGTCTTAGCTTTTTCTTGTGAAAAAAAAGTTTGACATGAGAAAAGCTTAGCTGCATTAAATCACTCAGATTCAGATAAACTCAGATTTAACGCCTGACTCATCCCTAGTGCTAATATTTGATTGTTATCAACACTTACAGATATGGTAGTATTACATGTGCAGTCTACAATGTGTCACATTTACAGATTCAAGTAATCACATTTTATACATAGATTACGTTGTAAACCCATTGTTGACATTTAACCAGTCCATCAGGCAGATGCATTTCTCCAATGCATTTGTGCAGTTGACGCTTTTTATTGCCACAAGGATCTTTGGTTTCTTAGGATCATTGGTTTAAGCCATAATAATCCATATTATAGCATTTATAATAGTTTGAGTTTAAATCAGCTTTAAAGCTGTTATGATTGAGGTGATCTTGCAAAGCTGTGGTTCTTTGCAAAGCGTTTAGCAAGATTGACTTTCAACACTAATGAGTACATTTGCTGTCATATGTAATGATGGAGCTGTATCAGAAGATTAACCCTTTGGGAAATTGAATGCAGTTGCACTGTACCATCTCTAATTAACAGAATAGTGTAACAGATGAGTTCCTGGGGATAAAATTTTAGTAACCATTTTGTTCTTGGAAATGTCATTGGTTCATCATATGTTTCTTTTTTCATCATATAGGTTCACAAAAGCATTTATTCATCCCATATTCTAAATGAATATATTTGTAAAGAGAATACACTGATTTGATGATTTATCATGTGTTGCAAACATTAAAATGTTCTGCAAATAAATGTTACACGCACTTTGAAAGAGTTACTATAAAAAGCTGTTTACTAAAATCTGGAACAATCTTATCTTTAAAATTTTTGTCAATAATCTTATAACTTTTCAAAATGAGTGAAAAATATGCTTTTGGGCTATTTTAATGACTATGGTGATGTTTTGTAGCATCTGTTATGTTACAGAAAGGCGTTTTATCTTGTGAATTTGCTTATTTAGAACTTGGTATGAATAAATTCTTTATGAATATATTTAAAGAAAGACACAAACTGAACTGCCAGCCAACAAAATCCTTCATTGTTCGTAGTCACACTAAAACATAATCAGCTGTGAGACAAGTTTATTTAACACTCTTGGTAAAGGCTTTAACTCTGTCTTTATTTAGCAGTAAAAGTCACTGATGTTTGAATGCAAGATCCAATGTATTACAAATGAGGAAAGGAAACACATTGGCTCCTGTTGATTAGTTTCCATAAGAACTGTGGAAAATTGGATGGTATTTCAGAGCAGGCGTGGGTACACACACCTCATCAGCTGTTGTGGAGAGTGGCATTAGTGCACTAAACATCTGGATGTGAAGCAAAACCTGACTTTCTGATTGGATTATTGGGCGTAGTAAACCAAGCACAAGAACCGTTCTTATTAAAGAATTAGTGAAGAATAATGCAAATTAGAAAGAGGCCTTCGACAGCTTCAGATCATATTGTTGAAGGAGCTTATTTTAAAACAAATTAGCTTGATTGTCACAGTTTTCTCTTTCTTTGTCTTTGATTTGAAAAGTCCTTTCTTCATTACTTAATGGAAAGGGAGTGGCAGGTGCTGGTACTCATATTTAGAAATTTGCCTAACAGAGTTTGTTTTACATGAAGTAACTGATAAGAAACTTTAAAAATGTGCTTTACAGACATTATCAGTGGAGACTTTTGAGGCTTGGTTCATTGTGATGTAATCATGTTATAATTGGATAGCCATGTGGTGAAGGATAGAATACAAGAGCCTGGTCTTTAGTTGTTTCCAAGCCTTTATTCATAGAGATTCTGCTTACACACACACCACACCCTAGATAAGCTCTCCTGTAAAAAGGATATCAGAGCGTCTCCAATTGATATAAATCATACAATTAACAATCAGTCAGACAAGATGTGCTGTATACTATCTTGAATAGGGGATGTCCTGTGGAGTAGCCACAATAAGCATGGAACAAGTTGGTTCTCCCAACTGCTTCTGGTCATTATCATCCTTTGGAGAGGGTGGTGGAATAAAGCCACTAATATAACAAGTGATTTTTATTTTGGCTATCACTTGTCAGTGATTTTAAAATGTTATCAAAATCTAATTACCTTTTGCTAGAAAAAGAGATTTACAGTTAAATACTATAAATTAAATTAGATTGAGTTCTGAGCTGTTTTTCATCAGTTATCCTCCATTGCTTTCAATTTTATTTCTATGCAAACCACAGGGGTAATATATTCATAATGTCATAATAAATCTAGAGGTGTCAACAGCATCTATCTGTGTTCAATAAATGCTAATGCCTAATGTAGTTTGCATCATACAGGAACTTTATGCAGTGATCTCTGTTTTACTGGTATAATCATTATTATCACGAACCCCTTCAATGAAAGGGTTACGCAGATCTGTCTCATTGTTTAGAAGATATAGTAGACATTGTAATCCTTGTTTTCAAGTTATATTAGACATTGTAATCCATGTTATGATCAGTTAATGCATTACATACAACTCTCCATATGACACAATAAGTGTGAATGAACTCCATGTTTAACGGTAAAAAAATGATGGCTCTATTTTCCAGTTTCTAATTCATACACCTAACTTACTGCAGACATAGGAATGAAATCAAGTTTCACTTTCACAGCGTATTGAAAATTATAGTTCCAATCCCTTAAGCAGTGTGTTAACAGAACAAGATATATAGTTTCATCAGTAAACATGTCAAAACTACTTATTGGGCTCTGGCCTTTTGGTCTTCCTTTATATATGTATATATATATTAAGATACACAGGTGGGGAAAATCCCTGTTTCCCGAGAAAATGATATTTGAGTCAAAGCAAGGTAATCCGGAGATCATTGACAGATATCATTAATGCTCTAAATTTTTCTCAAAACCATAATAATTTTAACTACTTCTGATCTTCTTAGAACAATTCATTTGTGTAGATGATTTGTCCGACTAGATTTGTTAAATCATTCTGTTATGCAACACTATGGCAATAACACAACTGATGTAGAAATAAGGAGATGGGTTTAGCTGTGCTATTGTGGTTTCTGTGTGAATTCAGATAGTTAGATTTTTATAGCTTTGCTAGATACTTGTAAATCAAAGCAATTGTATTTGCGATATATCAAATTGATTACAGCAAATCCAGTTTCAGAAGTTTGAACAGCACTTTTAATCAATTAAAAACAATCAAATAGAGGCAGAATTGTATTTCCTAATGCATTTTTTGCTAAAAGTTTCATTTAATACATAATTTCAATTTATGGGCTGTCTACAAGATCTCACCATATTCCATGCACACAAAATTTAAAAATATTTAAAATATGAATGCAATGTCACCTCATAATCGAGAAACACTGAGAGTAAAATATTAAATATTAGTAAATTATTTGCATATCTGCTCAGAATTTTGTGGTGTGTAGCATTAACTAAGGTTTTTTTATAATCACAATAAAGCAATAGATTGAAAAATAAATTTAACAGGAATGCTCTGCATATTTCTGTATATATATATATGTTCAGTCAGGGAAAGCAAGAAAATATTTCCACTGTCATCTGGCTATTTCCCAGCAGATGTGTGCAATCTGCTCTGCTGTCACTAACAGGGCTTATTTTATGAAAAGAACATGTCAGAACATGCCGTTGTGTTTGCTCTTAGAAGCTTTTAAAATGATGACCAGGGTTGAGTATATGTGATGGCCTACTTCCAGTATCTTCATATTGTAGAGTAACTGATGACACTTAAAGATAGTTTTAACTTTTTTTTACCCTCATATCCTTTCCATATTTTGGCAGGCAGCACATATCCTTTTTCTGCTAGGAAGATCTCAAGGCTGTCATGTTCTCTGTGCCCATCCAACCATTTGTTGCCCATCCCCCATTCAACGCTAGACAATTGAACTACCCGTTTTGGCCCCCAATCTTGTTGACATTATTAATGACTTCCTATGCTTAGGCACTGATCCTCTTCCATTCAAAATCCCTCTCCTCATAAAGCCCACCCTTGATCTATCCAACCTCTTCAACTATTGCTCCATCTTCCTTTCTTCTATACAGTCCTCAAACGTGTTGTCTCCTCCTAACTCTGTGTCCACTTCTCCCAAACCATCTGTCCTGCTGAACGCATTAAGACTGCCCTAGTCAAATTCACTAATTGACATTGTCTGTGACTGTGGTATATTTTCCTTCCTTGTCCTCCTCTATCTCTCTGCAGCATTTGATACAGTTGACTGTGCCATCCTACTCCACTGTCTCTCTTCCATTGTCCAGCTTTGTAGCCCTGCCCTCACGTGGTTCCACCCCTACCTGCCTGAATGCAGCCAGCTGATCCATAACATTGGCTTCTCTTCCCGCCCCCACAGAGTAACTTGCAGAGACCTGCAAACATCCATCCTTGATCTCTTCTTCTTCTTCAACTATATGCTGCCTTTCAGTGACATTTTCTGCAGGCATGAGGTCAGCTTCCATATTTATGCTGATGATACCCAGCTGTAACTCTCCACCACTTCCCTTGACCCCAATGATTACCTCTGTGCTCAGACTGTCTGTCTGACACCAAGTTGTAGATGAGGCAGAATTTCCTTCAACTGAACTATGGAAAAACCAAAGCTTTTGCTTTTGGACCCTGCCACAAACTCCATTCCCTTATCACTTACTCCAGCCCCCTCTCCAGCTGCTCGCTTATCCACCACTATCTCTATCTCAATCCACTGTTGCTGACATCCTTATCCGCACTTTTGTCACCTCCTGACTTGTTTCTACAATGTCTTCCTTGCCAGTCTCCCATCCTTCACCTTCCATGATCTTCAACTTGTACAAAATTCAGCTGCCAAATATCCTGTCTCACTATAAGTCTTGATCAGCCGTCACTCCTGCCCTTGCCGACTTATGTCGGCTCCTTGTTCCTCATTGCATTGAATTTAAAGTCCTTATCCTTGTCTTCAAATCCCTCTACAGTCTTTCCCTGCCTTATCTCTGCAATCTTCTTCAGCCTTATATACCCTCCCGCACCCTTCCTTTGACTGGCCTTTTGTACATTCTCCCTCTACTTTACTCTAATTTTGATGTCAGCACCTTCAGCCACCTTGGCATTACCCTCTGGAATTCCCTCCCTAAATTACTCTGCCTCTTCATTTCTCTCTATTTTTGAAATCTTTTCAAAACCCATCTTTTTGACAAAATTTTCAGTCACCTCTCTTAGCTCTCCCATCATAGCTCTGTTTTTGTTCTTTATCCCTTTTATCTATTTTATCTTATTTATTTTTTTCTCCACCTTCTGTAAGGCACCCGGGGGCATTTTCTATGCTAAAGAAAATGGAGACAGAAATTAAAGGGGCAAGACAAACAATGGTATTACTTTAAGGGAACAATTGCTCTTTGTAAATTGGTAAGTAGGACTGACTCAATAAAGAGAACATTTTATTTGGCACAGGAAAGTTGCTGTTAGAAGCTCTTTCACCTTTCATGATGGAGAGCTGCCTACTGAACAGTTTTTCAATTAACAGCTTGGTAGAAATTAAATTTAGCTAACTGATGGAAGCAAGCTCAGCTGACTGGCAACATAAGTCTTAAACCTGTGACCTCTTGGTTTGGTAATTGAGTGCTTGACCTACAATGCTAATCTTCCCTTAAGGAACCAAATTGCTTCTTTAAGTAGCCTTTATTTCAGAGGGTTGAAATTAAATCTGCTCACACTATTTGTTTACAAAAACTTAACTTCTCAAAAAAGCGTATATATAATTCCTGTTAAATGTCCAATCAGTGTTTCAAAGCACTAAGCATACAATGGTTAATCTTTGTCAAATACTGCTATGCTGTGAAAAATTTACTAGAATATAATGCATTGTTAGAATCTTTGTGAAAGTGGGTATGATACACCAGGGTGTTGCACTGTTCAGCAGAGAGGTGCCTTTTATAGAGCATTGAGGTTGTTAAAGCAAAGCGCCTGTGGGTCCGGAGGATGTACTTGGAACTATCTTGCAGAATGCTCTTCTGTCTCTTGGCCCCTTGATTACTATATCCTAATACAGGCAATTATTTTGTCATGGCAACTTTGGTACTAGATGCTGTAGCAAGAGTAGTAATACAGTACACACCAGTTAATCTGCACTCTGTTAATAGGGTGTTACTTGTTCTTTGTAGATTGTTCAGTAGCAATAACTGGATAAAGGTAGCATTTCATTCAGCACAGGGAAGTTACCATCAAGCAATGATCAATTCTGCTAATTTGGCTGAAGCATTCTGATTGTTTAGAATTGGTGTCAGTTCCATTAAATAATATGTAACATTTATAGAGCATCCTGATGACTTAAAGGCCCCGATATTTAAGTGGGGAGGGAGCAGGGACACATGTTTGCGGAGGTCCTGTCGAATTTAATGGCAAGATCTCATTATCATTTTTGTTACTCCTTTCCTGCCCCGTAGCTGGCCAGATTGACAGACTGGCCGGCTGCCAGGCGGATGAGCCTGCAATAGAAGGCCGCAGCTGGGGACCATTGGGGACGGTCTCCGGGAAACATCGCTGGTTGGAGGGGGTATCGGACTGGCCGTCGGGGTGGAAGGGGAAACGGGAGACATCGCGGGTTGGTGGGGGTGGGGGGGTTTCGGACCAGCAATCGGGAGGGAGAGGGACCAAGAGAGATCGTGGGTTTGGAAGTGGGGGGGGTTGGCCGTTCCCGGCAGAAGATTTGCTTGAGGGGCCGGGGGGAAGCACTTTTTTTTCCCCCTACTTCAATCAGTATTAGAAAGCTGACGTGCCAGCTCTTCAGAGTTTGTGCTAACTTACGTTGGGATGCACTAGAAATTCTTGTGGTTGGCTATCCAACTTTTGCCTTATTTGGAACAAAAGAAGCTTGGTCATATCACAATAAATCCACAAAAAATTAAGTAAACAATGAAGTGGATTTTTTTTCATAAAGGAATTCTGACGAGGCAAGAGCCTTACTAAAGATTAAACTTAAAAATAATTAATCAAAAAATTGCAAGAGGGCTAGGTTATTAGCTTAATGTTTGGAGCTGCACCTATATCTCCCAGCTATGATGACAAAATGCTCTTTCATAAAAAAATTCTGATTCTCCCAAGTATATCATTGAAATATTAATTTCATGAAGTATGGAAAATGCTGACTTAGCATTCATGAAGAATCAAACTGATAGTTTTACGCAAATTGTACTGATAGCAATCAAGGGGAAAATAAGGACCAATGTTTCTCTTTGTCACAAAAAAGTTCACTGAACCAGCAAACTGAAATTCAGAGCAAAGTCTAGAACACTTAACAACTATGGGCTTTAGGAAATCTGTTTTAATACTAAAAGCCTCCTTATCAGTAACGTTTGGTCAGGTGTTATGGCATATCTTGTAATGGTGGAGACATGTTAGTTATTAATTATGTGTTGATGATATTGAAAAAGTCTTATCGCTAGCTCTAAACCTCAATAGATCTACTTCAAGCAGTCTTTGGCAGCAGTTTTGCAACAGCTGGCCTTGAAAAAGTTTTGTCCTTGAAATGGTTGTCAAAAGAACAATACCATGAAAAAGCCAGGAGAAATTTAGAAGAATACATACTGTACTGTAGGATATAACAGTAATTTTATGAAACAACCATTAATGCTCTTTGGTTTCGGAAATTTAAAAACTATTTATAATTATAAAAAAACTATTTCATTTTGCAATGTAGTGTTAAATCTTTTTAAAACAGTAAAAGTTAAAAAATGAAAAGTTAAATTCAGTTTAAAACTACAATGCACATTTTTCATTCATGAATTAGTAATACTAGCAGATGGTGAATATACCTGTACAAGCTTGCTTAAAAATGAATTCAAAGATATCTTGAATTGTACCCCAAGACTGGGGTAAATGGAGGATGCCACTACGTAAGTTAATTTTCCAATAATCTTTTTAGAGTGTGTTTACATTGCAGCTATTGATCTGATATCAATAGTTACAGAATCAGTTAGAGCCTTGTATATACTGCCCGGCTCCAATTTAAATTTTCAAGAGCGAGCACTGTGCATGCATGCATGCTTATATGGATGCACAGAGCTTTGCTCCCAGCTATTAAATGTTTGATGTATTGAGAGCATAGTGGGAGTGTCTGTTTTGAGAACATTTGGAGCAACTCAATGTAAGTTTATAAAATTCCCAGGAGGTCCCCAAGCACTTTTTAAACTAGGATTGACGCAGCACTGGAGTTATACTCCATATGTTGTCAAACCTTGTGGTGTGAGACTGCCTTAGGTTGGGGTCTGACTCTGGCATTACTTTGTCATTTTTGTGTCACTGCAAAGTGAAAATTGCAGAAGCAGCAGTATAATTGCACCCTTAATGTAGGCCGTGAAAAGAGAACATTGGTTCATGACCAATGCCGTGAGGCTGTAGCTAAAGTAAACATGGTTCTAGGTTGTATTCACAGGACAATCCACTACAAAACAAAGCATACCATTTTGTCCTTGTACAAGACCTTGGTTAGGCCTCAGTTAGAATACTGTGTCCATTTTTTTTCTCCTCACATGGTGGAGGATATTGAGGCTTTGGAAAGGATGCAGAGGGGAAGTCAAAAGCACCTTAGTTATCCAGATCGGCTTAAAGAGCTGGGTCTATATACTTTGGAAAAGCGTAGACTTGGGCGAATTGATCAAGGTTTATAAATTAATGAAGAGACTAGATTGTGTTCATGTGGACCAATTATTATAACTGGATTGGTTAGGGAGAACCAGGGGTCATGCTTAAAAGTTAAGTAAGGGCAGAGCGAGTTTGGATGTTAGGCAAGAGAATCTTTTCCCAGAGAATAGTGAACCTATGGAACAGGTTGCTGGCTCGTGCAGTGAATGCTGATTCACTGTATTCCTTCAAGAGAGAGCTAAACCTGTTTCTGGCTGGTGTGGAGATCACCTCGTAAAAGAGATAGCTACCCTGTAATACAAACCAGGGACAATGTGATCACCTGGACTAGTTTTGATCACCTAAAAGCATCGGAGAGGAATTTTCCCCTAATTGTCCTGGGCATTTATCTGTTTTTCAGCCTCTACCAGGAGATTACACGGCTGCAGGTGGGTAAGCAGTGTCTGTATTGTGATGCATAGAGCATGACAACTATATGAGACAGGCTAGATGGACCAGTGGGTCTTTTGTATGTTTTAACATATTTTTAAAAATAGTTAAAGTTGTCGCTGGATTAATACTCCGGGTATATTACACATATACTATCCATAAACTTGTGTTGTGTAGTTTAAACAGGATAGCCTAGAGATAGGATTGCACAATGCCTATTTTTTGGCTGCAAAACAGGTTCTGAAGGGTCCAATATGGCATGCGACGTGCATGCTGCGGTCAGTTTTCTCAGGTCTAAAGCAGCCAAACCAGCGGTCCTTAAATGCACCACTGGAGGTTGCCACCAAAAAGGTTATCAAAAAATATATATTTTGTTGAACATGAAGCCAGGAGGAGCAGGAGTGCCTTTCCTGGCTCCACATTGAAACTGTGAGCCATTGTCGGCAACCAGACTACCAGCATAATGCTGAATGATTGTCCTCTGATGGTGGGGTGGGAAGGAAGCAGTAACCCGATGTTAGAGGAGTACAGGATGTGGACAGGCATGTATGTCCAGGAAAGATTGCTCAGAAAATATGAAACAAGGCTCTGGAGTATTTTAAAGACTAGGATGAGGACCCTGAAGCCAGTTTATTGAGATTCAGGATGCCATTTGAGTTTAGCAAGAACAGGGATGGTCAGTGTGTAGAGCTGTGTAAAGGAATTCTTCATCATTTGCAGGTTGTGAGGGGTATAGATGGCAAAGAGAGCATTGGAGTAGGCAATCCATTAGGTGATGAAGACGTGGATTAGGACCTTCAGTGAAGGAGCAATAGGTGCATAAGCGGATAATGTTCCGGAGCTGGAATGATGCTGTCATGAAGACAGACCAGATGTAGAATGAGAAGCTCAGTTCTGGATCAAACAGGACATTTAGACTGCACCACCAGATTTACTTTTGAAAGCTGGTTGAAACATTGAAACCCACACAGAGGGTTGTGAGGCTGTGGAATGAATAAACTATTGGCATTGGTTATTGAAGTAGAGACCATGGGGGAATGCATAATGTTATGCATGTTTTAGGGCGCATAAACAATGGCAGAGAGCGCACGCCCAAATGGGAGGCCTGAGGCTCATCCGAAATTGGGCCTCAAGGCTCATTGTAATAATGTGGGCAAGCTGCGGGAACTTGTCGCACCTCCAGAGGTAGCTCGCTCATTGTAGGGGTTTGAATTTCAGACTGCCTGACGCACCAGCAGGGAGACTGATCATGGGTCGGCAATGGTCCTCAGGAGCGCTGCAGAGCCGGGGGGAGAACTCCTGCTCCTTCTGGCTCCATAGGAATTTTTTTTTAAACTAACATTTTTGGTGATGACTGCTGAAGAATCCTGAGTGAAGCAGGCTCGGAGCCTGCTCCGTTCATCGACCAATTTAGTGCAGTTGGTCCTGAAACAGGCATTAGGCCCCTCATTTACATATGTAAGGGCCTAACGCCTGTTTCAGGCTGGCATCATGGGTGCCGGGCAGCCGCCTACGCCAATATGGTTGTGCCTGGAAAATGTGGTGCTGTGAAATGGGTGCAACCAGATCCAATTTCTACTCCCATTTAAGAATAGGTTAGATAGGTGGCTGAAGGAAAGGAAAATAAAGGGATATGGGAACAGGGTGGCCACATGGCATTTGGAGTGCTCATGTGGAGGATCAATACCAATATTGACTGGTTGGCCTGTTTCCATGTGGTAATTTCTATGTAATTCTATGAGAGGGCAGCTAGGGAAATTGATGGAGTTGGCATCAGAGGCCTGTGAGTACTGCTGGGAGCTGGAAAGGATGGCTTCATTTTTGTTGATGTTAAGCTCAAGGAAATTTTGACTCATCCATTTTTTATATTTTTTGCTCACGTTTCCACAGTTTGATCATGATAGCCATGCTACAATTTTTAAAAAAGTTTTAAAGTGTGTAGTACCACCTCAGCCCCCTCTTTAGGTACTGAAAGAGCCCTCTTCTCCATTCCCAGTTCCCAGATAATGTTTCTTCTCTCATACAAAAGATCTGACTAGAATTGCAATAAACTGTCTTCTGGGGGAAGCCCAAACACTATTGTCAATTGTGACTGGAGTTCAAGGTTGTATTGTTATCTTTTAATGCGGAAGAAAACTACTTTCAAAATGCACACTTAAAATCAGTTAAATAACCTTGCATACTTATAGAGACTATTTAATGTGTTGCACAAAGCAAGAATGGATGCAAACAACTGACAGTAAAATGAGGAACACTCCTTCATTTAAATAAATGCACATTTTTGAATAATTCTATCCATTTGCTGGTTTCCAACCCAATGAGAATATTTTTTTAAATTAAAAAATACAAACGGAAATGGGCAAATTATATTTTCCCTCAGAAGAGAAAATCAGGAACTAATGTTTAAGATGCTCTTTTTGTATTAGCTTAATGATGCTAACAATGGCAATCAGCTGAAGTTTTAATTTAATATTTGGGCATAAGTTGTAAATTGTTACAGGAAAATTGTCAAGTATGGGAAATAACCTCCATGGGCTGCAGTATAAATGTGTATTTAACCAGTTATTTATTTTGCCATGGTATAAGGTGTCATTTGTAAACAATTAAACAGTTGAATATTTACAATCTTAATCTAAAGTTTAAAAAAAGTATCTTCTCTTCTGAATTGTTTTCAGCTGTCCTGCAAGTACTATACATACCCAGATGACACTCTCAGTGGCTATGCAACATTATGTGTAACTGTGCAGGATGAAAAAATAAGGTCAGAGTTCACTCAGGCATGATCTCTGTACTGCGTTTCCTTAATATAGAGGGAGAAGTGATGTGAATTGACTGACAAGAAGGCAATTTGAATGATTATCCCACAGAATGAGTAACAGTTGTTGTATCTGTGATTAGGAATTTTTGAATGGAAAAATTTGTAGTGCTTGAGGCCGCATGTCTTTTCCTTAGTGGGGGGACAGTTGAGGTTATGTGAACATTCCAGATGCAACAGGACTCTGTGGATTTGAAAACTGGAATTGCGATCTTAATCAGGAATTGTATTGACGGTAAAAGAGCCTGTGAATGTGACCTTAAATAACTGATAAATGGTGATTTTAAAAAAATATATGTTACCCTGAGACCTGAATTTGTGACTCTGCCTTATTCTGTTGTGTGCATTTGGTTCAGATTTATTTATTTTTTGCTCAGTGTTTCGCTAAATATCTTTGTCCTGTGTATTTTCTTGCCTTTATATCTTGGGAAAGCCTGTATTATTTATTTCTTTGTATTTTGTTTTTTAAATGGGTGACATTGGGAACTCGGCAGAGTGGGAGATTGTTACGCACTTCAGGTGTGCTATAGATATTCTCACAGTTCAGTGGCTTAAGTTACTTCCATAAATGGACCTCATGCCTACTACATTCCAGAGTTAACTCACAATGCCAATGTCAACCTATATGATAGGGTAACCCGGGGGATGTAAAAATATGTTATCGTTATCATATAAACTTGATACCATGGGTCCAATTTTCATATATAGTGCACATCGAAAAGGCGTTGGCTGGAGTGACCGCACGCCCACCCAAAAACACTAGCAAGGTCACCACTCACCGAGTGGTGAGCTGACTGACAGCTTTTAAGAATTTTTTCATCTGTCTACCGCCCCGTTTTTCAGTGTGAACGTGGTGGTGGGCAAATGAAAACCACCCTCCCCTCCCTCAGCCCCCCTATGCCTTTTGCATATGCCCCCATGTGCACTTACCCAATCTTTTGATAGGCGGAACTGATGAACACTTTGGTAAGATGAGGTTGATGACAAATCAAGAAGGTAGTTTATTTTGCAGAATATGTGTGATTGAACAAATGTAGCAATTCCAGACATTTTAAATTTCTCCTACATTGCTTCCCGCAACAACTCAAAAGAACAAAAAAACTACACTGTTGTGAATAGCAGATGGGATATTCACTTTTTGTTTTGTTTCCTTTCAGGTTAGTTCCTAGCTGGCAAAAATGATCTGCTGTATCTTGATTCCCAGCACAGGCTTAGACTTGATTTCTCAAAGCCTCTGTTAGACCTGGATGACCCTGAACATGAATTTTTCTCTCACTTTTGTTTATTCTGACTCTAGGAAGTAGATTCTCATTAGACTACCTTGAGAGCTACTCCTGCTGTGCTCAAATGAATAAGGTCATGTCAACCAAAATAGGTGTGAACAATCACTGAAATGTCCAAACTAACTTTAATTGTCTGAAGCACTTTAGTTCAGACACCCCATCTGAATTCTAATCTACATGTTCCAGCTCTGCTGTCCTGTGAATTTAACTCCTTATGAGCTAAGTTTAGCTCGATAGTAGAATTTTTAGCATAGATGACACCATTTTCCCCCTGTGCCGGTATAGTCAGAAATCCCAAAACATGATGGGTATCAAACCACAAAAAGAATCACACTGCCCTGAGCCATTTCTATCTTGTCAGTATTAGTTGTTGTGAAATTGTCATTAATAAAAATGTATTTTTGTATTATTTAC
Source organism: Heptranchias perlo (assembly GCF_035084215.1). NCBI lineage: Eukaryota > Metazoa > Chordata > Chondrichthyes > Hexanchiformes > Hexanchidae > Heptranchias > Heptranchias perlo. The sequence continues at coordinate 40,989,792 of NC_090328.1, read as the reverse complement.
AATTAATTGATTGTAACATGTTTTTCTAATTTAGATAGTTGTACTTTGTGGTATTTTATCATGACCATTGAAATGATGTTTGTTTGGATAAGGAGAACAGTAATCTTTTATTTATGGAACACGTGAATCTACAGCTAAGAGAAAAATCTGATAGTTTTCAATGCATTTTTTAATTTTTCCAATACTAATTTGAACAAAATAATGAGAATGTTTTGGATTTTGTTAGGAAGCCTTTATAGTTTGATTGAATTATGGATCTGTTTTACTCTTAAAGTATTGAGCAGGTATTAAACATCCCGATAGGAAAATTCATGGACAATATCAGTTTGCAATGGCCACAACCAGGCTTTTACAAAGCATCTTTTGTGCAGTGGTGACAAATTATATTATGACCTAGTATAAAGTTGTTGACAGCAGTATACTGTTATAAATCAGGCATCACTATGTGTGAAATTCTGTTGGAAAGTCTAAGGAAAGATTTTTTCTTTGTGATCCTTCCACCTTTAAAGAGTAAACTAAATCAGATAAATGATCACATAAACCAATCTGAGGTTTCTTTTAAACTGCAGAGATTTTGATTTTTAACAGCTGCATTAGGTTTTTAATCATATATTATCTTTTAGAGCCGTTTCCGAGCATATGTTAATTGGCTCCTTTCTGTGACAAATTATGAACACTTACTTTGATGAGGTTCAACTGTGATCATGTTGGAGTCAAGTAAGAAGACTTTCCAGCCCCTGCTGGTTCCCCAAACCACTACAAACAGCTGCACGTCACTGTATTGCTGAGTAATGACAGGATTTGGGCTGATCTGATTTATGTACAGATTTTCCACAGGATATCTCTAGCCTTTTAGTATTAGAATTGTAGATCTTTTTTGTCTTTTTTGCAAAATGTGGTTGAATGCTGGTATAGGTCTTAAAGTCCATGTGTAAAACAAGACAAACGTTCCATACTTCCTCTACCAGACTGTCACTTGTTCGGGTTATAGTCAGAATAGTTGATGTATACAAATGATTTTTGGCATTGTTGATTATTTTCTTTCATAGCCATTTATGAACTCTCCTTAACTTTGTTTTTACGATGTTTTAGGAAATTTTGACTTTTTTTCTTTTTGTGATGTCCATGTGAATTACTAGTAAATTTCCTGTGGCATTGCTTGTAGATAGTGCTGGGTTTGGGCAATAACTGATGGTCTCGAGAACAGGAAGACTAGCTCATGCTTGCTGTGGTGCTGCTGGGAGCCTAGTGCTCCAAAGTCACATACTGCTGCTACTACTCTTTTCCAAAATCAAAGCAGATTGATCCAATACTGCTGCTGTTGATCCAGGTTTCAAAGGCGTTGTCTCACATAGTGTTAACTGCTATTGCTGCTTTCTGTTTTGATTTGAAATCTGGTTGCTGATAGACCAAACAGAAAGCAAATAGGAAATTACATTCAGACATTCTTACAGATACATAACTTTATTATATAGATTTTTCAGGTTCTGGATAAATGACATGTTTCCAGAATTCATGTAATAAATTTCTTTTGTCAATAATTTTTGTAGTCATGCTAATCTTTTAGCTTAACTTATTGACAGGAGGAATTTCACACCCTCAAAGTTTTCTGTTAGCGAATCCAGTGTGTACCCCCTTTTCTGATGTACATCTGGCTGCACTTGTTTAGTAATATCTCAGTAATTATATTTTATGTTCATCTTCAACTTATCCCATCTACCTTATGTCAACTTGGCTCTATTGGTAAAAATTTTGTCTGTGTTGTGGGTTCAACATCCACTTCAGAACTTGAGCACATAATCTAGGCTGATATTTCAGTGCATTTCTCTGGGAGTACTGCATTGTTGGAGGTGTTGCCCTTTGAATGACTTGTTAAACCGAGGCCATGTTTGCCTGCTTCAGTGGTTCAGGTGAAAGTAAAAATCTCTTAGCACTATTTGAAGAACAACAGAGATTTCTTCTGCCCAACATTCCTCCCTCAACCATTACCATCAAAAAAAGCCCAGGTCAGCTGGTCATTCGTCTCATTGCTGTTTGTGGGATCTTGCTGTGTGCAGAATGGTAACTGCACTTGAAAAGTAATGGCACATCCTGAGATATAAGGCACTAAAGAAATGCAAGTTTGTTCTTTGTTTGTACTGGAAATGGAAGAGTGTATGTTTCTAAAGCATTTGTAAAAACTAAATCCAGTACAATATACAGCCATCATCAGAAAAATAGTTTCTTCATATTTCAATAAAATATGATATATGCAGGAATATATGTCGCAATCAAACAAATTTTGTTGTTTTTTTAGTAAAAACCCTCTCTTCCTGTCAACCTTGGCTCAGCAGTAGTACTGTCGCTTCTTTGGGTTCAAGTCTCACTCTAGGACTTAACATGATCTGCGCTGACATTTCAGTGCAGTACAGAGGGACTACTGCACTGTTGGAGGTGCTGTCTTTAAGATGAGATATTAAAGCAATTCCCTATCTGCCTGTTCCCATGGCACTATTCAAAGAAGTGAAGGGCTGGAGAAGCTGGGGTTGTTCTCCTTGGAACAGAGGCGGTTGAGAGGAGATTTGATAGAGGTACTCAAAATCATGAAGGGTCTAGACAGAGTAGATAGAGAGAAACTGTTCCCATTGGTGGAAGGGTCAAGAACCAGAGGACATAGATTTAAGGTGATTGGTTCTTTTGCCAAAGGTAACATGAGGAAAAACTTTTTTATGCAGTGAGTGGTTAGGACCTGGAATGCACTGCCCGGGGAATGGTGGAGGCAGATTCAATCATGGCCTTCAAAAGGAAACTGGATAAGTACTTGAAAGGAAAAAATTTGCAGGGCTACGGGGAAAGGGTGGGGGTGTGGGATTAGCTGGATTGCTTTTCCATAGAGCCGGCGCAGACGTGATGGACCGAATGGCCTCTTTCCGTGCTGTAACCTTTCTATGATTCTATGAGTTCTTCTGGTGTCTTAGCTAACATTTATCCCTCAACCAACACCACTAAAACAGATTATCTGCTCACTTATCTCATTGCTATTTGTGAGACCTTACTGATTGCAAATTGGCTGCCGCATTTGCCAACATTACAACAGTGACTACATTTCAAAAGTACAGGTGAACATCACTATAACAAACCCACTTGGGATCATCAGAAAAATATTGTAATATCAGGGTGTTCACTATAATAGGGTTTGCCAATTTGCTGCATCATAAATATAAACAACCAATTTGAATTGAACACGATTTTAATATGTTAAAAAACAATGCATATATGTAGTTTCATATTATTTTTGCTTTTATCAATGCACACTGTTTCTATCTTGTTAACCAGTCTTAAAGATCCTCAGTTACAGTTAATGACTGTGTGAAGTTTCGCACAGTTGCAATTGCTTTTCTGAACTCATCCAATAAAGGGATAACCAATTCTGTGCGTTCCATGCCCTCGTCACCAGAAGTTCTCTTTCTCGACTCAGTGCAACTAATTCAATGATGTCCTCATCGCTCATGGTTGCTCGTCTAAGGGCTTGGTTTTCTTCAAATTCAATTTTCTGTCATCTTGTTTCTGAAATTCCCAGTGTATCGCCTTTCTCTCTAACAGATGGCATCTCCTTTTTTGATCACCATTTTCTACAGACCATCCGACATGTTTAAAGCAGTTCACAAAACACGTTGCTGACTCCTTTGATTTGCATGTGAAGTGCATGGCTTGCAGAATGTCAACCTGGATTTTTTTACTGCTGGTCACGCTCTATCATCTTCCCCGGTAGGAACTTTCTGTGCAATGATTTGAAGCACTGAATAACACCCTGGTCCACGGGCTGTAGAAAGTTGATGCATTAGGAATGAGAAAGTGCATGGTGACTACATTCAGGTCTTTGACTTTCAGATACACGGGGCATCGTCGATGAACAGCAGCACTTTATGGTGTTGAGATTGCATTTTTATGTCCAACGATCTGATGCATTTAGTCCAGATGTCTCTGGTCTTCCAGGCTTTCTTGTTGTTCCTGTACATTACTAGCAACGTCTTTACATTTTTAAAACACCCAGAGATCTTTCCTAGGTCCTCTTTTATTTTTTATCTATGTCATCCGTTGTCAAAATCCTCCACAAAAACAGGATCAACTTTCACATGTCCAACACCATCTATCTCTTCCCTTCCACTACAACAATCGGCTGTTGCTATGCCACACTATGTGTCCAATATCAAGTCTTGGATAAGCTGAAATTTCCTTTTGCTCAATGATAGCAAATCCAAAGCCATTCTATTTGGTCCATACCAGTATTTGTGTCTCTTTGGCTGCCCACTAAAGCTGATCCAGCTGGTCTCCAGTGCAAAATGTTCTGCTTTACTTTGAGCTGATTGTCTTATGCTGCGTACGGTCAGTCAGTCAGTCAGTCATCAAGATTACATTTTTTTACCTTAAGAACATTGCCCACTTGTGCCCCGATATCACTCCCTCTGTTGCTGAAATTCCAATTCACATTTCCATCACCTCAAAGATTGATTTCTCAAATGCTTTCATTGGCTCCGCTCCTGTATCCTTCACAAATTTCAGTTAATCCAGAGCTCTGCAGCCCAAGTCCTCTCTTGACTAAAATACCCCACGTGACCACTCTCCTTGCCAAATTCAACTGGCTTCTTGTCCCCCAGCTTATCAACTGCAAGGTCTATGTAAATATTTTCAAATTCCTCCGAAGTCTTGCTATACCTTATCTGAGGGATCTTGTCTAGCCATTTGTCCCAGTTCACATACTCTGCTCCTGTGATTATGGATTAAGGCTCATTCCCTGCTCCCTCTGCTCCACCATCAGGACCCAATTTTTCAGTCACTACAAACTTTTGTTTAGAACATTCTCCCAACAGCACTTCGGCTTGCTACATCTGTCCTTTCTTTGAAAAGCCTCTTAAAAATCAGACTTTCCAACTGTGCATTTGGATCCATTTAATCTGTCCAATCTTCTGCTTGGTGTCTCCTTTCCCCTAGTGTAGCACTTGGAGAGATTCTATTAAATGACGGCACTATGTAAGTGCAAAGTTATTGTACTTTGTTAAAGAAAAGGGTACAGAATCAACCCTTCATGAATAACATTCTGTACTTTAGTAATGATATGGTTCATGCGGGTACGGTAGCATAGTGGTTCTGTTACTGGGCTAGTAATCCAGAGGCCTGGACTAAAATCCAGAGTCATGAGTTCAAATCCCGCCACGGCAGCTGGCGAATTTAAATTCAATTAATTAAATAAAAATCTGGAATTAAAATACTAGTATCAGTAATGATGGCTATGAAACTACCGGATTGTCGTAAAAACCCATCTGGTTCACTAATGTCCTTTAGGGAAGGAAGCCTGCCGCCTATATGTGACTCCAGACCCACAGCAATGTGGTTGATTCTTAATTGCCCTCTGAAATGGCCTAGCAAGCCCTTCTCGAGGGCAATTGGGGATGGGCAATAAATGCAGGCCTTGCCAGCGACACCCACATCCCGTGAACGAATAAAAAAAAATACGATTTAAGAGGCATTGAGGGAATTTAAGGAATGTTCAGAACAGTTATTCTTGAGGTAATGCTGTATTTTCTAATCAGATTGATTCCAGGTACTTGAAGTTGCCACACTACTTCATACCATGGAAGTGTCTTGTCATTATAATAGCACCAACAAGTTATATCTCGTAAGTTAACAAACAGACTTAACAATGGTGTCCATCTGATGGACTTGCGAAAGTTGTCAGATGGCAGTTATTCACACAAAATAACTACTGATACGATGTTGAGTGGTGACATTTCTCAGCTATTTCATAGCCTAAATAATATAGCGGATGGGTGCCAGTGTTTTACCATGTTTTCACAGCTGATGATTTGATTGGTCTGACATACTCTCAACTTTGTTGCTTTTCATAGAATCATAGAAAGGTTACAGCACGGAAGGAGGCCATCTGGCCCATCGAGTCCACACCGGCTCTTTGCAAGAGCAATCCAGCTAGTCCCACTCACCCGCCCTATCCTTGTAGCCCTGCAAATTTTTTACTTTCAAGTACTTATCCAGTTCCCTTTTGAAGGCCATGTGTGAATCTGCCTCCACCAGGCAGTGCATTCCAGATCCTAACCACTCGCTATATAAAAAAGTTTTTCCACATGTCACCTTTGGTGCTTTTGCCAATCACCTTAAATCCATGCTCTCTGGTTCTTGACCCTTCCACCAATGGGAACATTTCTCTCTATCTACTCTGTCTAGAACCTTCATAATTTTGAATACGTCTGTCAAATCTCCTCGCGACTGTCTCTGTTCCAAGGAGAACAACCAGCTTCTCCAGTCTATCCACGTAATTGAAGTCCCTCATCCCTGGAATCATTCTAGTAAATCTCTTCTGTACCCTCTCTAAGGCCTTCACATCTTTCCTAAAGTGCGGTGCCCAGAATTGGACACAATACTCCAATTGTAGCCGAACCAGTGTTTTATAAATGTTCATCACGACTTCCTTACTTTTGTACTCTATGTCTCTATTTATAAAACCCAGGATCCCGTATGCTTTTTTAACTGCTTTCTCGACCTGCCCTGCCACCTTCAACGATTTGTGTACGTGTACCCCCAGATCTCTCTGTACCTATACCCCTTTTAGAATTGTGCCCTCTAGTTTATATTGCCTCTCCTCGTTCTTCCTACCGAAATGGATCACTTCGCATTTTTCTGCGTTAAATTTCATCTGCCATGTGTCCGCCCATGCCATGAGCCTGTCTATATCCTCTTGATGTCTATCACTATCCTCCTCACTGTTCACTACCCTTCCAAATTTCGTGTCATCTGCATATTTTGAAACTGTGCCCTGTACACCCAAGTCCAAGTCATTAAGAAGTCATATCATATCCAAGTCATATCAAGAAAAGCAGTTACCCCAGCACCGACCCCTGGGGAACACCACTGTACGCCTTCTTCCAGTCTGAAAAACAACCGTTCACCACTACTTTCTGTTTCCTATCACTTAGCCAATTCTGTATCCATGTTACTACTGCCCCCTTCATTCCATGAGCTGCAATCTTGATGACAAGCCTACCATGCGGTACTTTATCAAATGCCTTTTGAAAATTCATATACACCACATCAACTGCATTGCCTTTATCAAAAAACTCTATCAGGTTAGTTAAGCACGATTTACCTTTAACAAATCCGTGCTGGCTTTCCCTAATCAATCCACACTCGTCCAAGTGACTGTTAATTCTGTCCCGGATTATCGTTTCTAAAAGTTTCCCCACCACCGAGGTTAAATTGACTGGCCTGTAGTTGCTGGGTTTATCCTTACACCCTTTTTTGAACAAGAGTGTAACATTTGCAATTCTCCAGTCCCCTGGCACCACCCCATGTATCTAAGGATGTTTGGAAGATTATGGCCAGTACCTCCGCAATTTCCATCCTTACTTCCGTCAGCAACCTAGGATGCATTCCATCTGGACCGGGTGACTTATCTACTTTAAGTGCAGCTAGCCTTTCAAGTACCTCTTCTTTATCAATTTTTAGCCCATCCAGTATCTCAACAGTATCTTCCTTTACTGAGACTCTAGTAAACAATTTTACAACACCAAGTTATAGTCCAGCAATTTTATTTTAAATTCACAAGCTTTCGGAGATTTTCTCCTTCCTCAGGCAAATGTTTCAAGATCTCCTTGAAGCCTACGCATTTATACATATTGAACAATAAAACATGGTGTTTACAGACTGCCCCTGCAACTGCCCGTTGCCAAGGCAATCACCGTGTTCAGACAGAGAGGTGTTACCTGCAGAACCTCCGAATACACATTCAACAAAAAAACAAACAGGGAAAAAAAACAGAGAAAAAAAAACACAGAGAGAGGCAGAAACATCCGGAAGGCAGAGAGAGCCAGCAAATGACCCATTATATTAAAAACAGATAACATTTGTTCGCTGGTGGGGTAACGTGTAGCGTGACATGAACCCAAGATCCCGGTTGAGGCCGTCCTCATGGGTGCGGAACTTGGCTATCAATTTCTGCTCGACAATTTTGCGTTGTCGTGTGTCTCGAAGGCCGCCTTGGAGTACGCTTACCCGAAGGTCGGTGGATGAATGTCCATGACTGCTGAAGTGTTCCCCGACTGGGAGGGAACCCTCCTGTTTGGCGATTGTTGCGCGGTGTCCGTTCATCCGTTGTCGCAGCGTCTGCATGGTCTCGCCAATGTACCATGCTCTGGGGCATCCTTTCCTGCAACGTATGAGGTAGACAACGTTGGCTGAGTCACAGGAGTATGAACCATGCACCTGGTGGGTGGTGTCATCTCGTGTGATGGTGGTATCTGTGTCGATGATCTGGCATGTCTTGCAGAGGTTACCGTGGCAGGGTTGTGTGGCGTCGTGGACGCTGTTCTCTTGAAAGCTAGGTAGTTTGCTGCGAACGATGGTCTGTTTGAGGTTGGGTGGCTGTTTAAAGGCGAGTAGTGGAGGTGTGGGGATGGCCATAGCGAGGTGTTTGTCCTCATTGATGACATGTTGAAGGCTGCGGAGAACATGGCGTAGTTTCTCCGCTCCGGGGAAGTACTGGACGACAAAGGGTACTCTGTTGGTTGCGTCCCGTGTTAGTCTCCTGAGGAGGTCTATGCGATTTTTTGCTGTGGCCCGTCGGAACTGTCGATCGATGAGTCGAGCGTCATATCCCGTTCTTACTAGGGCGTCTTTCAGCGTCTGTAGGTGTCCATCGCGTTCCTCCTCGTCTGAGCAGACCCTGTGTATTCGCAGGGCCTGTCCATAGGGGATGGCCTCTTTGACGTGGTTAGGGTGGAAGCTGGAAAAGTGGAGCATCGTGAGGTTGTCCGTGGGCTTGCGGTAGAGTGAGGTGCTGAGGTGCCCGTCTTTGATGGAGATTCGTGTGTCCAAGAAAGAAACTGATCGCCTTTAAACAGCCACCCAACCTCAAACAGACCATCGTTCGCAGCAAACTACCTAGCTTTCAAGAGAACAGCGTCCACGACGCCACACAACCCTGCCACGGTAACCTCTGCAAGACATGCCAGATCATCGACACAGATACCACCATCACACGAGATGACACCACCCACCAGGTGCATGGTTCATACTCCTGTGACTCAGCCAACGTTGTCTACCTCATACGTTGCAGGAAAGGATGCCCCAGAGCATGGTACATTGGCGAGACCATGCAGACGCTGCGACAACGGATGAACGGACACCGCGCAACAATCGCCAAACAGGAGGGTTCCCTCCCAGTCGGGGAACACTTCAGCAGTCATGGACATTCATCCACCGACCTTCGGGTAAGCGTACTCCAAGGCGGCCTTCGAGACACACGACAACGCAAAATTGTCGAGCAGAAATTGATAGCCAAGTTCCGCACCCATGAGGACGGCCTCAACCGGGATCTTGGGTTCATGTCACGCTACACGTTACCCCACCAGCGAACAAATGTTATCTGTTTTTAATATAATGGGTCATTTGCTGGCTCTCTCTGCCTTCCGGATGTTTCTGCCTCTCTCTGTGTTTTTTTTTCTCTGTTTTTTTTCCCTGTTTGTTTTTTTGTTGAATGTGTATTCGGAGGTTCTGCAGGTAACACCTCTCTGTCTGAACACGGTGATTGCCTTGGCAACGGGCAGTTGCAGGGGCAGTCTGTAAACACCATGTTTTATTGTTCAATATGTATAAATGCGTAGGCTTCAAGGAGATCTTGAAACATTTGCCTGAGGAAGGAGAAAATCTCCGAAAGCTTGTGAATTTAAAATAAAATTGCTGGACTATAACTTGGTGTTGTAAAATTGTTTACAATTGTCAACCCCAGTCCATCACCGGCATCTCCACATCATGAGACTCTAGTAGCATCTTCTTCCTTGGTGAAGACAGATGCAAGGTACTTTTTTCTGTTATAATAATCAGATTGTGAAAATATAGTACATTAGTTCACATCTCGCCGGCAGTAACCAAAGGAGGACCGACCATCAAAATGGCTCAGGCCTAACGGCAAAGACTTCTGGCAGGTGACGTGTGCACTCCTCCCACTGCCTGCCCAAAATGACAATCATCCTCCAACTCTAAAATTTCTCTCTACCCACTAAGTGATCGACTGAGAACTACAAGATTTATTTAACATTACAGTCTAATTATCCAGCTCAAACCGGTTACATCACACAGACAACGTTCCCAAGGTCCCACAAATTTCTACTAAAGTATTCCAAGAGAAATTGATCATCTATGTCAATACTTATCTTTTTAATCATCAGAGTCATTCTTAACCAGATAATTGGCCAGCTTCTTATTGAATGAGTTAATCAACAGAGCACTAATTGCTTTAGATGGGTGTCTATTTCACAGGGCTGATAATGTGGTCCCAATGCAGTGACACTGAGACTGCTGCTCCTTAGGCTCTTCTTGCACTTGCGCAGAAATGAGCTGACCTCATACAGTAATGAGAGGTCAGCTCATTTTAATGTTTTAGTGGAACATCCGATGCACAATGCATGACGTGCTGTGAGCACTACGGTGGAATGGAATGTCAGGTTACAGCAGCTAGTGAAAGACGTTTGTGGAGAGTCAGAATTTTTTTTTATTGGTGGGGCACAAAGCCTCTCTTTCCATTCTCTCTTTGCTGACAGACAATGTTCCATGGTGTTTACAAGCTTCTGTAGCAATCTGCATTGTCTTATATAAAAACAGAAAATGCTGGTGAAGCTCAGCAAGTCAGGCAGCATCTGTGGAAAAAGAAACAGAGTTAACGTTTCAGGTCGAAGACCTTTCGCCAGAACTGGAATCTTCATACGTTTCATACGCCTTCCCTGAATCGCTCATTCCAAATGGGCTCCTAGTGGGTGGAGCATGAACTGGTACTCAGTCATATTATGGGGAATCCCCCAATTTAAATATTTTCTGGTGCCTTAATAAGCCTTGTGCACAACAGGCCTTGTGCCAGATAATACAGGGCATGCCTGCATGTAGACCGCAACCCAAACTTGAATTGTCACAAGCTCTCAAATTGAAAAAAATATTAACAGCATATAGGCCACACATTCAACTTAAACTTTTTTTTTTGCTTTTAAGAAGCGTCACTTATAATAATATTATATTATCATATTATATGATTATATTATCATATAATATGACAATGTAATATTGTAACATAATTATAATATAATATATTATATATGATAATACATCATATTATGTATGATAATATATAATTATCATATATTAATATGATAATACTCCATGAGGTAATTTTCTTCTAATCTGTAATTTCACTCCTGACGTCCTTTAGCTCTGCAATCATACTGTAACTTAAATGGCACAATCACATCTATATTATCCATACCTGCCAGTAATTTAAAGATTTTGATCTTGTGTACGCTCCATCCTCTGTCCAAAATTATCCTTGTGAGCCTTCTATGTACTTTCTCCAAGTCTTCAATGGCCTTGAATGTGGAATACTCAAAATTGCGCACAGGATTCTTAAATGGGACTACCAATTACTTACTTTATGACTTTTGACATAAATACATGCCCTCAAGAATGATTCGCGTTCCTATTACCAAAACTCTGCTGTTCATATCCTATTCCACACCAAGTCCCGGTCACCCATCACCCATATCTTTGGTGACCTGTATTGGTTCCAGGTCCCCCAACGCCTCAAATTTAAAATTCTCATCCTCATATTTAAGTTCCTTCATGGCCTTACCTCTCCCTATCTCTGTAACCTCTTCCAGACCAACAACACCCCTCTCCTGAACTCTCTATTCCTCTGACTTTAGCACCTTGTACATCCCCACTCCCTCCACCCCATCATAGGTGGCCTTGCCTTCAGCCACCTTGGGCCCAAACTCTTGAATTCCCTCCCTAAACCCCCTCACCTCTCGATCTCCTTCCCTCTTTTAAAACTCTCCTTAAAACCCACTTCTTTGACCAAGCATTTGGTCACTCCTCCTAATATTTCCTCCTTTGTTGCAGAATCCATTTTCTTGAGTACACCTCTGTGAAGTGTCTTGGGATTTTTGTTGCACTTATACATCGCCTTAAATGTAAGTACTTGCTGTTGTTAATAACAGAATTAAATTGACTGAATACTGCACCTGCCATTCCTTGGCCTAATCATTTAATTTTCACAAATCTTTTTTAATGTTATCAAATCTCTCTTATACTAATTGCCTAGATCATAGCTTACTGCCATCAGCAAAGTTTGTACTACCCAGAGCAAACCCGTGTAGGATTCCACTTGATCTCCTTCCTCTTTAAAGAGAGATACTGATTTGAAGCTTTAATATATCGAAAGTGGTCATTAAAATTGAAGAGGGTGCTGTATGATACAATGCAAGCAAGAAGTTTGACTCAGTTTCCATTCCATACGTAGTTTAAACAAGTCTGAAACCTGTTTCAGACTTCATAACATGCAGTATTCTGTTTAAGTAATTTTTTTAATTCTTACATTATTTAAAAATTGACTGTTGAACATTATTTTAGTCTTGGTTGCTACACAACTTGAGTGTAGGTTAAGTATTCTGAAGTTGGGTTTATATAGTGCCTCACAGCTGTTGGTGGCAGTGTCCTTATTTCATGGTTTGACCTTGCACTTTTAAAGTCTTGATAGCAGGAGGCCAAACCCCAGGGAATTGAAGTTGCAATAGCCTAATGAAGAAATTACTGACATTTTGTGGTAACTTGCTAGAGTGTGTATTTGAGAATGAGCTGGCAAAACCTTTAAAGAAATATAGTGAGTGAAATGGGAGTGTTTTTGAAGATTTCTTTTTTGATTCTGAATTCCCCAGTAACAGTTTCGCAGTGACAGCGGACAACAACCTGGATTCGTTAAAGCCGGCAGTCCGGAAGATCCAATAAAACGGTGGCCCACTTAACCGAATATAAAAGTAGCTTCTTTGTTGAACAGGGAGAATGATAAGGAGATAGATAACTAGAAGAGTCAGTAAATGTAAAGAAGAGCCAGTAAGCCATAGTTGAAGTCATTATTATGGCTACATGCATTGTATATACAGAGATACATCCTCGCTGGTGGTGACTCACACGAGATGCTAACTCGATAGTGCACAGGCCACCAAGTTATTCAAATTCACACTAGCAGCACATCTGAAGATATCGCATCTCACTATTGGTCAGAATCTTTTCTATTTACACCAAACATTTTAGTTGTAAATATCATTTTTAAACTCACATTTCTATGACATGATGAGTGTGAAGATATACCCTATGCATTTTAAAAATAAATATTTATCTTGCCACATCTATTTTATCTACTTTGAAGTATCAATTGTGTGTAAGCCATATACTGTAGTAACATTAATGTGGTGCAAAATATACACACTATTGTGAAGATGAATCATATGATAGAACTTCAAGTTGTACTCTAAAATTACCATGAACTGCTGCAGCATGTAAATACTGATACATTTTGGCTGACAATTTAATGCTGTCAATCCAAGATTACATTAGTGTGATTCAGGGCATCAACATTGCATTTGATGAACCAATAACTGCTGGAGGCATTTTGAGTCAAGTTCATTCTGATTACTATGACTTGAACTGGAGTAACCTGATTTGTGTAAAAACAACATGTTTTACAGTGGTGCTGGCCAGCATGCGCTTTGGATTTACTGTTTATATTCATTGTACAAGCTTGACTTTAAAAAATATTGATGCTAAAGAGCCAAAGCTAAATCTGTTCTTTGTGTTCTTCACAGCTATAGAGGGCAATTTGACTTTACAGGCAGGTGTTGGGAGTTCAGAGTAAAGAGAGCCAGATGCGAACAGGAGTTGCTCCATTCTCATGAGGCTATTTTTAATTCATCTATGCCCCTGGGTTAGCACAAACTCACTGTGCTCTAAATCCTGGGGCTGCTCGTCTGACTTGCAATTCTACCTCATTTGATGGTATGGGAAAATTCTTCTGTAACTTACCACTCAACATATGTGAGAAAATTAGAGCAGAAATTAAGGGTATAAAGGTTAACTCCATACTTTGCTTCCTGCACACTGATTTTCCCCCCCACCCCCACCACCACTTTTCTTTTCCTTAGCTGATAAAGGCGTCATTTTCAGGAAACACGCTCTTCAAGATTCTTAACGTGACTCTTTCAATTTTTCATTGTCGGTTTGTACTTCACAACTATTTTTGGTGCACAAGATGTTGCTTAGTAACACATGCCAGTGAATAAAAAAGCAATGATAGTTGTGCAAAGTGAATCAAAGCACACAGATCTAAAATTATTCGGGTACATTGGTAGCAAATAAATGTTTATTTTTCCAAGAGATAGTGTTTTGTTTGACCAGTCTAGATATGATGCATTTAATAGTTAACTAAATCTTTCCAAAATTTATTTCAAAAATACTCAAGAATTATGAATTACATGGCCCATTCAGTTACACATGAGTGTCCCATAATATTTCAGTTGTGAGGCATCATAAACATTTAGGGCTGCATTCTCTAGAGAGCAGTAATTCTATTTCCCTATTTTGCAGTGGTTTAAACCGATGGTAATAGTGACCGTCAGGTAAAAACATTTTCCTGATAATGTCCGTGTGGTTGGCATGGAGTTGGATAGCAACAGAATTACCACCTTGTTCCTGACTTTCCATCTTGTAAGGGCATGTAGAAGCAGCCTTTATTACCACAGCAATCTTTTTTGAATGTTCCTTTCCTTTTGCGTGAGGCTGAAATTATGTCTTCAGTGGGGCAGGATCCCTGCTACATATTTAATAATGCCATATTAAAAATTAAGTGTTCAGAATAATGACTACAGAACTGAACTACCATCAGCACAAAGATGTAGATTAATTACCTATGGGTTATATGTTCATCGGAGCAAATGGTATACAACCCCCAACTAAGGCTAGAGAAATTCCAAACAGTCTGGGCCCCCTTTCTGGAAGTCCATACAACACGATTCACCTATTTCTATAAATACCTAGCAGACCCTTAGAAAGGAAAGGGCAGACTGACATAGGAAGAAAGGTGGGAGTACAATACCCACCGCAGTCACTACAAAGAACACAATCCAACCAGACATCATCCAAAACAAGATAGGGTAGACCTTGACAACCCCTGCCAAAAAGTTAATTGTCTTAATATTTGTTCCCAGAAGTACAGTGTGAAAAAATATGCAGCCACTCAACCAATATCTAAACTTATTCTTAAAAATAATCAAAGACACTTTTGTATCCATGGCCAAAAAAATCAGGAGCACTGCAAATCAAACGTGCTGACATCTGCAGGGACTGGAGTTGTGATTTCAGAGCTTAAAGGCCTATGAAATAGCTGAACGTAAAGGCTGGGTAAATAAGCAATAGTTTGGCAGTGTAGTTTGAGGTCTTTGGGATGATTGTATTGCCCAGCATTTGCAATTCTGACTGCATGCATAAAGCAGCTATTGTGTTATTCTGGAATAAGGGAATATACAAAAATTAGCTGACAGTTTTGAATTATAGTTGAAGTTTAGGTTCAAGCCTTACTCCAGAATTGGAGCACATAATCTTTGCTGATACTCCACCGCAATATTGAGGAAGTGCTGTATTGTCAGAGATGCCATTTTTCAGGTGATGATGTTAAAATGGGGCCATGTCTGTCTGTTCCATTGGTTCAGGTGAATGTTAAAGATTTCGAGGCACTATTCAAAGAAGAACGGGGACATCCCCTGGAAATCTGGCCAACGTTCCTTTCTTAACCAACTTCACCAAAAACAGTTTAACTAGTTAATCATTTCATTTTCTGTTTGTGGGACTTTGCTGTGTACAGATTGGCTAATGCATTTGCATACATAACAATAGCAATTGCACTTCAAAAGTTATTCATTGGCGGAGAAGTACTCTAAGACATCCTGAGGACATGTTAAGGTGCTATATAAATGCAAGTTCATTCTCTCTTTTATAAAAGAAGTTAATGTCTGATTTAAGCAGCCAGTTAGGTAGTAAATACAAACAAGATAGTTTAGTGGATAATACAAGCAAGTCGACTAAGCATTTTTACTTGACAGGTTAGGTGACATTGTGCCTTCATGTAAATTATGCCACAGAGACTATAAAAGTACTGTAGGTGACCAGTAAAATAAAAGAGGTGATACTTCAGTGGATTTTGCACCCTGTAAGCCTTGTGGCTTAATTGGGGCCAGTTGGGAACATTTAATAATTGCTGTCAGAAGATCAAATTTAATTCGCATTTTCACAGAACTGCTGCAGGGTAGAGTTAAACAAATTGTCATCTGAGGTTTAAAAATGAACAAAGGTTTAATTAGGCTGATTAGGATGCTGGAAAAGTGAGATGAGGTAATCAGAGATTTAACTTTCCATGCAGAGGTTTATGACATTCTATAAGATAATGCCCTCCTCATAAATGTCAATTTTTTATGGAATGTTGAAAAAAATAGTTGATGCCTTACATAAATTACTAACTTTAAAAATAAAACACTCTACTGTATATACTTGCATATAAGGCAACCCATGTATAAGTGGCCCACTGTCTTTCATCAGAAACTAAATATATCCATGCTTTTCACGACTAGACTTAACATCATGAAACTTCTGCGACCAAAATAATCAACTTTTATGTCTGTTGGCCAGCAAACATATCTTCTCTTTGTTCATTCTCGGTTCAACCAGAACATTTCTGTCAGCTGTGATTTGCTTTGTTCCTCCAGTGCTGTGAATTTTTAAAAGGCACTTTTTCCACCCAACTCCTGACTACAGTCTGAGCTCCCGCTGCTGATTTGACATCAGTATCAGGCCTAGAGGATAGATACATAGGAATGTAGTAATATACAGGACCAGAAAGGACTATTACGGTTAATCTGGCTAATCTCAGTGCTACAGAGAGATTTAAAATTAGCAGCGGGAACCGAGACTAAAGTCCGGAGGGAGAATTGCTACATAAATATCAGAGCTGGCGAGGTGGGTGGAACAGCAGGCAACAGGTTACATACAGTAGCAGCTGATAAGAGTATGCTGGTATGTTTCTGTTGCCAGGTATATTGTCTGTGGAAAAATTGCACCACCAGAACCAGAACTAGCCAGAAGGGAAACTTGAGGGAGGATATGACCTGTGTATAAGGCTACAGCCACACACTCCAACTTGTAGCCTCAAACATGGGCTTGAATTTGGAGTCCTAGGTTTGAGTATATGCATTAAACCATGCTTAGGTAAAGTGACATTTTAATGTTGCACAGTTTCTGATTTACTTGTATTTTTATCACTGTTATGGTTTTCATGTTACCTCCTGAGGCAAGATTCCTTCACTTCTTTACCCAGGATAATGGGATAGTGCAGGCCACATATGCTTTCTGCCAAAGTTCCACAACTGCCATTAGGACATCATCACCATCATCATCAACAACAACAACAACAACAAACAACAACAAACAACATAGAAAAACATCCCAAGGCATTTCACAGAGACCTAATAGAAGAAATGGATGCCGAGTGAAAGAAGAAGATTTTAGGAGGGGTGACCAAAAGCTTGGTCAAAGAGGTGGATGTCAAAGAGGAGAGGGATGCAGAGAGGTGGAGAGGTATGGGAATATGACCATAGGGACTAGGCGGCTGAAAGCACAGTTGCAATGGTGGGGCAAAGGTGGGGTACATAAGAGGCCAGAATCAGAGGAATGAAGAGTTTGTGATGGAGGTTGTAGGGGTAAGGGGGTTACATAGATAGGAAAGGATGAACCTATGAAGGGATTTAAATACGAGGACCAGAATTTTAAATTTGTGATATGGGGGAACCAAGTGCCAATATAGATCAGCAAGAAGAGTTTATGGGCGAGCAAGACCTGGGGCTCAATTTTAAAAGAAAAGTCCGGGTGGGCTGGGGGCAGGGGGTGGTGGGGGGAAAAGAAAATTGTGTTTTTTTGGAGTGGGCCGAAATCTCTGCTCTAACACGGTGAAGAACACGCATGACCCAGAGTCATCTGGATGTACGCGCCGTTCCCAAACCCGGAAGTCCCACCGGCTTCAATTAAAGCCGGCAGGACGGTATTTAAAGCACTAAATCACCTAGTTGAAGTAGTTTAAAAATGACTAAATGCAATTTACAATGAAGGCAAGCGATTTTAACTCTGCCTCAACGTGTTTCCCATGCTGTGTGAAACACGCCATGGTGAAGGAGTCGTGTTTCTGCTGGCAGCCATTTGGACATTTAAATGCCTGTTTGACAGATGGGGATAAAAGGTGAGTTATTGCAGTAGGGCACTCAGTTCTCTCAGACAAACTTTTGGCTGGGAGATCTTTGTGTTTAGACTGAAAATTCTTGGTTTCCACTCAGAATTGTTCTGTTTACACAAATTTACCAACTTTCCGGACCCCCTCAAACTGACGCTATCAGGATGGTGGGGCGCGATGGCTGCATTCACTACTACATCCTAGGATGAGTAACATCACCATCCTCACCAAGGCACGACGTGGACTTCCGCCACTTGGAGCTCCACAACACAGTGTTCTGCCACAGGCACCTGCACAAGAGCACAGAGAAGAACAACAGAGGAAGCAACATCGCAGGAGGCACTACCCTCGCCAAAGGGTCTACAGACCGAGGCTTAGCTTCTTGGACCTCTATGAGGAGCAGTCCATATGGAGTGAGAGTGAGTCGCCAGGTGGTTGCAGACATCTGCAGCCTCCTTCATGCTGAGCTGCTCCCGCTGGGCATGGCGATATCTCATTACCCGTCGCTGTTGAAGTGTCCACTGCCCTCAACTTCTTCACCTCCGGATCATTCCAGGGTGCCACTGGTGACATCGCCGGGGTCTCTGCACACAAGTGCATAAGGCAGGTGACCGAAGGCTTGTTTCACAGGACGTCCTGCTACGTCATCTTCCCCATTGACGACCTCAGCCAGACAGAGAGGGCAGTGGGATTCCACTCTGTGTGGCTGTCTTCCCACGGGTGCAGGCTGTAATCGATCGCACCCATGTAGCAATCGGAGCACCTCCACACGAGCCAGGACTGTTCATCAACAGAAAGGGGTATCACTCCATCAACACTCAGCTCGTTTGTGACCACCGCAAAAGATTTCTTCACATGTGCGCCAGAATCCCTGGCAGCTACCACGATTCGTTCATTCTGAAGGAATCCAATATCCTGGACCTCTTCCACGTACCAAACACCCTTAACGGCTGGCTCCTCGGGGACAAGGGATACCCCCTGCACACGTGGCTCATGACACCTCTGAGGAACCCCATCAGCGAGCAACAGCGTCGATGCAATGACAGCCACATCGCCACTGGGTCTATAATTGAACATGTGAAGATGTGATTTTGGTGCCTCGATCGTTGGGGGGGAGCACTTCATACGCACCAGCGAGAGTGGGTCGCATTATAGTAGTGTGTTGTGTCCTGCACAACATGGCGTTACAGAGAAGGGTACCGGTTGAGGAGGCCCAATCCCTTCATCCACCATCCACATCTGCCATTCACATTGAGAAGGAGAAGGAGCAGGAGGAGGAGGAGGAGGACAAACCTATGGGCAGAGCAGCGGCTCACCTGGCTGCTCGTGAGGCCAGGGAGTCACAATGTTAGCGGTTGTCATAAGATCAGAAAGTGAGATGAGTCCAATCCTCACACCACCTAGAAAGAACAGCACCAACACCAGCCATTCCCCCCCCCCCCCCCCCCCCCGGCACAAAACAGTCCTGCAACTACACTTATACCCACCGTAAAGTGACCTACGGGGTGGCATCAAGTGTCGCCGTTCATGATGAAGCACATGAAAGGGCGCCATCACAAAAGCCAGTCAAGAATGGGTAAGACGTGGCAGTAATGGTGAGGACGATAACAAAAAACAAATATAAATGAAAAACATGACCATCTGTCTGACACCCTTGTGCATACCCTTTGTGATCACAAATCCTTAGTCTTTCTCTTCCTACCGTTTCTACGTGGTGCATCCCCTGTGGGTGCAGCAGAGGTAGTGGCAGGTTGCTCATGTCCACGACGGGACTGCTTAGATGCTTTCGGTCTAAGCCCTCTGGATGTTGGAGCCTGGGAGGGCCCCTCCAAAGACTGCTGCATCTGCATCTATGCAGGGGCAGACTTGGCCACCTGGAGAGGAGGCAGCATTGCTGGTACTGGTTGAGAGGGGGGCAATGGGTGAGACGTGGGAGTGCTTTGAGTGGTGTCCCCACTTCCATGTCCCCTTTCGCCATCATCCCTCTCGTGGACCAGGCCCACATCGCTCCTACCACCCTGCTAGAGAACAGTTTGGAGGACACGTATGATGCCTTGGAAGCAGTTGTAAAGTTTCTGTCTGCCTGTTTAAGGCGGCAGAGTGTTGTTCACCATGAGTCCGAACGGCCGTTGTCAGGGTCTGAACGGACTCATTTGTGAGCCATGCTTGAAGCTCAATGGAGGCTAGCCTTCTCTCCATCGCAGACTTTCCCGCACTTACCTGCAACACTATCCCAGACATTTCCGCAGTTACCTGTGACACGATCTCGGACAGTTGCTCACGTCCCTGTGACACTATCCAGAGATTCCTTACCGTACCTCTGAAACCATTCCACCAATGCAGGAGTTGGACTCCTCCATCCTCTGCGCTATTGTGGAGATTGTGCGTGGCACCTGTTCCAGTACCTCGCAAATTTGCTGCTGTCCCTCGATCATTCTCCTTTTAAAGGATGGCCCCCATGGTTCAGCATCTGCATCCAGCTGAGCAGAGCCTGGAGAGGAATGTGCCCACTGACGCAGACTCTCCACAGCTGCCCCTGCTATCAGTGTCTGCTTGTGCTCATGTGTGTGGTGACTCACCAGGTGCCAATCCAACTAACTGACTACTAGGACCCACCGAGGTGTGAGTATCTGCGCTGGTGGATGGCTCGCTAAGATGTGATGGTGCACCCTCAGAGGCCGGAAGCTCCTCTGAGGAATCGCCCTCTGCCGTCACTGCGGTCATTGAAGGGCCAGTAAGAAAACTGAAGGCAACATTGAGCATCATCACAGCTGTGTCACATTGCGATGAGCATACTGAGGTGTTCAACATGCCAATCATTGTTAACATCAATTCATGTTGTGTGTGATGAATGTTAAAGTTGTGTCACCAGACGTTGGTGGGGTGCCAGTCTTGGTGTCCCCAACAGACAGGCATTTGAGGGTGTGGCTGATCTGCAGGGCCTCTTCCCCGTCTGTGAGGACCACTATTTGTTGTGGCCTCCCTCCAATCCTTGCTCTCTCTCGTGCATTTTGCTCTCTCTCCTGGAAGGGGAGAAAGTATAGACGTGCGAGTGAGTGATGGTGAAGTGGCCAACTAATGAATGCATTGCTTTGGGTGAGGCTGACCGTGAAAGAGATGCATTATAGGGTAAGTATGAGACAGAGGCCTCACATTGGATCAGAATTGGGGTGAGTGGTAGTGGTGGGGTCACAAATGGGGAGGTGAGGAAGTGCAGGTAAGTTGAGAATGAGCCTTAAGTGGGTGTGAGGAGTGATGTGATGGAATAGTCTTGGCAGTGCAGCATGAGTTGGGGCGGGGGTGGGCTGGGGGGGGGGGGCGGTGATGTGCACCATGGAATGCAGGAGAATCAGTAAGTATACTCACTTTTGCTGATCTAGTTAGGTCATTGACCCGCTTACTGCACTGGACCCAGATGCAGGATATGTTGTTGTTGCTGCTGCTGGTGATCTCCTCTGCCACCTCGAGCCAGGCCTTGGTGGCAGAGGCAGGGCACTTCTTCCTGTCGGCGGAGTAAAATAGTTCCCTCCTCCTTCTCACCCCGGCCAGTAGGAGCTGAAGTGAGGCATCGCTGAATCTTGGAGCAGTCTTGCCCTTCTGCTGCTCGCAAACAAGATTAAAGGCCACCAATTAAGTCGCGATCGCGTGGGGAAAAGTAAGTTTTTATTCGTCGGGTTTGCCGCATGCCCATTGACCCGCCTCCCCCCCCCCCCCCCCCCCCGCTCAATGCTGCCATCCCGCCACCCTTTTAAAATCGAGTCCTTGGTGCAGGATAAGATATGGGCAGATAGAATTTTGCATGAGATGAAATTTACAAAGGGAGCCTGGCCAGTAAAGAATTGTAATAGTCAAGGTTGGAGTAGACAAGGCATGGTTGAGGGTTTCAGCTGTTGATCGGCTGAGGTACAGGCGGAGGCGGGCGATGTTACGGAGATGGAAGTAGGCAGTGTTTTTGATAGAGAGGATATTGGGTCTGAAGCTCAGGTTGGGATCGAGCGGGTTGCCGAGGTTGCAAATAATCTGCTTCAGCCTGAGACAGTGGCCGGGAAGGGGAATGGAATTAATGGCAAGGCTATAGATTTTGTGGAAGCGTTGAATATGATGGCTTTGGTCTTTCCATTGTTTAACTGGAGGAAATTGCAACTCATCCAAAACTAGATGTTGAACAAGTAATCTGACAACACAAAGTCAGTGCAGGGGTCGAGAGAACTGGTGGATAGGTAGAGCTGGGTATCATCAGCATATATGTAAGCTGACCCTAAGTCTGCAGATGATGTTGCCAAGGGGCAACATGTAAACGAGGAAGAGGAGAGGGGGCCAGTTATAGATCCTTGGGGAACTCCAGAGGTAACGGTGTATGTGTGTGAAGATAAGCCATTGCTGCAGACGGTGTGGCTACAGTGCTATAGGTAATGATAGGTTATAGTAGGTAGACGGGAAAGTAGGGTTGAGGTCACAATCAGATCAGCCATGATCTTATCAAATGGCAGAGCAGGCTCGAGGGGTCGAATGGCCTATTCCTGCTCTTAATTCGTATGTTTGTATGTAAGTGTAGAACCAAGCGAGGTAAGTCCCACCAAGGTGGACAAGGGAGGAAATATGTTGGAGGAAGATGGTGTGTTTGACTGTGTCAAAGGCTGCAGAGAGGATGAGTAGGATGTGAATGGATAATGCACAGTCACGCAGAATGTCATTTTTGATATTGATTAGGGATGTTTTGGTGCTGTGGGAAGGGATGGAAATTTGATTGAAGAGATTTAAATAAGAATTGTGAGAGAAATGGACATGGATTTGGGAGGTGACAACATGTTTAAGGACTTAGGAGAGGAAAGGAATATTGGAGATGGGGTAGTAGTTTGCAAGAACATAAGAGTTGGGGGTGGGTTTTTTGAGGAGGGAGATGACCTAGTTTTGAAAGGGAAGGGGAAAGTGCCTAAAGAGATGGAACCATTTACAATGTTATCTAGCATGTAGGCCAGGAAGGGAAGTTAGATGATCAGCAGTTTAGTAGGAATGGGGTCAAGGGAGCAGGAGGTGCATCTCATGGACTAGATGAGCTTGAGGAGAAGAGTTTGGGGCAGAGATGGGAGAGAAACAAGAGAAAGATGTAGGTTAAGGATTAGGCAGGGTGGTGGGGTTGGGGGGAGGGGATGCTGATAAGAGGTTTGGCATAATGGACAGTCTTCATCTTGGTGACATCCATAAGCTCCTTGTACATTGTTGGATGTGAGGTGGAGTCGGCAGGAGAAAAAGGGGGTAAGGAGATGGTTGGCAAAGGAGAAAAGAAACCATTTCGTCATTCCAAATTTTGCTTCATCTATCAGCCTGGCAAGTTAGTGCAACTCACCAGTTGACTACAATTGAATTTGAGTGATAATTGAGAGTGGAATCAGAGTTTGACCTCTCCAAATGGAAATCTAGTGCTCTGCTGCCAAAGTTAACAGCTGCCCTAGCAGGACAATCACTTAAAAAGGGAGATGGTTAGACATAGTTTGTACTTTTGATTTCTACATGAGCACAATACACAACTGTGAATTTTACGACATTGATAATAATTGGCATCGATTATTTGAAGTTTAAAGCTACACTGCTATGAATAGCTCTTGAATCAAATCGCAACCATCAATGGATATTAGAACAGAACTGTTTTTCCTATGGTGTTGCTGATGACAGAGAATTCCTGTGAGATTCTAACAGCAAAAGGAAAATATTGGAAGTGTCAGTGAAGCATTTTTGTTTCACATTGATATTTGTTAGGGTATGATTTGAGATTGGCTTATTACGACTTGAGTGCTAGGCAAGAGTCAGTGGAGCATCCCCCATGTACACAGAAACCATCTGTAACTGTGGGTTACAGCTGGGCCTCAGTAGTCAGGATGTCATGTTTGTGGTTTGCTGTGTCCTAGCAGACAGTAGTTAGATTTACCTCTGTAGTAACCACCCCCTTGTAGTTAAAACACATCTATACAGTCTTCAAGGTGAAAGCGTCATCAAGCACGAGTTGTGTGACAGCAACAAAGTACGTAGTGGAGACTGAACACAGCAGAGCATAATAAAGTAGTCACCAATAAGCAGAAGGCCAACATAAAGTACTGCTTTAAGCTATTTTTCATCACTTGCTTCCAGTTCTAGGTGCAGTGGTTCGGTTGGATAACAGGAAATCTAAAAGCTGCAGTGCACACCTTGTGTTTGTGATTGGTCAGAAGATGTTTGAGATGTATCTCATGGTTTACCAATCATTAAGGTACTGAGATGTTAGCATGATAACATGTTGTGCATGTTATTTTGAAAGTGCATAAGCTGAATTGACATTTTTGGGAACAATATAAAGGGTGTAATATTTTGCAGGTATACTTAGTATATAGTATGATCCGTAGCTGTGTTTTTGTTTAGCTACTGTGTACTATGAAAAGCAAAAATAAGATCTATTGAATGGAAATAAAGGCAGACCTGTTCTAATTTTATATTTCATTATTTTGTTGTTTCCAAAATATTTACAAAATGCTGGCAGACAAGAAAGGTTGTTCTTCAGCACTTGAACAAGTAAAACAATATTGACAGTACTTTTTGCATGAAATGGAAACCTCTTTTGCATGATATACAACAAACATAACAATATGTGACCCCCTCAGGTTATCTCCTGTTGGAACATTTTATTTGCAAGGCACACAGCTACATAGACAAAACTGAACAGCTACATAAACAAAGCAGACAGCTGTTACCATCAATTGGTATCATTTCACGTGAAGGATTCTCTAAATGAAGCACCTTTTGCACAATCTTTTATATTTAAAATATTTGATAGTGATTCAAACACTTACCCTACTGAACAAATCTCATATGAAAATTAAAATAAGGTGAGCTACTTCAAAGATTAAAATTTGAAGCTGACAATTTACTTAAAAAGAAAACAGAAGTTACTTAGCAAAGCAGCATGCGAATCTGTTAGCTCCGTCTTAAGAGAACTCTCACTGAAGAGTCCATCTTAAATCAAACTTTTCAAAGGTTTACTGTTTACAATAGTAATTCCAGTGCATGCCTCATAAATGATTTAACATTAATAATTTGACATCCAACTAAACTTTGGAAGAATGTGTCGAAAAATAGCACTGCAAAAATGTCCAGAGATCTTACTGTTTTAGTTGAACACAGTTTCCCCAATTAATAAATCAATAATTTAAAATGTTCCTAGTCACAATAAAGTACCAAAGTACTGAGGATGTTACTTGGTCTTTTTTGTCCTTGAGAAAAGTTTGATGTGCGAGTGGAAACATTAAAGTAGAATTTTCAGCTGTCACTGTCACCAATAAGATTGATATGCATCCCTTCTGCCCTGCATTTTGAAGCCTGCAGCTGTCACCACACAGGGGAGTAACAGTAGGAGAACCATCTACAGTAGCTTATGAAAATGAAATGAGTTCTTTCCAATGATGTAATCAGAAAATAATGGGGGTGACATTGAATAGCACCAGCCTGCGACACAAACTGTTGTCAGGAAACAATCCCTGCCTCAGAACAGGTAGGCCCAAATCACACTCGATATTGGGCCTCATTTAAATTAGATTGGTGAGCTGCCCATTTCAAGGGCAGGCCTTGGGCACCTATACTTCAGCATTTACCAATATGACGGGCAGTGCACTTCTGGCATGGAATGTGCGTGCGCACAGCCCTCCATATTGGACACGTAGGCCCTTGTTCTACGCTTGTAAAACGGGCACGGCGTCAACGAATTTCTAGGCTAATCTTTTTCTACATCTGACCTGCTGTCATTTTATAATTTTTCTATTTTTGTATTACAACAGTTGTTTAGAAAACAAGTAGAGAACCATATTGTCATCTATCTTAAGTCAATTAAAAAAAATTCTTGTTCTCCTCTGGAGTGATACAAATTCTTATGCTGTAAACCAAAATAAAAACTTGGCAACCTTTTTATCATTACCATAGAACAAAATAGTGTTTCATTCATGTTAGCACTATAATCTAGGGTTGAGTATTGAGTTTGGGAGAGAAGGGGGTTGTTTGAAAAACATTTTTGATTCAGTGTTACTTCTAGTTTAGATAGGACAAATGAAATACGTCATATGACATTAATTTGAGATATCATGTGACACAGGAACATACTAATGTTACTGATTAAAATTTAATAAATTCCTTTATTAGCCGAGGCATAGAATATAAGAACAGGGAGGCTATGCTAGAACTGTATAAAACACTAGTTAGGCCACAGCTAGAGTACTGTGTACAGTTCTGGCCACCACATTACAGGAAAGATGTGATTGCACCAGAGAGGATACAGAGGAGATTTACGAGGATGTTGCCAGGACTGGAGAATTTTAGCTGTGAGGATAGATTGGATAGGCTGGGGTTGTTTTCTTTGGAACAAAGGAGACTGAGGGGAGATTTAATTGAGGAATTAGAATCATAGAATCATAAAAGGTTATAGCACCTTTGGTTCTTTTGCCAATCACCTTAAATCCATGCCCTCTGGTTCTTAGCCCTTCCGCCAATGGGAACAGTTTCTCTCTCTATCTACTCCGTCTAGACCCTTCATGATTTTGAATACCTCTATCAAATCTCCTCGCAACCTTCTCTGTTCCAAGGAGAACAACCCCAGCTTCTCCAGTCTATCCACGTAACTAAGGTCCCTCATCCCAGGAATCATTCTAGTAAATCTCTTCTGCACGGTCTCTAAGGCCTTCACATCTTTCCTAAAGTGCTGTGCCCAGAACTGGACACAATATTCCAGTTGTGGCCGAACCAGTATTTTATGAAGGTTCATCATGACTTCCTTACTTTTGTACTTTATGCCTTTATTTATAAAGCCCAGTATCCCGTATGCTTTTTTAACCACCTTCTCAACCTGCCCTGCCACCTTCAATGACTTGTGTACATATACCCCAGATCTCTTTGTTCCTTTACCCCTTTTAGAATTGTGCCCTTTAGTTTATATTGCCTCTCCTCATTTTTCCTACCAAAATGCATCACCTCACATTTTTATGCATTAAATTTCATCTGGCACGTGTCTGCCCATGCCACCAGCCTGTCTATATCCTCTTGAAGTCTATCACTGTCATCCTCATTGTTCACTACCTTCCAAGTTGTGCCCTATACACCCAAGTCCAAGTCATTAATATATATCAAGAAAAGCAGTGGTCCCAGGACTGACCCCTGGGGAACACCACTGTGCACCTCCCTCCAGTCCGAAAAACAACCGTTCACCACTACTCTTTGTTTCCTGTCACTTAGCCAATTCTGTATCCATGTTGCTACTGCCCCCTTTATTCCATGGGCTGCAATCTTGATGACAAGCCTACCATGCAGCACTTTCTCAAACACCTTTTGAAAGTCCATATACACCACATCAACTACATTGCCCTCATCTACCCTCTCTGTTACCTCATTACGAGGGACTTAGATAGAATGGATAGGAAGGGCCTATTTCCCTTGGCAGAGAGGTCAATATCCAAAAGGCATAGAATTAAAGTAATTGGTAGAAGGATTAAAGGGGAATTGAGGAGAATTTTTTTCACCCAGAGGATGGTGGGGGTCTGGAACTCACTGCCTGAAAGGGTGGTAAAGATAGAAACCCTCATAGCATTTAAAAAGTACTTGGATATGCACTTGCA
This sequence comes from Heptranchias perlo, assembly GCF_035084215.1. Taxonomy (NCBI): domain Eukaryota; kingdom Metazoa; phylum Chordata; class Chondrichthyes; order Hexanchiformes; family Hexanchidae; genus Heptranchias; species Heptranchias perlo. The sequence continues at coordinate 40,962,027 of NC_090328.1, read as the reverse complement.
GTCCAGTAACTTACAAGGATACGGGCCAAGAGCTGGAAAGTAGGCTTAGGCTGCATAGCTCTTTTTCAGCTGGCACAGACACGATGGGCTGAATGGCCTCCTTCTGTGCTGTAAATTTCCATGATTCTATGATTCTATAAGTACTATATGCTATGTATGGTTTTATTCAGCATTATTATTTGCTTTCCCATTCCAGGTTGCAAAATAATTTACCGTGTTTTAATGCAAACTTTAATGGAAATCATAAATTTGTTCTAATTTTGCCTTGCACTTCCAAATGCTAAATTTGCACTTTTATTTTAACATATTTACAAAACTGAAGTCTCTTGGTGCTAATATATAAAAAATGCATTGCTCAGTTTTAGAGAGTGTTAAGAAAGGAGATTTGTTGATATTTTTTAATAGCAGGTTAGGGTTCTAATAAAATGTTCATGTAGTGTTAAGCTAGAGGGTGGCCATAGAAAAACTTTGAAGAATAGTATTGTGCTTTAAAGAGGATTGGGGGGAAAAAATGGCTGTAATAATGACTTTGTAAATTACTGTAATGATCAAGGTGGCAAAAACCATATTCTAAACCTCCAATTAATCTTTCTTATGGTTTTGTCCTTAGCCTTTACCTTCTGGGTAAAACTTGGTTCTCGCAAACATTTGAAACCAATGGGAAACAGCTCAGCTAAACGTGTACTTCTTGCTCCAAATGTAATTTAAGCTTGCTTGGTTGCATCACTGAGGATCGAGCATCTTAATGAATCACATTCATAAGAGTTCAGTCATGTGGTTTGAGGCAAAGAGACCCAGGATTGGATAAGCCCATTAGTAAGGCATACAGTTTCAGCTCTTGGTAAGTGCATGACCTTTTTGTCTTTGACAGAAAGTAGCGTAAATGGATATTGCTCCATCGAAGTCTCCCATTTCTGGCTTCTCGTTTACCAAGAGACTGTTACTCTATGCAATTTATAAAGAGGTAATTAGCACTAGGAAGGTCTTTGGAAGGTCACATTTTAACATCATAGTTTATATCCCATAATAATTCTATATCATACATGTGTTTACTAGTTATTTGTGATTTGTATTAAATATTATTTTTCATAAGCATTCATACTGACTTAGATTTGCTTCAACAACTTGAATCCAAGAAATAACTTTATCTAGTATTAATATAGTAATAATAGTTTGGTATAATCACTTCTATAAAGGTTTTCAAAATAGTGGCTTGTATAAACCTGTGCAGTAATGAATGCATTAATAAGGTGCTACATATAGTTCTAAAAACATGCATTCAGATATATAAAATATTTTCAAAATGGTAATTCACCTTTTTTTTATTTCAAGAGTGCTCATTAAAATAGTGGGGAACTCATTTCGAAAAACTATATTAAACTAATGAGCTGCTAAAAATGTTATGGTTTTCATTATACAAGTTTTTAAATGATAGTGTGATTGTGTTTTATTCAAGGGTCAATTTATTTTGCTCATTTTATATAGGTACATGAATTCTCCAACTGTTGAAAGAAAGAACTTACATTTATATAGCAGCTTTCAGGACGTCAGAACTTGCAAAGCACTTCACAGCCAATGAAGGTCATTCTGGTGTGTAGTCATTGTTGTAATGTAAGGAAACATGGCAGCCAATTTGCACACAGCAAGGCCCCACAAACCCAAATGAGATAAATGACCAAATGATCTGTTTTAGTGATGTTTGAGGGATAAATGTTGGTCAGGAGAACTCATCTGCTCTTCTTTGAGAAGTGCCATGGGATCTTTTACGTCCACCCAAGACGGCAGACGGGGCTTCGGTTTAACGTCTCGTCCGAAAGACAGCGCCACCAACAGTGCAGCACTCCCTCAGTACTGCACTGAAGTATCAGCCTAGATTGTGTACTCGAATCTCTGGAGTGGGGCTTGACCTCACACCCTTCTGACTCACATGTGAGAGTGCTACCACTGAGCCACGGCTGATACCCAATACAAACAGCCTCATGAAAGCCAAAGTGATCCCCCTATACTTCATTGCCTCAAGTGATACTTGCATCTTGTGCAAATGAAAATAAAAATAGTTATATGCCAATATCAGAATCCTCTTTTCCTTCTTCCCTCCTCTGGAAAATCACTGAAAGTGACAGTTGGTAATGGGATTACCATTTAAAAATCTGATACTTTCCATCTCAACTATTTCCCCCTTGGTAGTGCAGCTTGCTTGCTAAACTACATCCAGTGGACATCTAATTGTTGTTGGCCTGGTTTGTATTAGCAACTGGAACCTAAAGAGGAAAATCAGGTGTTGTGTAAGTAAGATTTTACTTCTATTTTCTTATCTGACCCCTGACCTTAGCTGTCTGCCATTTGGAGAAAATATTTGGCCGTCTAGCTATGACCAAACTGACTGTCAACTACACCACCAGCAATAATGCCACTCCTGGTTATCGTCAACAGGATTTTTTTTACCATGTGCTGAGTTGGGAAATTGTACTTTAACACAAACTGTTGTTTTTCTTTCCACATTTCTGATAAATATAGAACTGATTTATCTTGCACATAAGAAAGACACAATCAATCAACCCCTGAAAACACAATTGGCTCTAATTGATTTAAAATCTTCAGAACTGTGCTGATTTTCTTTCTTTGTAAGAACTCATTTATTTTAATGAATGTTACATAAGAACATAAGAAATAGGAGCAGGAGTAGGCCAATCGGCCCCTCGAGCCTGCTCCGCCATTCAATAAGATCATGGCTGATCTGATCCTAACCTCAAATCTAAATTCATGTCCAATTTCCTGCCCACTCCCCGTAACCCCTAATTCCCTTTACTTCTAGGAAACTGTCTATTTCTGTTTTAAATTTATTTAATGATGTAGCTTCCACAGCTTCCTGGGGCAGCAAATTCCACAGACCTACTACCCTCTGAGTGAAGAAGTTTCTCCTCATCTCAGTTTTGAAAGAGCAGCCCCTTATTCTAAGATTATGCCCCCTAGTTCTAGTTTCACCCATCCTTGGGAACATCCTTACCGCATCCACCCGATCAAGCCCCTTCACAATCTTATATGTTTCAATAAGATCACCTCTCATTCTTCTGAACTCCAATGAGTAGAGTCCCAATCTACTCAACCTCTCCTCATACGTCTGCCCCCTCATCCCCGGGATTAACCGAGTGAACCTTCTTTATACTGCCTCGAGAGCAAGTATGTCTTTTCTTAAGTATGGAGACCAAAACTGTATGCAGTATTCCAGGTGCGGTCTCACCAATACCTTATATAACTGCAGCAATACCTCCCTGTTTTTATATTCTATCCCCTTAGCAATAAAAGCCAACATTCCGTTCCTGAAATTAAAAATAATGCAGTTGTAATGCAATATTTAGCAATTGTAGTGCAAATCCATTTTTCAAATAGGGTGCATTTGTGCTTGCAAGTTAACATTTTAAAGAGGCCATCTGCATTTTAATATGAAGAAAGGCATGCTACTGATTCCATGGCCACTATTAGATCCAGCACTCTGGAATTCTTTGAGGCATTTCAGAGACTGAACCTGCAAAGGTGTGGCAGGTTTCTTCTGACACTAAACAGCTGACATTCTGTCTGTTGTTCAGTTTCTCGCAAGAAGATGATGCTGATTTTGGAGGAGATGCCCTTCCTGACCCTTTTATGTGGAAAGCCAGCATTGAGATAAAGATGTGGTTAAAATATAGTTGTTAAAAAAATTCTAAAAGTCTAATGCACACTAGACATAAAAGAATTATGGGCAGATATTTGAAAGGTGAAGATTCGGCTCTAATTGTTTTGGATTTTCTGCCTACACAAGGTTGAGGTATGGTAGCACAGATACTATATTTACAGTAGATATAGTAAAGTTTGACCTACTATATGTGATGATGGCATGTAATATTCTATTGTTCTATTGCCCTTTGTTGTCACTCATTTTGGAATGAAAATGAGTCAGCAGGCTGATAAAAGATATGGTACAGTACTCTGCCAGACTAGTATTGTCGAGAACACAAATAATAAGGTATTGCTTTAAAGGTCAGAAAGATAACTAATAGCAAACAGTTGCATATCATAAGCCTTTCCTTTAATATCTTTTGAGAAAAGTAGAATTAAAAAAAACCCAACACTAAAGTTACTCAAATGTACAGTTATATCAAAATAAGTTAAGCAATCCAATGAGCATCTCTGACGGCCTATGCACATCAGAATTGCGGTTTGTTCATATTAGGATGATTCGAGCTGCAAGTTGGCAGCAAAATATGAATTTTATAGTCATGCATCAAACATGGCCTGAAAGAGTAGTTATATTTTGTGTCCATAATGGAGTGACAGTAGTGGCATTTTATATTTCTTCCGTGGGTGTTGGTGGCAATTTCACAGCTTAGGAGCACGTTAATTAACTACAGTAAAAGTAAAATGAATGCAAATGTTAATTATCGCTTATCTTTTAGCACTGCATGACAAATTTCAGAACAGAAAACCAAACTTGTATAATAAATAGAACTTTGCAAAATGGAGTGTGTGGTACAAAAGCTTTTAAGTTATGTAAAAAGAGCCTGTCAAAATTCACTTGAAACTTTTGGCTGTTTTATACGCTTGTAAAATTACTCCTGCGACAAAGTAATACAGGTAAAATATCCAATACGCAGGTTGGTGTTTTCCAGGCATTCAGAATAATTTAGTATGCTGCACATTAATTTGTTTTTTCTTACCACAGTTGCAGTTGTTCAAATATACTTGCCCTTGAGAGATTGCCTTCCATTTCTGAAGTTCAGGTTCTCCTGTTGTGTTCAAGCCTACCTGAGGGGTGTTTTTGAAACAGTCAGTGTTTCTGATGCGGGATTTTATCTTTTCTAATTTTTTTGAATGCTGACGCATACTGGGGTACAGTTCCGTAAGTACCGTCTTTCTTCCAGTATCCTTATTCAATTGACCATTCTTCATATATGGGCCCAGGCAGTGATTATCGACAAGCTATGCAACTCTGCAGCGCATCCTTGTTGAACTCAATTTTTGCCTGACATTGGTCTTCGCTTAACATCCAAACTTGACCATTTTCCAGCAAGTGTCATTGGGATCATGGCTGATTTGTTTTTTCCCTTCTTAGTTTGGAGACACTGAGGCTAATTGTAGCACCTGGTTGCTAACTAGCTCAGATTAGGGATCAAACCAGGTTCTTTGATTTATATGACTCAGTACTACACCATACATTGCATTTATTCATTGAGCTATCAGGGAGCTGAAGTGAGATTTAAACTTGATGTTAGCAATGTAGAGAAAGGCCTGATGCAAGGTAGTTATTTAACAATTTGTATTACCGAACATTTAATTTATGCTTCATTTTCAGTACTTGGTTAGAATAAACTGTAGAACTTGGAATAAAATTTCTAAGAAAATAAGCTATTTTTGTGAGGTTTAAGCTATTATGAAGGCTTGGTCATGTTTCCGTTTAATTCAATACTTGTTTTGTAATTACTTTGAAATGCATCACAACTTAAAAACTGTCAACATATATACAGTTCAGAAGACTGACAAACTCTAAAATGTTACCAGGCCCTTGGTAACATTCTTGTCTTCTGGAATTAAACTGACATATTTAAAAGCTTCAGAATTATCGGTTTTAAAAAACTGGTAATTCTGATAAATTACCAATTCTCTTTTTTGTATCAAAATGTCTATGAAAATGGTTCAAAATGATTGTTAATCAGAAGTGATATTTGTTATAATATGCAGGTAAACTTACTGCTTTACAGAAGTTTTCTAATAGCTGGCTATGACATATTTGAAAATAAAGGATAACTTACTCAGTCGGTAAACTGATAGTTTTTTCCCTTGTTGTGCTTTTTAAGTATAAATTCTAATGGAAAGAAGATGACAAACTATAAAAACAGGAAATATTTGGATGATCGTCCCTTTGCTTAGCTTAGCATTATACAGTAGTTGTAGTATTTCTTGTGAATTAAAATTGTTTTCTGTAAATTAGTGACTCCTTTGAATCTTTACTCATTTACTGTCCCCTCAGTGACTTTATCAGAAGGACTGTTTGTGTGGGGTACTGCAGTAAAACAAATTCAGACGGTTTCTGCTATGAGAAGGAAGTGGAGAGTTTTGGTTCCCATTTTGCACTTCTGGAACAGTTTAAGGAAGGAAGCACCTTTACACCTTTTATTGTTAGTGGTTGCTGACATCATATCCTTCCGCGACCACTCTGTGCGTGTTTCCTGCCATTCTGTCAGGTCTTTGCAATGCTATGGGGGCGAGAAAGAGATGGAGAGAGAGGGAGAGAGAGATCTACAGCAGCTGTCCACAGGGCCTTTTTCCTAATTCACAGTCAAATCACTCTTCCTCCAGCATGCTGTCTGTGCCAAATCATACAGTCATGCTAAGCCCGCCAAAACTAAGTTCCTTTTTTCTTTCAGCTACAGTACCAGATTTTTAATTCCTGGCTTGTGCAAGTAAGCTGTGCCTGTGCTGAGCTCTATTTTTTCCACATTACAAACAGTTAACCCCTTCTCAAAAAACCCTTCTCCAATGAAAAACGAAGCTGAGAAAGGCAAAGATTAAAGTCTTACAATCAAAAATATTTACATTTTCAGATTTCTGTTTATTTATATATTTAATTAAAGTAAATGTCCTCTTGTTCTATATAGGAGAACTTTTTTTTGTTTTTGTTTGTACTGTAATCTTAAAAGGAATTGTATTTGCAAATGATTCACTAATCAGTTAGGTCGATAGGTGCATGTACTTTGGTCAAGGAATCTACAGTTTGATTATTGTGGAATAGCTTTGTAATGCTACTGTAGTTTTATATGCTTTTCCTTGCTCTCCATTACTGGTATAGAGAGCGCAATGTCAATAATTCTTAAGCAGAAGATACTCAGCATGTCTTTACTGTGACTCACTTATTTTAACGACATGTATAAGATCTGGAATTTAATGTTTGAATACTTGTCAAATTTCATATTAAGCCCATGCCAAAATATATCACTGCCCTAAATAGATATCTTTTCCTGTGGAAAATAAAAGGAGCACAGTAATGGAATAGGCTTATTATGTTCTAAATGTGGTATGGTGCAGTATTACAGAGTTTATGGCCTTACCCTCATGCATGCCCTTGTCTTAAAACCACGGACCCGAAGCATAACTGCATAACATATTGACTATCCTAAGCTTAAAGAATTGTGTTATTGTTACAAGATACTATTAAACATGGTATATTATTGTACCATCTGTTGGCTGGTGCTGTGGTTTCAACAAAAAACTGTTCCAGTAAAAGCAGAAGAGAGTGTCTTTATGGCTTTATGCTGATTTGACTTCTTGCAGTATGGCAGAATCCTACAAAGTAAACAAGCCTTTTGCTTGCGTCACAGTAGTTGTTATTGTATCTGTGAATTTAGGAATGAAGAGAAGCTGTTTTGAGACCACAGCTCTTCAATTGGTTGCTTTCAGTGCTAGTGGCAGCACTTACTGTTCCCCACATTGTGAGTGCGGCTGGCAGCATAGGTACAGGAATTGTTGGACTGTTGGTGATCAGAACTAATGGAGCTTTATATATATTTTTTCCGCTTTGATATTAAGAAACTATGTAAAGATTTTCCCTAGACTGCATATGATGAAATCCTAAGTGACTGAGTACAATTATAGCAGTTTGTAGCTTAGCAATATATTTTCTAAGGCACACAGGACCTGAAATCCCTGGAGACCCACTCCATTGCCTGAAGTGTGGCAGGGCAGGACTTCCGGACACCCGTCTGCCCCAGCCGTGACCTCATCATAAATGCTGTTGGAGGGTCAGTAGCATAAATGGGGCAGACGCTCGTGCCATTTACAATGTCCCTTGGGTGTCTGCCTCATTGGGGTGGGCATCTTGGTGCTCCACGAAAGCATAGGCTGTTCTCGCTGAAAATCATCGGTTTTAAATAAAAAGTATTCACTGTGCAGCAGCCGCTTTTCTAACTACAATCAGTCACTCTGCGATCGATTGCCGTTGGAAGCTGGCATTTTGGGCCCCACTTCTACCAGTGAAATGCATATGCAGAATTGCAGGCATATTTTGGTTTTGGATTAAAGAAGATAGAACTAACGGGATATCTGGTAATGCCATCTCCTCCGTCCTGCCTCCTCTTTTGATGTCAGCGCAGAGAGGGGGAGTGGATGAAAGAAACACCTGACCCATTTTATTCCATCGTGTGTTTGTGGTCTGCATAGGATAACCTACTGGGAGCAATGAAATACTGGGAAATAATTAAACTTGTGTTGTCCTTCTGGCCTATGGGTTACATCCTACTGATGTTACCCAAGTGTCTATGATTCCTTGAGGAACCTTGACAGTGAGTGTTGATAGGTTATTTCAATTGTTGAAACCAGTTGTAGTACCCATGCTGCCCCCCCCCCCCCCCAAGCTGAGATCAGCTAAGTCTGATGATTGATCCTGGGATTTTCCTGGGTATATAGCTCACCTACTCATTGGATAAACTTGCTGAGTCATCAAGGGAGGGCAAAGATGCAATTTAATTGAGGTATTGTGTTGATGTTAGAAACCACTAGAGCAAAGCATGCACAGTTTATAACCATTATCTCAGATGCAGGATAAGATTAAAGCTTTGCAATGTCTTCCTGTAATTTCTCTGTTTGAATCTTTTTTGTGCTGTGGATGACGTTCATTTCCATGTCACATAATAGTATTCACAAAAAGGAACCAATGAGTTTTATTCAACAGTAGTTTATCAATATTCAGTATATATTTTCAGATCACAAAACTGACTTTATTCCCAATTCTTGACATTTTTGATAGTATAATAATGCAGGTAGATGGTGGGGTATTGATGCAGATGTAAACTGACTTCCTGTATTTGTGAACTTTACAGTTAGTAACCTTTTTATGTTGAAGTGCTAAAGTAAGATAACATGTAAGAAAATTAATAATTGCCAGTGCTAAATTTCTACTGTGTCTAACTAATTTTCAAGTAAATTGCAGCGGACAGCAAAAACATAAGATTGTAGCAAAATTCAGAGTTTTGTTGGCTCGTGCATTGGCTTTCTATCTAGCAGCAAACTGAGCATGATCCAATGAAAACAAAGCACACATTATTATTGTCTTTGTACGTCTCACTTTGTAGCTTTAAAGTGCATTATTTCTAAGCTTATTATTAAGTATTGTTGATTAAGAATTACTGTTCCATACTCAAATGATTATTTTATAAAGAAAGGCTAGAAACTACACATTGAAAGGAAAAATGGACACATGAATGGTGTTGAAATAGCAAAAGCTGAAAAAGACCTAAGGGTCTTCATAGAATCAATGCTCAAAAGGTCCAAACAATGCAGAGCAGCAATAAACAAAGACAATAGAACATTGAACTATATAGTCCAAACACTAGAATACAAGTCAGAGGAAGTCATGCTAAAACTGCAGAATGCTCTGGTCAGACGATACCTTGAGTGTTATCTTCAGTTCTGGTCATTGAAACAAGGGAAACATTGAAGCACTAGAAGTTCTTCATGCAAAGAGTGATCAACACATGGAATGGGCTCCCAGAGTAATGGATGTGTAAAGCCTGGAATCATTCAAGAACCAATTGTATGCTTCAGCTGGGGGACATCAGGGACTTCTGGTTGGATCAGCTGAGTTGGGTCAAATGGTCTCCCTCATTGTAATTATCTTGTGAGCTTGTGTAAGTTCAGATTGGTCTGTCATGTTAGAGTCAACCATGACATTCATTTCCTTCAGTAGCTAGGTACTTCAGTGACTATGAATGGCAGCCAAATCACAGATTAAGGGGTTGATTTTGCAATGGTGGAGGGTTGGCAGCTGTGGGGGGGGGGGGGGGGGGAGAGGGGGGTTGAAGGTGCGCGTGGCAAACCCGCATGAACAAAACTTACTATTTCCGACGCGATCGGGTGTTGATTTGCTAATGATTAATGTCCTCTCCGGGTTTCACGCCTGGCAGCCAGCCTGATTGACAGGCTGGCTGCCGTCAGGAGCTGCAACACGGGGGGTGGGGGGGGCGCGAGAAAGAGATAGAGTGAGATGTCATCCGCACTGGACTGGGAGACCGGGGGTGGGGGGGGGATGGGGTGGGGAGAGGGGAAGATCAAAGTTGAAGAGGGGAATATCTGGGGGGAGAGGGGAAGATCGGGGGTGAAGGGGGAAGATGGGAGGGGAAGAGTGGCGGATCGGGGGGAAGATCGGGGTGAAGAGGGGCAGATCGGGGGAAGAGTGGAAGATTGGGGGTGAAGAGGGGCAGATTGGGGGGAGAGTGGAAGACTTGGGTGGGGGGGGGAGAGTGGAGACTGGAGGGGGAGAGAGTGGGAGACTGGGGGGGGAGAGAGTGGAAGACTGGGTGGGGGGAAGAGAGTGGAAGACTGGCGGGGGGAGGAAGACTGGGGGGGGAAGACTGGGGGGGGGAGGGGGGAGAGTGGAAGACTGGGGGGGAAAGTGGAAGATCGGGAGGACATCGGTGGGGGTGAAGAGTGAGACATCGGATATCAGAGCAGGGTGCAGAGGCAGATTCATTTTGTGTTTTAACTTCCTTTTATGGTGTTTTATATAATTTATTTAGTTTCGTTTTCCCTGATCCAGCCCTTCAGGCGTGAATCAGAAGCGGTGGGCAAGCTGCCCAGGTAAGTTTAAAAAAAAAATCATTACATTTACTTCATCTGTCACAGGTAAAGTGCTTTAATTACCTCAATGAGGTACATTTGGCTCTTTAACTGTCATCCCGCCGGCTTTAGTTGCCGACAGGACTTCCGTTTTCGGGTCGCCCGCGCGCACACAGGTGGGTCCCTGGGAAACTCGGAAGTCAGCGGGTTGGAGCCGGTTTCCGAACCCGAACGGGATTTCCGCAATTTTCAGAGCCCCTGCCCCCAACACACCTGCAATTGCCCCCCCTAAAATTGAACCCGAAAGGCTCAGGACATTGGATTATCATTACATATGCTTGTATGTACCATATGTTTGTATAGAGCATGAATTATTAAGTTGAAATTAGAAGGAGACTCTCAGTATTCACCTATAGCTCAGGTTACAAATATATTTGAAAAATACACAGTAGGTTAAACAAATTGGTATTGAATTGCTGTTGCATTAAGTTATTGTAGTATGAAGATTTTTTTATCATATGTCACAATCCTTAATTCTTCCAAGTGCCGTTGCAGAATGCTGAGAAGGTCGTTAATAGAGTGAACCCGAACTTGAGGTCATAGTAGTCTATGCTGCATGTATTATTTTCTAAAGAAGTGTGGTACTATTCTGAAGCTGATATATTGAATTATCATAGAACGTTCTATGATAATACCTAATGTTCTTTCTCAACATAGTGACTTAATTTTGTACCTGTGTTGTATTCCTTTGAAATACAGACATAGGCCCCAATATTTACGGGGAGGCGAAGAGGGAGCTGGGGGGAGGTGCAGCAGCTGCGAAACATGGAAGTACGGGTTTCCCGGAGGTCCTGCTGAATTTAACGGCAGGACCTGATTTAAAATTTTGGACTCTGTTTCCTGGCCACAGACAGCCAGCTTGATAGGCTGTCGTGCGGGAAGGCCTGCGGCACCAGACCACAGCCGGAGAGTGAAGCGAAGTGGAGAGGAGAGAGTGAGGGAGGGAGAGATCGTGGGTCAGAGGGGACATTGGGATGGTGGGGCCATGGATTGATCAGGGCGGCCAGAAACATCGGGGGGTTTGGAGACATTGGGGGAGCCGGAAACATCGTTTGGGGGGGGGGGGTGGTGGGGAGACGTCAGGGGGGGCCGGAGACGTTGGGGAGGGTGGTCAGGGAGATCGGTCTGGGGGGACATCGGGGTGGGAGGAAGGGGCACGGAGAGGTAGGTCAGGGGTCATATAGATTGGTCGGTGGGAGGACATCGGATGACTGGCGAAGACATTGGGGGCGGCCAGAGAGGTAGATCAGGACCGGAGAGGTGGGGCGGAGTTCTGAACAATCGCGGGGTGGGGGTGGGGATGATCACGGGGAGGTTAACAGGTTAGTCCGTCCGTCCTGGGGGGTTAAAATTACCCCCATTGTGTGGCAGTATTTTTGTGTCATTCAAAATAAGTATTTTAACTTCCTTAATCAAAGTTGGCAAAAGTCTTACCTTAAAAGTATAGCTCAATAACCAATGTGTCTTTAGTCATAACTCAGTAAGTACTAAGCATTTTAACAACAACAATAACAACTTGCATTTACATTGCAGCTTTAACGTAGAAAAATGTCTCAAAGTGCTTCCCGTTCAAAAAATTGTCGAGCCAGAGAAGGAGATATTAGCAGGCGTGGCAGATGGGCCAAATAGCCCATCTTATCTGTAATTATCTTGTGATCTTGTGAAAGTTTAGGTTGGTCCACCATATTAGAGCCAACCATCATGTTCATCTCATTCCATAGCTATTTACTTCAATGACTTTGCATTTTAGTGCTATGATAGTTTACCTTAGCAGAGTAACCATAAACTGAAGAATTGTGACCAGTTACAGAGGGACATAAATCGGTCCCTGGTCACAGTCTAAAAACAGTGTAGTCCAGAGATTTTTTTAAATTAAGAAATCTAGATGAATGGCACAAACCCACAGTGCAGGATGCATACCAATGCTGAAAAGAGAAGTGAAAATATTATAATTCAGTGATTTCACTCATTAGAGTTTTTAGGCAAAACTTTCACAAAATATAACATGGGGGTATTAAAAAATTACCAAATAAATAATACTCTTGTGAAAACAGGAGTACTCAGATATCATGTAACTTTTGTTTCCTCAGAGTATTCATATTCAAATGTTATTTTGCTTTCATTCAAAAATATTTTTTATAAAAGTTCAAAGCTGCTAAAAATTCTCAAATTCCAGCACAATGTCAGTGACAATCATGTTATCTGCATAAGGAGGAACATGCCATTTTCTGTAATATCATGACAAAAAACATTGTTTTACTTCCTACTTAAGGCACATTGTTACTTTGCATATGCCGCAATAGCTGGTTATCCTACCGAAACAGTGTATGCATCTGGAATATAATAGACCTTCCTTTGTAAGGCTCTTTGATGTACAAATAGCTTTAGTATGAGACTCATTTTTATAGTTTCCTTCATTAATAAAGAACCATTATAAAATACCTTCCTTGGAACACATATTTTCTTTTTGGGTCCCAAAGCCAGTCTAAGAAAGCATTCTTCTGTGCTACATTGTGTAAACTGAACCTACTTTTACTTTGATACAACCAGCATAAACAAGTAAAATCATCTTAATTTTGCTAAGCATGTCCCTCCTCAAAAACCAATTTCTGTTCTGTTTTGTAATTTTATATATTAGAAAGTAGCATTGGCGTAAGACAAATATTTGCTTTTCACGTTATGTTTGTTTTGTTTTTTATTGTTAATTTGTCCAAAGGCAGTAAAGGGCCAATTTTAACCCCACCCTCCCGGCAGGAATGATGCGAGTAGTCGGGGGGGTGGGGGGGGAAAGCGGGTCTCGCCACATTCCCAACCCCACCATTTTAACTAGCCTGATTTCAGGCATGGGATGGCTGTCAGCCATAAAGGAGTGTGGGATAATTTAAATGGCAAAGTCGTGTCCTGATGACACCATTGGGATTGGCAAGCCATTTTAACCGTGGGCTGACTAAACGCTGCACATACTTGGGCCCGCCAGCAAAAGCTGGCAGCAGCAAAGATCCTGGCCACAGGAGGCTGGGATAAGTCAGTTTTTAAAAACTTTTTAAAGGTTCCTTCTGCTCCTCCTAGCCCCAGAAGGATACCTTGGGCCTCCTCCGGGCTGGGCTTCCTCCCTTCCCAATCGCACAGTTCCCCAATGCCCCTCCCAATCCTTCTTAGCTTGCCAGTAAGTGAAGGCATATCTTAATACCCAGCCCTCACCCACTGAGGTATCGGACGGTTTACTATCTGCTTTGTCCTCCCCGCACGCATGATACCCCCCGAATTAAAATCGAGCCACAAGTGTTTCTCAGTGTATGATATTGAAAAATTATGTCAGAAAAATATGAGTTTTAATTCTTGTTGTACCAGTAAAAAGTTTACATTTTAAGACTGATCTAAGTAGATGCTTTACTGAAAGTATGCTGTGAAATTCCTTCGGATGCAGTAATGGCGGTTACACCAGGATCGCACCTGTCAGTGCCCTCCAGTGCTAACCCTGCCAGAATTTGCTAGGGTAATGGGAGGCCATCTAATTAGTGTAGGGCAGGTGGCCTTAAATGCCACTATGATAAATCCAGATTCTCCACCTGCCTCAAGCGGCTGGAAATTCCAGTGTCCACCACCATGAAGAGGATGCATAAGCCACTCCCAACTCTAATTGTGTCCTTTTCGGCCTTGAGTAAATTGGTCGATCTGCTTCTTTAAAATGAAATTGTGGAAATTTCTTTAAGGTCTAGGCTACTTCCATGTTGTGGCCCTCACTACGTCCCACCTTATTGGATGTATCTGCCTCCAGAGATATGTCTGGTTATGACTGAGCCACTGAAGTGGGAACTCCTAATCTAGGAACTCCCTGCTCCTAAATCCCCGCCCCATTTATTGGAGGTTTCGGCCCTTACAAGGCAAAGTGGAATCTCATGGAAACAGTGGAAGACCTGCAGAAACTCTGTGGAATCTTGATGCTTATACATTTTACCTTGCTTGCTAGTTTAAGGGGTCCTGTTTAACAAATATTGATTTTTTTTTTCTATTAGCAGGGACAGATGCAAGAATCTGTGAACTGAACTGAGTGAGGAGTGTGAAGAAAGACTGGTATTGAGGAAACGGGAGTGAGTTAACGTCAAAAGTACAGGACTTAAAGGAGACGAGAGAAGAGAAGCAGCGAGTATGGGGAGAAAAAAGATACAGATCACGCGGATTATGGATGAACGAAACAGACAGGTGAGGGGCAACTACAAATAACAGTTCCTTTTACAATAGTCATTAAATGGAGTCTATTGTAGTATTAGCTTCCATTTGGTAGTAGTGAAAAACAATTTGTGTTCTTTGTGTTGATTTTGCTTTGAAGAATTGCTTACTTTTTATTCATCATTAATCATAATCTATGACTGATGCAATCAGCTTCCTATGTCCTAATTAGATTCAAAATCAAAATTAAAGCTATCCCCTGAATATATTGATTTTTATAGTTGCTGGTACATGTTACATAATAAGTGTGCCACTGAACCGGTTACTGGAATTGTTACTGATGGGAATTGTGACTTCCTCTCAGTTTCTGAAGTGTGGATCCCAAATTTACGTCTTAACTATTTTTGCGTGCACCAAAGAAAATAAAGCTTTATTACATTATGAATTTTCTTAAGCAATAAAATCAGTCCTAAATAAAGAAAAGGGCAGTAATGATTTATTCCAATACAATTGAAAGTTCTCTGAACAAATTAAAAGTAGCAATTCTGTTAAGTTTGTGGACAACCTTCCTTGCATTCCATTGACAAAGTTAGATTATATTGGGTTTTAACATGCTGTAATTGCTTTGTGGATATCACAGTGCATCAGAAGGAAGAGACAACCAAGCTGTTCTCCACTCCATCTTTTATGTTTTAATTAAAGTCCTTTTCCTTCATTTACTCTTTGATTTGCTTAACCTATGTGATGCTATATTTTTTTTTACCTCTGTATGCCTCATAACATTGTTTTGAAAGAAACCAATCTAAGCACAAATTTCATTTCCATGCACTCAACGATTCACTCTGTTGGATTAATGAAACAACACTTTGTGTTGGGATTGAACAGCTCTGAGGGAAAAATTATGTTTTAAGAACAAACCAACCTAGGATTTGTGATGGATACATTCTATGTTTTTCCCTGTAGGCTGGTTATTGCTTCAATCCAAGTCAGAAAGCAGTAATGCTATCATTATCCAGCTACCTCATTGCTTGCTTTAAATAGTTTACAGTTGGAAGCTGAAATTAAGATCTTTAATGTTAGTTTATAAATCATTATTTCACTCCCAACCAATTGAGTGCGTCAACTGGGTGCTCAAAGATATATTTTATAAGAATTTATAGCGAAGAGAATCAATGTTTATTCATTTAGACATTTCCCACATGTCCCTGTCACTGTAATGACCATTAGATAACCACTTACAATTTGCGCATAGAAGTGTTAAGTTGGAACAGAGGAGCAGCAGTTAATTCAAATGTCGTAATGGTTTGGGAGCTGATGAAATCCACTTCTGCCAGTACCAAATTCTGTATAATAAGACAAATACGAAGAATAATTTTGTATTTTAAGATAATTAATCAAACATGCTTGGAAGTTCTTATCTCTGTATTGATGGTGTCATCTAAACTTTCTCTCATTTACATAATATTGAACTTTTTCATTATAATTTTAGGTTTATATGGTGTGGGAAGTGTTCCTACCCCAACACAAATATCCCTCTCCTAAATGACTAAAAAGTTTAAAAACAAAATAAGTTTAGGGAACAGGTAGCTTATAGAGTTAGCACAGTGTCTACAACTTGGGTTCAAATCCAAACCCGTCTGCTCAAATGAAAGTCTCTTCTGTCTACTGGTTATAAGGATCGTCTGTAAAATTAGTTTGGTCAACCTCAGATCAACCTATTGTACCAGTATGAATATTTCCATTTCTCTGTGAACTATCCATATGGCCACATAGAACGCAGAACAGCCCTTAATTTGGCATTAATTGGCAATCTGTCTCAAAAAGTCATATGGATAGTTCATGCAGTAATTCATATTAGTGCTGTAGAGGGTAATCTTCTAAGGGTGAGACGAATGGATATTGTTGGGGCACGGTAAAGAGCTTTACTCCACAGCAGGCTCTGCTGTACCTCTCTGGGAGTGGCTGGTGCTGGAAAGTGGTCCATTCCTGATCAAGGACATTCCTTCTCTTGATAATCAAAAAATTCACTAAAAATTTAGGTTTAAAGGACTTGACAACTTCCAAGATTTATTTAAACAACACCATAGAGCAACCTGAACAAACCTGGGTATAAATTTTTGATGTGGCATTCTCATTCACGTCCATTAAACTGGAATCTTTTGATTTGAGTCGTGGGACATTCTTAAAAATGCCACTATCAACGTAGAGATTAGAAGAGCAATTTTGCTCCAAGTTGCAGTGAAGAGAAAGAAGGGCATTGATCTGTTACATCAGGCCTCTGCCCCCACTATGCTTCCTCAGAATTTACTGGGAACCTTGAATAGGTGTAAGCATTTGCATCTCCAAAAAGGCTGATGGTTGGACCCTGCAGGTCTGAAGAGGGCCAGGGAACAACCTAAAAATGGAAATTAGCTGCAGCTAGCTTTCTCTTTTTTTTGCTCCCCGTGATCTTCATGCCTCGGTGCCTTCTAGCTGCTTTTCTCCAGGTTTGCAACTGCACTCGTGCTGCCACCCCTTTGCCCTCATTCCCAGCACAAGGCCCCACCAGGGAATGGGCCTGCATTGACAGGGTTAGAAAATTTGAGTACACCTTGAGTAAGATGTGCTTGCCAGTTACCTGGTGGAGGGATGGAGAGGAAAATCAGTCCTTAGGAGTCTCTGGTCATGTTTATCAACTTAACTTTTGTATGCACCATTAATAGAATGTCCTTCAATTTGAAGTGTGAAACTGAAAGTTATTCAGATGATGCACAAACCATTTCATTTGAAATAAAAACAGAAAATGCTAGAAATGCACAGCAAGTCAATCGTTCTGTGAGAGAAAGATAGATTAATGTGTTTGGTAAAGAAAGAACTTGCATTTATATAGTGACTTTTGTGACATCCCAAAA
Organism: Heptranchias perlo; assembly: GCF_035084215.1. Classification (NCBI taxonomy): domain Eukaryota; kingdom Metazoa; phylum Chordata; class Chondrichthyes; order Hexanchiformes; family Hexanchidae; genus Heptranchias; species Heptranchias perlo. Next base: position 40,944,322 of record NC_090328.1, on the reverse strand, counting down.
GTGCCTCACAGCCAATTAAATACTTTTGAAATGAAGTGACTGTTACAATGTAGGCAAACACAGAAACTAATTTGTGCACAGCAATGTCCCACAAACATCAATGAGATAAATGACAAGATAATCTGTTTTAATGATCTTGGTTGATGGATAAATATTGGCCAGGGTAATGAGAGAACTCCCCTGCTCTTCTTCAAATAGTGCCATTAGATCTTTTGCATCTACCAAACAGGGCCTCGGTTTAACATTCCATCTGACTATGTAGCAATCTCCTGGTACTGCACTGAAGTGTCAACCTAGGTTATGTGCTCATGTCTCTGGAGTGGGTCTTGAACCCATTACCTTCTGGGTTAGAGGTGAGAGTGCTACCACTGAGCCAGCAATGACACCTTATCTTATAAAATAGTATAATTATTCCATCACAACTGTTGTGCATTTCCAGCTTTTTCTGTTTTACTTGAGACACCCAGTCACAATTTTCCTTTTCATTTCACTCATTCACTCGTGTGTCAGTTTGGTTTAGTTGATAGGACTCTTGCCTCTGAATCAGAAGGGTGTGGACTCGAACACCATTTCCGGACTTCACTACATAATCTAGGCTGACACGATAGTGCAATACTGAGGGAGTGCTCATTGTCAGTGGTGCTGTTTTTCAGATGAGGTGTTAAACAGAGGCTGTGGTGTGTTCTTGTAGTTCAGGTAGATGCTATTTGAAGAAGAATAGAGGATTCTCTTGGTCAACATTCCTCCCTCAAGCAACACCACCAAAAACATCTCATTTGCCATTTGTGGAACATTGCTATGGGCACAAAATTGGCTGCCATGTATGCCCACGTGACTATGTGACTATACTTCAAAAGCAATTAATTTGATGTTAAATGTTTTGGGATATCCTGAGGATGTAATAAGGTGCTATAATTATGAATGCTTAGACCTCAACACCATATTTTAGATATTTAGATGTACAGTGGAACTTCAATTATTCCTGCCCCATGATTACAAATTTTTTTTGCAAATAATGGGAGACCAGTGGGAGTCGCAGTTGTCAGCAATTTGTCTTTCTTCACTCACTTCTATTCTGCTCCTGCCAGCGAGATCAGCTAATGGTGGAACAGCTGATCTGGTGGCAGTACCTTGAGCCTGTGTCTTGTTTACTGGAACATAACTGTTTAAAGAGGCAGGCACTATTGGTTTTAAAATGAGCAGATCTGCTGAGGTCAGCACTGCAGCATCTGCTGACGTGGCCACTGGAGGTGTGTGCATACTGGCCCCAAATTTCCTCGGGTGTAAATTGAAATGGTTGGGCAAGTCTAGTACAAGAGACCTGACAGAGACCGAAAATGGGGTGGGACCCTGAAACACCAGGTCACCATCCAGCAGAGGAGCCAGGACGAATTTCTGTTGGGGCCTTAGCAGGCAGAACTTCCGTCTGCTCCATACAAGGCCTGGAACTTTACAGGAGGTGGGGCTGGAAGGAGGGCTTCCTCCTTAGAATTCATGTAGCTCCTACCTGCTATCCACCCAGCAATCTAGACAACATGAAGGACTTGGGATCCAGATCATTTGAGGGACAGAAGTGGGGCCCACCTGGGTATCTAGGACTTACAATTGCCAATCAGCCCCTTTTATAACAGAAAACTTTCCAACCAGTGGAATGGGTTGACCTTCATAGCAACCTGCCTGTATTGTACTGTATGTAATGTACCATCTAGAGAGCCACATATCCAAGTTTGCTGATGACACAATGATAGGCAGCACTATAAGCAGTGTAGATAGAAGCATAAAATTCTTCCAGGGATATTAATAGATAAAGTGAATGGGCAAAACTGTGATAAATGGATTTCAATGTAGGCAAATGTGAAGTCATCTACTTTGGACCTAAAAAGGATCGATCAGAGTACTTTCTAAATGGTGAAAAGCTGAAAACAGTGGCGGTCCAAAGAGACTTAGGGATTCATGTACATAGATCATTAAAATGTCATGAACAGGTACAGAAAATAAATCAAAAAGGCTAATGGAATGCTGGCCTTTACATCTAGAGGACTAGAATACAAGGGGGTAGAAGTTATGCTGCAGCCATACAAAGCCCTGGTTAAACCACACCTGGTGTACAGTGATCAGTTCTGGGCGCCGCACCTTAGGAAGGATATATTGGCCTTGGAGGGAGTGCAGTGGAGATTTACTGGAATGATACCTGGACTCCAAGGGTTAAATTACAAGGAGAAATTACTAGAGTTGTATTCCCTGGAATTTAGAAGATTAAGGGGGTGATTTGATTGAAGTTTTCAAGATATTAAGGGGAACTGATAGGGTAGATAGAGATAAACTACATCCGCCGGTTGGGGAGTCTAGGACTAGGAGATATAGCCTAAAAATTAGAGCCAAGACTTTTAGGAGTGAAGTTAGGAAACACTTCTACAAGCAAAGGGCGGTAGAAGTTTGACACTCTCTGCCACAAACGGCAATTGTGCTAGCTAAGTTGTTAATTTTAAATCTGAGATTGATAGATTTTTATTAACCAAAGGTATTAAGGGATATGGGGCTAAGGCGGGTATATTGAGTTAGGTGACAGATCAGCCATGATCTCATTGAATAGTGGAACAGGCTTGAGGGGCTAAATGGCCTACTCCTGTACCTATCTTCCCATCTACCTATCTTCCAATGTTCCTATGCTGTAGACAGGACTGATGTACACAAAAAAGATGTTCAGATTGAGTCAACATGAGTAGAGATGAAAGATAAAAAAAGTTACATTCTACTTGGTGTTGTACTGGGGTTGGATTACAGACTCCCTAATTGTGGGAGGGAAATGGAAGAGGAGATCTGTAGACAGAACAGTTGAATAGGAATAACAAAATTATTGTTCTAGATTTTAATTACCAACTCATTGATTGGGACAGGGAGGGAGTAAATGGAGAAAGTGGAGTGAAATTCCTAAAATGTGCATGGGACTCCTTCCTCAAGCACTATGGCAGTATATCTATGGAGGAGAGGCATTGCCAGGTCTAATTATGAGTAATGAAATAAATCAGTTAGATGAGTCATATGTGAATGATCACCTTGGGAGTAGTGACCATAATATGATAAGGTTTGAGGTCCAAATAGATAGAGAAAAAGTTAATTTAAAACTAAGGGCACCAGATTGGTATGAAGCATTTTAGAAAGATGAGTCAGCTAGCTGAGTCGAGGTAAGGAGATATTGACACACAGGACAGAAGATCAAAAATGTGATATTTTTAAAAAGGAGATTGCAAAGTTGCAGAATAAAAATATATTTTAAAAAAAGAGACCACTTCAAGTTTCAGAATGATGTGGATAAATAATGAGGTTAGATACAAACAAATTGAAGAAGGCATATGGGAGCTATGAGTATGATAAAAATGATGAAAATAAGAGAGAATGAGAAAATAAGGAAGGAGCCAGCAGCAGGGGTCAGCAGTGGAGGGCACCTGCAAGTGTGCTTCTGGCATTACTGCCGGGACTGCGGCCCACACGTTTTCAGGGCCAAGTACTTTATAACTGTCATCTTAGCCATGAGATTACACCCTTGAGGTCACTTCTTAGTGTCTTTTATTATTTATAATAAATGTTTCCATTTTTTTGTCCGGATGTTATGCTGTTTTTGTCTGTGTCGCTGCAAGCTATCAGTGTGGGCCATGAGCTTGATGCCTGATGATGTTCACACAGAGTTGAAAATCCACAGTCCTTCCGGCACAAACCTGCCATAACCCTGGCAGGAAAGGTCAGAAATTAGGCTGAGACCCAGATATGCCGTACCTTTGCCCTTCCCATACTGGGCCTCTCATCAGCTGGGCAAAGCATCACTGGCAACTGGTGAAACCAGGTATACCAGGCTGCTAAATGGCACATGTAGGGCCTCACCTCTGGGTTTAGACCTAGGGTTTTTGCCTGCCCCCTCCCAAAGAGTTATGGGTAGCAATTTTTTTAAATTTTTGAAGCAACACTCTTTCAAAGAGAGCTGAGGGGGTACCACGTCATCATTTCTGGCATGGTAGGCCGCAGTTTGCGACCTCCGCAGCGGGCTGGCATCCTAGATACGCCCCTGGAGGCATGAACACCCACCTTTGGCATTCAATGTAGGAAACTTCCCCTGGGCCCTGGAAAGTGGCAGAGGACCTCAGTGGACACATCCTGCACTTACACCAGGTTGCTCCCTACCTCCCTAACTTTTAGCCATACAATATTTAGTGATTGTGAGATCATTGCTATAGGTTAATTGTATAATAGTTTGCAGTTGAATACTGGGAAATAACATCCACATTCTGGAAATCATAGAGTCACAGAAAGTTACGGCACGGGGGAGGCCATTCGGCCCATTGTGTCTGTGCCGGCCGAAAAAGAGTTATCCAGCTTAATCCCACTTTCTAGCACTTGGTCCGTAGCCCTGTAGGTTATGGCACTTCAAATGCACATCCAAGTACTTTTTAGATGAGTTGAGGATTTCTGCCTCTACCACCCCTTCAGGCAGTGAGTTCTAGTCCCCAAACACCCTCTGGGTGAAAAAATTTCTCCTCAGTTCCCCTCTAATCCTTCTACCAATTACTTTAAATCTATGCCCCTGTCACTGACCCCTCTGCTAAGGGAAATAGGTCCTCCCTATCCACTCTACCTAGTCCTGTCATAATTTTATATCCCTCAATTAAATCCCCCCTCAGACTCCTTTGTTCCAAAGAAAACAACCCCAGCCTATCCAATCTTTTCTCACAGCTAAAATTCTCCAGCCCTTGCATCATCCTTGTAAATCTCCTCCATACCCTGTCCAGCACAGTCACATCTTTCCTGTAAGGTGGTGACCAGAACTATATGCAGTACTCAAGCTGTGGTACCAATGTTTTATACAGTTCTAGCATAACCTCCCTGCTCTTATATTCTGTGCCTCAGCTAATAAAGGAAAGTACCCCATATGCCTTTTTAACCACCTTATCTACCTGTCTTGCTACCTTCAGGGTTCTGTGGACATGCACTTCAAGGTCCCTTTGTTTCTCTAAGCCTCTCAGAGTCCTTCCATTTATTGTGTACTCCCTTGCCTTTTTTGCCCTCCCCAAAAGCATTACCTCACACTTACCTCTGGCAAGTAACATTCGCGCCAGACAAGTGCCAGGCAATGACTAGCTCCAACAAGAGAGTTTCTAACCACCTCCCCTTGACATTCAACGGCATTACCATCGCCAAATCCCCCACCATCCTGGGGGTCACCATTGACCAGAAACTTAACTGGACCAGCCATATAAATACTGTGGCTACAAGAGCAGGTTAGAGGCTGGGTATTCTGTGGCGAGTGACTCACCTCCTGACTCCCCAAAGCCTTTCCACCATCTACAAGGCACAAGTCAGGAGTTTGATGCAATACTCTCCACTTGCCTGGATGAGTGCAGCTCCAACAACATTCAAGAAGCTCGACACCATCCAGGACAAAGCAGCCCGCTTGATTGGCACCCCATCCACCACCCGAAACATTCACTCCCTTCACCACCGGTGCACTGTGGCTGCAGTGTGTACCATCCACAGCAACTTGCCAAGGCTTCTTCGACAGCACCTCCCAAACCTGCGACCTCTACCACCTAGAAGGACAAGGGCAGCAGGCACATGGGAACAACACCACCTGCATGTTCCCCTCCAAGTCACACACCATCCTGACTTGGAAACATATCGCCGTTCCTTCATCGTCGCTGGGTCAAAATCCTGGAACTCCCTTCCTAACAGCACTGTGGGAGAACTTTCACCACACAGACTGCAGCGGTTGAAGAAGGCGGCTCACCACCACCTTCTCAAGGGCAATTAGGGATGGGCAATAAATGACTAACTCCCAACCTTCAGTTGATTTCCTCCTGATGCACCAACCATTCTTTCAACCCCTGTCAGAGAGGCAAAAAAAGACTAGGGGTGTTAAAATCGACCCCAAAGTGTTGGACTAGATTCTGGGCTCATATCTGTGGGATACGCCTTGAATCCATGACCATCTGACTCATTGGTGAGAGTGCTCCCATTGCGCCAGCATTGCATCGGTGTTAATTATCTTAGGTTTTACTAAAGCATTTCAAAATGTATTTCAGTCATTTCTTGACTGTTTTTATGTTACTAATTTTTTTTCAGCTTGCATTTAAGTTCTCATGATCTCTTGTACCAATTGTTCTGCATTTTTTTTTGCCCCAGCATAATGACTAGAACCAATGTGTTTCCCAATGGGACTCTTCCCACCTAACTTGTTTGGAAGAAAAAGAGTAGGACCGGTGAAGAAATGTGAGGCTGCTTGAGAGGTCCTCTGTGCCCACCCATCAGTACCTACACATTTATATCAGGTCCACTGTTATCTTTTTAATGTTAAGTACTTTGACATGTCACCCTGCTTATGACGATCACTATAGAAATAAAATTTAACAGAAAATGCTGGAAAATACTCCAGGCCAGGCAGCATCTGTGGAGAGAGAAACAGAGTTAACGTTTTGAAAGTTGTTACTTGTGGAGCATTTTTGATGGCAATCATTTGGAGGCCAAGAGAGATTTCATTACTATTGTGTCCATTTTGGAGGAACTGGTATGTACAGCAGTGTCAAAGGTTTTTTAGAGGCCCACTGGAAAATTGCAGTGTAACCCTTTGCTTTTCCCTCTAACTCTACTCTTGTCTGTGTAACTCTTCGCTTTTCCCTCTAACTCTACTCTTGTCTGTGTAACTCTTTGCTTTTCCTCTAACTCTACACTTGTCTGTGTAACTCTTTGCTTTTCCTCTAACTCTACACTTGTCTGTGTAACTCTTTGCTTTTCCCTCTAACTCTACCTTTATTCTTTCTCTCTGACCTCTTTCTGTTCTGCATCTACTATTCTCCATTTTTCTTTTGGTGGAATAGGCAAAAAAGTGGCAGATGGAATTCAATGTCAGAAACAGTGTTGTGGAAAAAAATATATACTTTGTTATATTTGGGTTCAGGTTCACAAGACACTAAAAGCAGCATCTCAAGTGAATAAGGCCATAAAAAAGAAATAGAATACTGGGTTCTATGAATGGGAGGACCCTAGGCAAGACAGAGGGTCAGAGGGATCTTGGTGTGCAAGTTCACAGATCCCTGAAGGCGGCGGAACAGGTAGATAAGGTGGTAAAGAAAGCAGATGGGATACTTGCCTTTATTAGCCGAGGCATAGAATATAAGAGCAAGGAGGTTATGATGGAGCTGTATAAAACACTGGTTAGGCCACAGCTGGAGTACTGTGTGCAGTTCTGGTCGCCACACTACAGGAAGGATGTGATCGCTTTGGAGAGGGTGCAGAGGAGATTCACCAGGATGTTACCAGGGCTGGAGCGCTTCAGCTATGAAGAGAGACTGGGAAGATTGGGTTTGTTTTCCTTGGAGCAGAGGAGGCTGAGGGGGGACATGATTGAGGTGTACAAAATTATGAGGGGCACAGATAGGATGGATACTAAGGAGCTTTTTCCCTTCGTTGAGGGTTCTATAACAAGGGGACATAGATTCAAGGTAAAAGGCGGGAGGTTTAGAGGGGATATGAGAAAGAACTTTTTCACCCAGAGGGTGGTTGGAGTCTGGAACTCACTGCCTGAAAGGGTTGTGGAGGCAGGAACCCTCACAACATTCAAGAAGCATTTGGATGAGCACTTGAAATGCCATAGCATACAAGGCTACGGACCAAATGCTGGAATATGGGATTAGAGTAGACAGGGCTGATGGCCGGCGCGGACACGATGGGCCGAAGGGCCTCTATCCGTGCTGTATAACTCTATGACTCTATGACTCTATGAGGTATAGAATATAAAAGTTGAGATGTAATGGTGCATCTCTATAAACCTTTAGTAAAGTGACAGAGTACTGTATGCAGTTTTGGGCTCCACAGATTCACGAGCATGTTGCCTTGTATGGAAAAATAAAAATACGAACAAAGACTTGAAAAACTGGGGCTATTTTCATTAGAACATTGAAGATTACGGGGTGATTTGCTAGATGTATTTAAAATTATGATGGAGTGGGACAGCTTTGATAGAAATAAACTGTTTCCAGTGATAGAGAATAGGAGAAGGGTTGTAAAGCTGTGGAATGCACCACAGAGTTAGTGATTGAAGCAGAGACCATGTCAACATTTAAGAATATATTAGGTGGTTGAAGGAAAGGAGAATAATGCAATATGGGAACAGGGCAGGCCATGGGATTAGCATTACTGCTCATGTGGAGTATAAACACCAACACTTGAGACTGGTTGGGCTGAATAGCCTATTGTAATTTCCGTGTAATTCTATGTAATTCCTATGTGTTGTAATTTCTATGTAATTCTGATTCTCTCTGTTAATCTGATGTTGTATCTCAGTTACTGTCTTTTTAAAATTTTCTATCTGATACTTTCTTATGGCTGTCACTCTTTTTCTGTCTTTTTAATTGCTTCCTGGGTCTGTAATGCTGTCTCTTCTCTCTTTCTGTTTATGGCTGGAAATTTCCTTGGAGCTGCCCCCGCTTTGCCGCTGTCACTTTGACGAAGTGCACGGTAACTCCGTTTACACACATAGTTATATGGTGATGTTACAGAGGCAGAGCGGGAGCTGCTTCGAGAAAATTCCCGGCCTATCTCTTGGTTATTCTTTCACGACTCCAAATGCTTTTTCTGTTACTCCAATGATCTATGCCAACTGCATCTTTTTCCTTCGGTGATTTGTAATAGCTGTCATTTCCTCCAATGATGTCCCACAATGGAACCAGAGTGGGAAGTGCTTGGAGCTCGTATAGAGTGGACAGCGGCAGGAGGAACCAAGCAGGAGAGTGCAAAGCAGCTGGATTGTAGCACTCAGAGAGTGAAGAGGCACAAAGTCATTCTTCATATGGGGTTTTAGGATGTCAACTGTCAGTTGGGTCAGGCACAGGAATACAGGGATGAGTCTGGGTGTGGTGCTGTCTGCTAATGGGGATTGATTGAGAATGATTCGAAAGTGGCATGCAAAACTTTATGGGTAAGTTTGTGATATTTATGAATTGTTGGATTTATTTTGTGTATTAGTATATACAATAAGGTGGGTGAAGAATTGTCCTGATGTCTATAGCTTGGATAATTTCATTTACTGCAATGTCATTCTGCATATTTTTTTGCTGTAGTGCTATTAGGCAGAAAATGTTCGAGTGAGTAAGAAGGACGTATAATATGATTGGTGAATAACAAAAGTTGAAAATAACCAATTAGAAAGGAGAAAAACTCAGAGGTCCCAGATTTCCTTGGGGCCTGAATTGCAAGGCGAGGGTAAAGGGGACAGAACCAGCCTGCTGGTGGTGGAAAATCAAGTGAGACAAAGAAACGCCAGGTCACTGCACTGAAGAATTACCAATGTGAATTCCCATTTGTGGCTGGTAGAAGTTCCATCTGTCATAAAGAAGATCTATGACATAGCAAGGAGGTGGGCCTGAGGGAGGATTCCCCTGCTGGAATTCCCGCACCCCCCTGCCTCCTGAGTGCCCAGTGACCTGGACATTGGAAGATGCTGACATTCAGGTCCCTGGAGAAGCAGAGCCCACCAGGTGTTCAGGCTGGGATCATGGCCTGGAAAATCCCAGAATTGAGTGTTCAAACCATTTTACGTTGGCGCTCTTACAAAGGGGAGCGATTAATTGCACGGCAGTAACTTTTGATGAGGGCTAACAAGTGCACTCCTGTGCCACAATCCAGCGCCGCATCTTCCTCCCTCCCACCATGCGGGTACCCAAAGTGACACTGGCAGTATTTAAATTGGCTGACCTCACCCTGATGCCAGGTACTCCAACGAGATCTAGAGCAGAGGTCAGTGGTGCAATAGGATTCCCACTTCACCGCCTTTATGGCAGCGGAGTGGATACAAAGATTTTTGTCTCCAGGGACTTAACCAATGAGAAACAAAAACATTGATGGATGTTCCTGGCAAACATTACAATCATGACGTTCATTATTGAAACTTAGGAATTTAGAGAAACAGAAATGAGCATTGTGGTCTACCTGGCCTGTCCCAAAGTTCAAAAAATATCATGCTCTACATTGTTTCTCATATCCCTTCCTTTCTTGCTAAAATAAACCTGTACATTTCCCTGGGTAGTCTGTTTCCTCCATTCACAGTCTATGTAAAATAGTTAATTCTCAACTGTTATGTAAATTTATTATGGTTCAGTTCATCTGTACCCCTTGCAATGTTGATAACTTTAATAAGGTCTCTCCTGAGTCTTCTCAAATCACTTTTTGAGAGAGATAGATAGATAGATAGATAGATAGATAGAAAGAAATATTCTATACATGTAAGACTGGAAATTACTGATCACGATCAGATGGTATTTCTCTGCTCACTGTTTTAACAGAGGCATTAGCCCATTAAAAGTGAACAGATTAATACTGCCGTTAAAATAGCAGACAGAGGAATGTTATGGAACACATTAAGCATTTACATGCTAATATCAGAAACAGCAATTTCTGGGCTTTAGTGTTCATTTATGTTTTAAGTGCAGGGATTCACCGTCTCCATCTACTGGTGCACACTTGCTCTGCATGAAATAACTACTGAAATCGGCGACAATTTATTTACACAATAAGATAGAAAAATTAGGTTTTATAGAACAAATAGAAATATTACTCTTATTTTACTAAGATGCATATTATTGTGTATCTATTATAACATATACAATGTGAATTTTCCTCTACAACCTTAAAATAATATCCTTGTAATTTATAAGTTCCAAATGTACAATATGCATATAATTTTTGGACCTCATATACTCATTGTGCTATTATGTCTGTGACATCATGTACACATTTTCTTCAGCACGTTACCTCCAGCATCCTAGCCTATATAATAAACTCCCTGCTACGGCACTTGCCCCTTCTCACAAAGGCAAACAAGGAAATCAAATTATCTTCTATACTTTATGCAAAATAATACATGGCGATGGAATAGATTACATATGTGTACATGATCCCTTATTGGGTTGGACTTGTATGTAAATGAATAGTACCAGAATTCAATTCAGGATTCCATAAAATTCTGTAATTCCCCCTCTTCAACTGTTCATTATTCTATATTTGCATAGAGTACAACCAGTGAATGTAGTACCATTTTATAGTTGACGAAGAAGAACACATGTTTGACACCTCTTTTATTCCTTTGGCTGGGTTTATGATAATTATAAAATAATTACTTTTTATCTTCGCATCCTGTGTTTTGTTTCTTCTTTTATCATGTTGCGTCTCTCCAGTACATCTCATGAAACACTGTGAAATCTGAAGATCATTTGACGTGATAAAGGATACTATTTATTCATTTGCGGATGTACTTGTCAGTGGGGAAAAAACACTGCAAAAGGAAATCACAAGCACACAAACAAGAAAAAGAAAAGAAATGAGAGCTAACTTGCGGCCAGTGTGGCTACGCTAATGTCAGTCTTCCAGAGGTTTTATCTTCAGAGCTGATTGCCTTCATACATGCCAACAAAGGTGCTGGCTGGCTGTTTTCTACAGAACTGTCATTACCTTTTGCATTTACCTAAAACGCTAAAACACAAGATTATAATATGTGTTTAGGTTAGATCTAAATTTAAGTCTCTAGACCAGTCCTGGTTGCTATATGACTGTGCTTGCCAGGGCTGTTAGAGGGATTGCTATTTGCACAATAAAAATCTACTTAAGATTTGCTCTGTACAAGGACAACATTCCCCCCACCAGCATTGGTTCAGGACAACAACAACAATTTGTATTTAAAAATCAAAATACTGCGGATGCTGGAAATCTGAAATAAAAACAAAAAATGCTGGAAATACTCAGCAAGTCAAGCAGCATCTGTGGAGAAAGAAACAGAGTTAACGTTTCAGGTCAATGACCTTTCGTTGAACTCCGTCAGAATAGAGAGCTGGGTTGTAGGGCTTCTATAGAGGAGTTCTGATGAAAGGGCATCAACCTGAAAAGTTAACTTTTTTTCTGCACAGATGCTGCCTGACTTCCTGAGTATTTCCAGCATTTTCTGTTTTTATAGCAACTTATATTTATCTAGTGCCTTTAGCACAGAACAAAACTTCCCGAGATGCTTCACAGAGGGGTAAAGAAAAAATGCATACCGAGCCAATGGTGGGACAAAGGGAAGGAGTTATGCACAAGAGGCCGAAGTCAGAAGAATGGAGAGGTGGGTTGTAGGGCGAGAGGAAGTTACAGAGATACAGAGGGACTAAGCTATGAAAGGATTTAAACATAAGGATAAGAAATTAAAATGGAGGCGTTGGAAGGGATCAGGAGCCAATGTAGATTAATAAGGGCATGGTTGATGAGTCAGCAGACTTGGTGTGGTACAGGGTATGGGCAGCAGAGTGTTAGATGAGCTGAAGTTTACAGACAATAGAACATGGGAGGCTGACCAGGAGAGCATTGGATAGGTGGAATTTGGAGGTGACAAAAGCTTGGATGAGGGTTTCAGCAGCAGATAATGGCCACCAAATAGTGGGAAGGATATAGAGGAGCAAATTTGCAGGGAAATTACAGAGAGATGCAAAAGTTATAGAGTAGTGATAACTAGGGACTATCCTAATATAGACTGGGATAACAATAATAATAATATAAGGGGCAAATAGGGGGAGGAATTTTTGAAATGTGTTCAGGATAACTTTCTTGACCAGTACATTTCTGGCCCAATGAGGAAGGAGGCATTGTTGGACTTGGTTCTGGGGAATGAGGCGGGCCAAATAGAGCAAGTGCCAATGGAGGAGCATTTAGGGAGTGTCGCTCAAAGTATCATAAGGTTTAGAATAGCTATGGAAAAGGATAGGGACCACTCTAAAGTAAAAATACTCATTTGGAGGAGGGCCAATTTCAATGGGATGAGAACAGATCTGGCCCGGGTAAATTGGAATCAAAGATTGGCAGGCAAAACTGTAATTGAACAGTGGACAGCCTTTAAGGAGGAGATGGTTTGGGTATAGTCTAGGCACATTCCCACGAGACATAGGTAGGACAACTAAATCCAGAGCTCCCTGGATGACAAAAGAGATAGTGAGTATGATGAATCGTAAAAAAGGGGCGTATGACAGATGTCAGGTTGATAACACAAGTGAGAACCAGGCAGGATATAGAAAGTTCAGAGGGGAAGAGAGAAAGGAAGTAAGAGGGGCAAAGAGAGAGTATGAGGAATAGACTGGTGGCCAACAAAAAAGGGAATCCAAAAGTCGTCTTCAAGCATGTAAACAGTAAATGGGTAGTAAGAGGAGGGATGAGGCCAATTAGGCTACATAAAGGAGATCTACTAATGGAGGCAGAGGGGCTGGCCGAGGTATTACATGAGTACTTTGCATCTGTCTTTACCAAGGAAAAAGATGCTGCCAGAGTCTCAGTAAAGGAAGATATAGTTGAGATGCTGGATGGGCTAAAAATTGATAAAGAAGAGGTACTTGAAAGGCTAGCTGTACTTAAAGTAGATAAGTCACCCAGTTCGGATGGAATGCATCTTAGGTTGCTGAAGGAAGTAAGGGTGGAAATTGCGGAGGTACTGGCTATAATCTTCCAAACATCCGTAGGTATGGGGGTGGTGCCAGAGGACTGGAGAAATGCAAATATTACACTCTTGTTCAAAAAAGGGTTTAAGGATAAGCCCAGCAACTATAGTTCAGTCAGTTTAACCTCAATGGTGGGGAAACTTTTAGAAACGATAATCCGGGACAGAATCAACAGTCACTTGGACGAGGGAGGATTGATTCGGGAAATCCAGCATGGATTTGATAAATGCAAATTGTGTTGAACTAACCTGATAGAGTTTTTTGATGAGGTAATAGAGTTGATGAAGGCAATGCAGTTGATGTGGTGTATATGGACTTTCATAAGGCGTTTGATAAAGTGCCACACGGTAGGCTATTGATCAAGATTGCAGCCTATGGAATAAAGGGGGCAGTAGCAACATGGATACAGAATTGGCTAAGGGGTAGGAAACAGAGAGTAGTGGTGAACGGTTGTTTTTTGGACTGGAGAGAGGTGTACAGTGTTCCCCGGGGTCAGTGCTGGGACCACTTCTTTTCTTGAGATATATTAATGACTTGGATTTGGGTGTACAGGGCACAATTTCAAAGTTTGCAGATGATACAAAACTTGGAAGGGTAGTAAACAGTGAGGAGGATAGTGACAGACTTCAAGAGGATATCGACAGGCTGGTGGCATGGGCGGACACATGGCAGATGAAATTTAACGCAGAAAAATGCGAAGTGATACATTTCGGTAGGAAGAACGAGGAGAGGCAATATAAACTAGAGGGCACAACTCTAAAAGGGGTACAGGAACAGAGAGATCTTGGGGTATATGTGTACAAACCGTTGAAGGTGGCAGGGCAGGTTGAGAAAGAGGTTAAAAAAGCATACGGGATCCTGGGCTTTATAAATAGAGGCATAGAGTACAAAAGCATGGAAGTTATGATGAACCTTTGTAAAACACTCGTTCGGCCACAATTGGAGTATTGTGTCCAGTTCTGGGCACTGCACTTCAGGAAAGATGTGAAGATCTTAGAGTGGGTGCAGAAGGGATTTACTAGAATGATTCCAGGGATGAGGAACTTGGCAAACGAACCAAAGGTGACATGAGGAAAAAGTCTTTTACACAGCACGTGGTTAGGATCTGGAATGCACAGCCCGAGGGGGTGATGGAGGCAGATGCAATCATGGCCTTCAAAAAGGAACTGGATAAGTACTTGAAAGTAAAAAATTTGCAGGGCTATGGGGAAAGGGCGGAGGAGTGGGACTAGCTGGATTGCTTTTGCTTATGGCCGGCACAGACTTGATGGGCCAAATGGCCTCCTTCCGTGCTGTAACCTTTCTATGATTCTATGATTCAAGATGGGCTGAGGCAAGTGCAGAGGTGGGCAATGTTATGGAGGTGAAAATAGGCAGTCTTTACGATAAAGAGGATATGGGGTCAGAAACTCACCTCAAGGTCGAATAGAATGCCAAGATTGTGCATAATGTGGTTCAACCTAAGACAGTGATCAGGGAGTGGATGAAATTGGTGACAGGATATGGAGTTTCTGGTGGGGGCTGAAGATGATGGCTTCAGTCTTACTAATAATTAGCTGGAGGAAATTGCGTCTCATCCAAGACTGGATATCCAACAAGCAATCTGACAACACAGTGGCAGTGGAGTGCCGAGAGAGGTAGTGGAGCAGTAGGTCTGGGTGTCATCAGCGTACGTGTGGAAGCTGACCCCATATCTGCGGATGATATCGCTATGGGACAGCATATAGATGAGGGAGAGGACGGGGCCAAGAACAGATCCTTGTTGGACTTCAGTTAATGGTACATCTGCAAGAAGAGAAGCCATTGCCAGAGATGCTCTGGCTACAACTGGTTAGGTAAGAGTGGAACCAAGTCAGAGCATTCCCACTGAGTTGGATATTCGAGAAGAGGTGTTGGAGGAGGATGGTGTGGTTGACCTTGGCAAAGGCTGCAGAGAAGTCAAGAAGAATGAGGAGGGACAGTGCATCATGGTCACAGTCACAGAGGATGTCATTTTTGACTTTAGTTATGGCTGTTTTGGTGCTGTGGCAGGGATGGAAACCTGAATGAAAAGACTCAAACGTGGAGTTGCAGGAAACATGGGGACAGATTTGAGAGGTAACAGCGTGTTCAAGGAGTTTGGAGAGCAAAGGGAGATTGGAGCTGTTTGATAGGACAGAGAGATCGAGGGTGGATTTTTTGACGACAGTTGGCAATAGCTGGTTTGCAAGGAAGTTCCTGAGGAGAGGGAACTGTTTACAATGTCAGCTATCATGGGGCCAAGAAGGGTAGATATGTGGTCAGCAATTTAGTGGGAATAGGGCAAGACAGCAGGAGGTGGGTCTCATGGACAAGATGAGCTCAGAGAGGGAGTGAGGGAAGATGGGAGAGAAATTGGAGAAAAGCACGGTTTCAGGACTAGGACAGGGGGGGATCCTTTGGGGAGATTTGGCTTGGTAGGCAAGGAGAAGTGGAGAATCAGCAGGCGGCTGAATGGATGATGTTGGCACCTTAGTGCCAAAGACATCCATGAGCTCCTCACACTTGTTGGAGATGAGGGGGCAGGGGAGAGCAGTTTAATGAGACAGTTGGTAGTGGAAACAAGCAGCCGGAGGTTACTTTTGCTCTCCAGGATACCTCTGAAGTAGTGGGTGTTTTTGGCAAAGGAGACTTGGGCCCAATAGCATTTAATGTGGTCCAGCCAGATGTGGTGATGGATTGCTAAATCTGTTGTGTGCCAGATACATTTAAGTCTGCACTCCTTAGACTTGAGGGAGCAAAAGGGTGGGACATACTGAGGGAATGGCCAGGATAGGAAAGAATAAGGTTTTGTTGAGGACAGGGGCTTGAAAGGTTGAGGTAAGGGACTGGTTGAGCAAATTGACAGCTATAGAAGTATCATGATGAATGGAAAGCCAAAAGTGAAGTTGTGTTTTTGGGAGTGAGTTTCTTCTAGGGCCCAATGCAGAGGATGTGATATTGGAAGGGGTAAGGGGATATGTGTGGTGAAGGATACAAGGAAATGGTTGGAGATGGCCTTGTCAGTGATGGAGACCCTGGAAGTAGAGAGGTCCTGGGAAAGGCCGAATATGAGGGGTGGCCGTGAATATGGGGAGGAGAATTTATGTGAAAGGAGAGGTTTTGGGAGAAAAGGAGGGCAGTGAATTGAGAGAGCTGATGGAAATGAACACTGCAGCTTGAGAGCGCTGGTCTGTACGTGATCTGAATGCGTGGCACTTTTATCCCAGTATAAATTAACTTTAAATAGCAACTAGCTGTGGAACAGACATTTATTATTTAGCAAAATAACACAGTTGTAATGTTTCTACATTTTATTAAGCTACATTTAGTTTTTGACAGCGTGCTGGAAAAGTGCACAGGAAGACTTTTAAAGCTACATAGGAACATTTTGATAAAAGTTGCAGCTGGGAGCCCAGTACCAAAAAAAAAACTCGGCGTTGACAAGTTTGCATAAAATTTCTTTCTGCACTATCTTAATGCAGTCATTAACCCACGTGAAACAGGAGCTTGGTAAAAATGGAGAAAATGGGTTTGTTGGACTCAGTGCAGGAGAGGACACAGGCTGGATTTGCTGAAGTTTGTGAAGGGTAGAACCCAAGGCCATCAAGGAGAGCAATTGAGTTACTCTCAAGTTCACATTGCAGGGCTCCTCCAAATTCTAGCACTTGAACTTGTCTGATACAACTGAGTATTGTTTGCCTGCAGTTGTAGCAGTGCTTGGAAGCTAGGTAATCTAAATAGCAAAATCCCATTGTGTGATTTCCCCTGTTTAATTGCACCTCCTGCAAGTCAATCAGAGAGCAACATTGGCTGTTTTTGTGATTCTAAATATTACTTTGGCAGATAGCCTAGAGGTGCCTGAGATTCCCCACACAGGTTCAAACTACTAAAAGGCAAATTTAGGACTGATGTTAGAAATTTCTTCTTCACACAAAGAGTGATCGAGACATGGAATGGATTTCCAGGTAGAGTAGTGGAGGCAAAAATCCTGGAGTCATTAAAGAAACATTTGGATGCCACAATGTGGGTCCTATTGGTCTTTTTCGATGGGTGAACTCGATGAGCCAAATGGCCTTCCTCACCCTTATTTTTCTTGTGATTTTGGGGGTGAGGGGGAATGGGGTGTAGGAACGGTCATAGGGCTGTGATGTGTCGTTGAACTTTTCTCATATTCTGTGCCAAAGACACAGTATGAACCTGAGTGTGCCATTACATTCTCAGTGAATAATTGTAACTCAGAAGTAGAACAGAACCCCATGTTACTATTTTTAGTTTCACATGCCCACAAATAATCCCCTTGATTTAGGAAGATAGTAGAATCAACATTCTATCAGACAGTCACTTAGGCTGTAAACTACCTTATGGTTTATTGGCAATAAATAGGGAAGCAAAGAGTAGTAAGGAAAAACAGCAGATTTACAGTATACAGAACCAACCTATCTCTCCTTAGAAAATAGCATATCATGTGCTAAAACTCAAATGAAATTGGATCCAAATCAAGGTCTCTTGATTCTAACTTTACTCGAGGGTTCACTGCTAACCTTCATGGAGCCTTCTGAATCTCCCTCCCTGAAGACTTTAGAGTTGCTGTCAAATTGGGACATGTTTGCTCAAGATATAGGGCTGAAATTTCCTTTGCTAACCTGCTTGAAATCGGGTGGTAAGAATAGAAGCAGAAAAGGGTGGAAATCGGGTGGTGAGGCTATCGACCCAACCTGAATTTCCTTTCCTCCTGTCCCCTCCAGGACCATTACTGCCTGCCCCTTCCCCAGCCACCACATGAAAATGGTGGGGCCTGGGTCCCTGGTAGATTTTCCTGCCATCTGCCCAGGTTATCGCTGGTTCCATGATGCCATGTGGAAGGTGGTTGTAAGCCCTGGGAGGTGGTGACCTCCTCTCCCTTCAGTTGGCCCCACTAACCTAACTTTGTCAGCCCCGGTCTCCGCCGATGCCCATAGGCTGACAATTACCTAATCTTCAGGGCACTTTTGCCCTTTTAAATGTCTGGCTATCTTTTTTGGTACCAAAGCAGTGATCCTGTGCAGCACTGGCGTGATTTTGTGGCCAGGCACTGGTGAGCTCCCTGGTGATGATGGACTGGGTAAGGGATGCAACAGTGTGTGAGGGGTGGGCATAAGTCCTGCCCCGCTGAGAGGGGAATCCAGCCCATCCTTTCTGATTCCTTTGGACTGCCACTAGGAACAAAAAAAATAAAATGTGTATCTTCCCTGATTGCATCAGGCAGTTAACATTCACAGGTTATCACAGAAAAAAGGGCTCAGCTGCTCAGAAACATCTCCAAGAAGATAACTCAGGAAGCTGCCCAAACATAATATTCTGCTTGCAAACAGCTAACTAGAAACGTATATATGCAAACACATCTAATCAAAAAGTCCGGACAGATCACCACTCGCCTAGCCGTCAAGTCACTTACTTGACCCTTTGAATTCAGTGTACTAAACAAGCAGGTAAACAAGGATGCAATTTAAGACATTTATATATTAATGGCGTCCTGATACCTGTAACAGCCATATTGCCTGTTTCCTGAATTGTTATGTATCAAACAGACTGGGCCACCTTCTTTAAGTTGACCTGGTTTTATCCAAAGATACAATAATGAAAAGTCACACCCAAAAAAAAAACTTTGTGGATAAATTACTGCATTTGCTACAAAGTATTGCAACATGCACTCAAGATAGGGCTAGAAATTAGGAGGATCATGGAGGTTGAGGAGTCTGGAAGAATCGAGGCGGGAGCTACAAAACACAAGCGAGATGCTGCTCTAGGAGGCCTGGAATGTGGAAGCACCAATGGGGCAATATGATTTCTGAGGACACTGGCTGGAGATCGGAACTAGAAACACTAGTGATTTGCGAGCAATAAGCAGAGAGGAAGGGACTGGGAACACTGATGGGGGTTGGCAGTATTCAAGGGGTTATGAAGACTAGCAGTACTAGAATTACCAATTCTGGTTGGATGTAATCTTGGAGGTTTCATCCTGCCTCCAACTGCCCCACCCAGACAAACAACCTTTGTTCCCATCTCCAATATTTTTGAAACTAATAACTAACTATAAGTGAAAGTGTGCAAAGAAAATTTTTTGAAATACATTTATTTTGAATGCCTCAATGATTTTTCTCGTGGGTTGCTCGCAGCTGTGTCCAGGAGATTAATCTTTAATTCCTGGAGACTCGAGGACAATCCTGGAGGGTTGACAACCCTGAGCAGCACTAAAGGCTAGAACCACTAATTGGGGAGCACAAGCAGGGAGACAGGGCTGTGAGTACTGAGAGTTTGCTAGGAGGCAGTAGGGTGTGGGGCTAGTTCAGGCCAGGACGCAAGCCGAGGTCCTGAATGCAAATTGAAGTCTAGGGTAGCCAGATCCAGAATAGAGTAGGGCATTGGGCAGTAGGACAATAGAAGTGACCCTTCTTAGCATGGCAGAGGTGGCTGCATCGGAGAATAGGTGAGTAATGGCAGTGGCTGGAAGTGAGGGAGGAGCAGTGAGGAGTGAGCAAAAATCGTCTGGGTGCAGTGAAAAGTGGCAGGACTAAAGCATAATCCTCTGTTGTGAAGGGAAGAGAGGACTGAGCTAGTGAATGAGCTAGGTGAGCTAAAGCTGGCCCAAAAATATTAAGAAGCATGCTCCAGCTGTACAAAAGAAGCTCCAGGAAAGGAGCAAAACTAAAGTTCCAGGCTCTTGAGCCAGAATTTATTGGATGGATTTTCAACAGGACTTGGGCAATTTGATGGATGTTAAAAATACTTTGCAAATTATTTATGTTTTTATATCATTATTATGTTATAAATTGTATTTGTATGAGTATATAGTTGTTTATTTGATGAAACAACATGGCAGCCCAAAGAAATCAAACAAAATTATTTGAGCACTTTGATTTGATTGTGTTTTGTGGCAGTACCTGATACCTGATTGGTGGTTTTGAGACATTTCATTGGTTTCTTTTGTGCCAGTTGTATCTTGATTAGTAGCTTTTCCTACCTGTCTGCATTTGAACAAATTTAGCACAGTTAACTTAATAGATAGTGGTCTTTGAACCAATTGGGTAAATGTTAAGGACACTTTGCATGTGTGACGTACACTTTATATTTGTGATGGACAACTCTCCCACACACAGCTGATGTGCATAGACACAAGACTTTAGGATTGCCAACTCTGGTTGGACACATACCTGGAGGTTTCAATACATGACCTCCAGTCAAACAACCTTTTTTCCCCACCTCCAATACTTTTACAACTAATAGATGAAAGTGTTCTAATAAAATTTTAAAAAGCACACAACTTTGTATAATGCCCTAATGATTTTGCTCCTGGGTTGCTCGCAGCAGTGTCCAAGAGATTAATCTTTATTTCCTGGACATTCCAGAACAATTCTGGTGGGCTGGCAACCCTACAATCTTTTAATTATATAGATGGATGTTTAATATTTTTAACCATGAGCACCACCACGGGAGAGCCACTTGAATGTTTTTTAAAAAATCATAGTTTGATGGGTCGATTAGAAGAAAGCACCATACAGATCAATAAAGTCTTAGTGGGGTCTAATTAACTTTGTTGCACCCATTTTATGGGCTTAAAACGGGTGCTACGATAACCAGTTTAGCAGAGCAGAGCTGAGGCCGGTGCCTGATCCGCACGGAAGTTCAGGCCACGGGAGTTCAGGCCACATTAGTCGGAGCTTTTTTTTTAGGCAGCCATGGTGGCTGCCTAAAATGAGCACAGGCCTCATTTCAATATTTAGACCAGGACTACTAAATTTGTTTGCCGTAGTCGGAGCTTGCAGTGTGAAATTCTGACTGGCATTTCCGCATCTTGAGCAGCCTACCCAGCGGTCCTTAAAGGAACTGCTGGAGGCTGCTCAAAAAAGTCCTAAAAACTTGGAAGATTTTTAGTATTTTGTGGATTTAGAAGGAACAGGAGTGCTCCTCCTCGCTCCTCAAAACAACGACAGGTCGCTTCCCTGCTCCCCTTTCCCCCGCCATCACCCCCCTTCCCGATCGCTTTCTCTCCCAAACTTACTTCTGGGCCTCAGTGCAGGGGAAATTGGTAAGGCCCCAACAGGTGAGCTGTGTAAGGGTGCCTGATAAGCAGCTGCAGCTCGCCTGATAAGCAGCTGCAGCTCGCCTGATTTATTCTGATGAGGCCCGAGGACGAATTTACTTTGATCCTTGAGCTTCTCCATTCCGGTGCGCCAGCGCTGTGTGCCGCTGGAATCGTGCCCAATTTTGGGCGCTAAGGAATTTAGGCCCCACTGTCTCTTGATGAAATAGTCAGAACAGAAAACTATAATTCTTTACTTAATATTGGAAGCTATTATTAATTGATACATTTGAATCACAATGCAGCACCTTTAAAATTCTATTATCAGTAATAGGTTGCCCATTTTGTATCCTAGTAAACCAAAAAATTAAGCTGGTCAAATAAGCTTCTAATGCTGAAATCTGTTTTGATAACCCAACTTGGCAGTAACAAAGCATTTCAATGTGTTATACACGACAATGCCTACATCGATCAATGAAATTTCATAAAATAGAGGTTCCAAAGACTACAGATTACTGTTGGCGATAATACCAGATGACACTCAACACCATTTTAAATGAGTTAGCACCTCTGTCATGTGAACATTTTAAACACTCATCCTCTATTATTGCCAACAGTGAATTCTAATCTTATATTGTCTTATCATGTGAATCCAAAAGTTTTGACCACTTTTTCAAACTTAAGGATAAAAGACACTGTTCACATGTTAGTAATAGTGTTAGTAGACCTACAGGAAATTGTAAAATTGCTAAATTTGAACCAAAAATAAATGGTGTTTTTATTTTCTATATTTTTGTATAAAATATGATTGACATTTGCATGTACTGCCATGTGATCATTTATCATTACAAAAAGACACCAGTCAATTTGTTACAACTGAAACTGAAGTGATAAGCTAGTGGAGGTTGAGGGGGAAGTACCCCGATCGGAAATGATCAGCTACAGGAAGACCTAGAGGGGTTCTGCTGATCCCCGATACCTTCTGCTGCTGGTTTCAGAACTAAATTCAGCTCTATCTGCATCTATTTATATCTGAACACAATTTCTACTCAAAAGGAATCAACGGCTGTCTCAATGATAGCTGTTTAATCAGCAGCCTCATGTTCTTTGTGCACTTTGATAGATCTGTTTAAAATTAGCTCTACAACTAATGAGGCCCTTTGAGTAGTTTATCTCCTTGTCTTTTCACCCACTCCCAACTGTTTCTTTTCCTTTCCTGCAGTCAGAATTTGTATTAACAATTTAGAACATTGTGGGACAATAACAACTTGCCAATGACTTTACTGGCCTTTCATTTTATGTCTTGTGTTCCGACGTAATCATTGCACTGACAGAAGCAAACCAGCCCAGCTAGAGCGTGGTGACTTTTGGTTCCGTTCTATGTAGAAATACATAGAAGTTATAACACAGAAACAGGCCACTTGGCCCAACAAGTCCATTTTGGCATTTACCTTCCACACAAGCAATAGTTCTAATCACTATTACGCACCCTGTTCCCATATCCCTTCATTCCCTTTTCCTTCATCCACCCATCCTTTCTAATCTTACATATTGACACAGTTTGTGCCTCAACCACTAATCCTGGAAGTGAATTTCACAGCGTCACAAATGTGTGTAAAGATGTTTCTCTTGCTCTGTATTCTGAATCTCTTACATTGAATCTTGTATCTATGGCCCAATCTTCTTGTACTGCACCTTCTGGTTTTACACCACTACTACAGTTGTGCAAGCAGTCAGCAGCAAGTTATACTACTTGTCTGCACCACACTCTGCTCAGGCAAATCATGTATGTAGTTAAACGGATGTGCAGAGATCTGCACAGTTACATTTCTAATGTATGAAAATAGCCATCAAAACGGTAAGCTTTCTTCTAATGTAAGAACATAAGAAATAGGAGCAGCAGTGGGCTGTACAGTTCCTCGAGCCTGCTCCGCCATTCAATAAGATCATGGCTGAATCTTCTACCTGAACTCCACTTTCCCGCCCTATCCCCATATCCCTTAATTCCCTTATTGTCCAAAAGTCTATCAATGTCTGTTTTGAATATACTCAGCGACTAAGCGTCCACAGCCCTCTGGGGTAGAGAATTCCAAAGATTTACAACCCTCTGAGTAAACAAATTTTTCTTCATCTCGGTCCTAAATGCCGACCCCTTATCTTGAGACTATGGCCCCTAGTTCTAGATTCTCCAGCCAGGAGAAACAGCCTCTCAGCATCTACCCTGTCAAACCCTCAAAGAATTTTATGTTTCAGTGAGATCACTTCTCATTCTTTTAAACTCCAGTGAATATCGGCCCATTCTACTCAATCTCTCCTCATAGGACAACCCTCTCATCCCAGGGATCAATCTAGTGAATCTTCATTGCACCCCCCTTTAAGACAAGTATATCCTCCCTTAGGTAAGGAGACCAAAACTATACATAGCACTCCAGGTGTGGTCTCACCAGAGCCCTATGTAATTGCAGCAAGATCTCCTTACTCTTATACTCCAACCCCCTTGCAGTAAAGGCTAGCACACCATTTGCCTTCCTAATTGCTTGCTGTACCTGCATGTTAACTTTATGTGATTCGTGTACAAGGACACGCAAATCCCTCTGACTACCAACATTTCTTAGTCTTTCAACTTATTAAAAAATATTCTGTTTTTCTATTCTTCCTACTAAAGTGGATAATATCACATTTCCCCACATTATACTTCATTTGCCACTCCCTCGCCCACTCACTTAACCTGTCTATATCCCTTTGCAGCTTCTTTGCATCCTCCTCACAGCTTACTTTCCCACTTGGCTTTGTACCGTCAGCAAACTTAGTGACATTACACTCGGTCCCCTCACCTAAGTCATTGATATATATTGTATATATATATTGAGGCCCAAACACTGATCCTTATGGCATCGCACTAGTTACAAACTGCCAACCCGAAAATGACCCGTTCATTCCTACTGTCTATTTTCTGTGGGTTAACCCATCCTCAATCCATGCTAATATATTACCCCCAATCCCATCAGCCCTAATCTTGTGCAACAATCTCTTTTGTAGCATCTTATCGAATGCCTTTTGAAAATCCAAATATACTACATCCACTGGCTCCCTATTATCTATCCTGCTAGTTACATCCTCAAAAAAACTCCAATAGATTTATCAAACATGATTTCCCTTTCATAAAACCATGTTGACTCTGCCTAATCATAATGGGATTTTTGTCCTTAACAATAGATTCTGGCATTTTCCCAACTACTGATGTCAGGCTAACTGGACTATAGTTCCCTGCTTTCTCGCTCCCTCCTTTCTTGAATAGCAGGGTTACATTTGCTACTTTCCAATCCATGGGGACTGTTCTAGAATCTAGGGAATTTTGGAAGATCAATACCAATGCATCCACTATCTCTGCAGCCACCTCTTTTAAAACCCGAGAATGTAGGCCATCACGTCCAGGGGATTTGTTGGCTTTTAGTCCCATTAATTTCTCCAGTACTTTTTCTTTAATGATCTTAATTACTTTAAGTTCTTCACTCTCATTAGACCCTTAGATCACCACTATTTCCAATATGTTTTTTGTGTCTTCTGCCGTGAAGACAGATACAAAATATTTCTTCAGCTTTTTTAAAAATTCATTAATGGGATGTGGGCTTCGCTGGCAAGGCCAGCATTTAGTGCCCGTCCCTAATTGCCCTTGAGTAGGTGTTGGTGAGCCGCCTTCTTGAACCACTGTAGTCTGTGTGGTGAAGGTTCTCCCACAGTGCTGTTAGGTAGGGAGTTCCAGGATTTTGACCCAGCGACGTTGAAGGAATGGCGATATATTTCCAAGTCAGGATGGTGTGTGACTTGGAGGGGAACGTGTAGGTGGTGTTGTTCCCATGTGCCTGCCGCTCTTGTCCTTCTGGGTGGTAGAATTCACGGATTTGGGAGGTGCTGTCGAAGAAGCCTTGGCGAGTTGCTGCAGTGCATCCTGTTGATGGTACACACTGCAGCCACAGTGCGCCGGTGGTGGAGTGAGTGAAGGTTTAAGGTGGTGGATGGGCTGCTAATTAAGTGGGCTGCTTTGTCCTGGATGGTGTCGAGCTTCTTGAGCATTGTTGGAGCTGCACTCATCCAGGCAAGTGGAGAGTATTCCATCACACTCCTGACTTGTGCTTTGTAGATGGTGGAAAGGCTTTGGGGAGCCAGGAGGTGAGTCACTTGCTGCAGAATACCCAGCCTCTGACCTGCTTTTGTAGCCACAGTATTTATGTGGCTGGTCTAGTTAAGCTTCTGGTCAATGATGACCCCCATGATGTTGATGGTGGGAGATTCAGCGATGGTAATGCTGTTGAATGTCAAGGGGAGGTGGTTAGACTCTCTCTTGTTGCCTGGCAGTTGTCTGACGCGAATGTTACTTGCCACTTATCAGCCCAAACCTGGATGTTGTCCAGGTCTTGCTTCATGCAGGCAAGGACTGCTTCATTATCTGAGGCGTTGCGAATGGAACTGAACACTATGCAATCATCAGCAAACATCCTTACTTCTGACCTTGTGATGGAGAGAAGGTCATTGATGAAGCATCTGAAGGAAGTTGGGCCTAGGTACTGCCCTGAGGAACTCCTTCAGCGATGTCATGGGGCTGAAATGATTGGCCTTCAACAACCACTACCATCTTCCTTAGTGCTCGGTATTACTCCAGCCACTGGACTGTTTTCCCCCCGTTCCCATTGACTTCAATTTTACTAGAGCTCCTTGGTGCCACACTCGGTCAAATGCTGCCTTGATGTCAAAGGCAGTCTCTGTCACCTGACCTCTGGAATTCAGCTCTTTTCATGGAATCATACGGCACTGACAGAGGCCATCTGGCCCATTGTGTCCGTGCCGGCCGAATGGAAGAGCTATCCAGCTTAATCCCAGTTTCCAGCAATTGGTCCGTAGCCCTGTAGGTTACGGCACTTCAAGTGCACATCCAAGTACTCTTTAAATTAGTTGAGGATTTCTACCTCTACCACCCTTTCAGGCAGTGAGTTCCAGACCCCCACCACCCTCAGGGTGAAAAAAATTCTCCTCAGCTCCCGTCTAATCCTTCTACAAATTACTTTAAATCTATGCCCTCTGGTCACTGATCCCTCTGCTAAAGGAAATAGGTCCTCCCTATCCACTCCATCTAGTCCCGTTATAATTTTGTATACCTCAATTAAATCTCCCCTCAGCCTCCTTTTGTTCCAAAGAAAATAACCCCAGCCTATCCAATCTTTCTTCATAGCTAATATTCTCCAGCCCTGGCAACATCCTCGTAAATCTGCTCTGTACCCTCTCTTTCCTGTAATGTGGTGACCAGAACTGTACGCAGTACTCAAGCTGTAGCCTAACCAATGTTTTATACAGTTCTAGCATAACCTCCCTGCTCTTATATTCTATGCCTCGGCTAATAATGGAAAGTATCCCGTATGCCTTTTTAAACACCTTATCTATCTGTCCTGCTACCATCAGGGATCTGTGGACATGCACTCCAAGGTCTCTTTGTTCCTCAACACCTCTCAGTATCCTCCCATTTATTGTGTACTCCCTTGCCTTGTTTGCCCTCCCCAAATACATTACCTCACATTTCTCTGGATTGAATTCCATTTGCCACTTTTCTGCCCACCTGACCAGTCCATTGATATCTTCCTGCAGTCTGCAGCTTTCCTCCTCACTATCAACACAAGGCCAATTTTTGTATCATCTGCAAACTTCTTGATCAAACCCCCCACATTCAAGTCTAAATCATTAATATAAACCACAAAAAGCAAGGGACCTGGTAATGACGGCGGAGTCCAGCACGTGAGTGCAAAAGACAAGGCTGAAGCGTTTGCCACCATCTTCAGCCAGAAGTGCTGAGTGGATGATCCATCTCGGGCCCCCTCCCGATATCCCTACCATCACAGAAGCCAGTCTTCAGCCAATTCGATTTACTCCACGTGATATCAAGAAACGGCTGAGTGCACTGGATTCAGCAAAGGCTATGGGCCCCGACAACATCCCAGCTGTAGTGCTGAAGACTTGTGCTCCAGAACTAGCTGCGCCTCTAGCCAAGCTGTTCCAGTACAGCTACAACACTGGCATCTACCCGACAATGTGGAAAATTGCCCAGGTATGTCCTGTCCACAAAAAGCAGGACAAATCCAATCCAGCCAATTACCGCCCCATCAGTCTACTCTCAATCATCAGCAAAGTGATGGAAGGTGTCGTCGACAGTGCTATCAAGCAGCACTTACTCACCAATAACCTGCTCACCGATGCTCAGTTTGGGTTCCACCAGGACCACTCGGCTCCAGAACTCATTACAGCCTTGGTCCAAACACGGACAAAAGAGCTGAATTCCAGAGGTGAGGTGAGAGTGACTGCCCTTGACATCAAGACAGCATTTGACTGAGTGTGGCACCAAGGAGCCCTAGTGAAATTGAAGTCAATGGGAATCGGGGAAAACTCTCCAGTGGCTGGAGTCATACCTAGCACAAAGGAAGATGGTAGTGGTTGTTGGAGGCCAATCATCTCAGCCCCAGGACATTGCTGCAGGAGTTCCTCAGGGCAGTGTCCTAGGCCCAACCATCTTCAGCTGCTTCATCAATGAACTTCCCTCCATCATAAGGTCAGAAATGGGGATGTTCGCTGATGATTGCACAGTGTTCAGTTCCATTCGCAACCCCTCAAATAATGAAGCAGTCCGAGCCCGCATGCAGTAAGACCTGGACAACATCCAGACTTGGGCTTATCAGTGGCAAGTAACATTCGTGCCAGATAAGTGCCAGGCAATGACCATCTCCAACAAGAGAGAGTCTAACCACCTCCCCTTGACATTCAGTTGCATTACCATCGCTGAATCCCCCACCATCAACATCCTGGGGGTCACCATTGACCAGAAACTTAACTGGACCAGCCATATAAATACTGTGGCTACAAGAGCAGGTCAGAGGCTGGGTATTCTGTGGCGAGTGACTCACCTCCTGACTCCCCAAAGCCTTTCCACCATCTACAAAGCACAAGGCCAGGAGTATGATGGAATACTTTCCACTTACCTGGATGTGTGCAGCTCCAACAACACTCAAGAAGCTTGACACCATCCAGGACAAAACAGCCCGCTTGATTGGCACCCCATCCACAACCCTAAACATTCACTCCCTTCACCACTGGTGCACTGTGGCTGCCGTGTGTACCATCCACAGGATGCACTGCAGCAACTCGCCAAGGCTTCTTCGTCAGCATCTCACAAACCCGCAACCTCTACCACCTAGAAGGACAAGAGCAGCAGGCACATGGGAACGACACCACCTGCACGTTCCCCTCCAAGTCTCACACCATCCCGAATTGGAAATATATCGCCGTTCCTTCATCGTCGCTGGGTCAAAATCCTGGAACTCCCTTCCTAACAGCACTGTGGGAGAACCGTCACCACACGGACTGCAGCGGTTCAAGAAGACGGCTCACCACCACCTTCTCAAGGGCAATTAGGGATTGGCAATAAATGGCGGCCTCACCAGCGATGCCCACATCCCATGAACAAATTTTTTTTAAAAAGAGCCTTGCAGAACCCCACTGGAAACAGCCTTCCAGTTGCAAAAACACCCGTCAACCATTACACTTTGCTTCCTGCCACTGAGCCAATTTTGGATTCAACTAGCCACTTTCCCTTGGATCCCATGGGCTTTTACTTTTTTGACCAGCCTGCCATGTCGGACCTTGTCAAAAGCCTTGCTAAAATCCATCAAATGCGTTACTCTTATCAATCCTTCTTGTTACCTGTTCAAAAAATTCAATCAAATTAGTCAGACACGACCGTCCCTTAACAAATCCATGCTGACTGTTCTCGATTAACCCGTGCCTTTCGGTTTATGCTGTCCCTCAGAATTGATTCCAATAATTTGCCCACCACCGAGGTTAGACTGATTGGCCTAATATTACTCGGTCTATCTCTTTCTCCCTTTTTAAACTACGGTACAATGTTAGCATTCCTCCAATCCTCCAGCACCATGCTTGTAGCCAGGGAGGATCGGAAAATGATGGTCAGAGCCTCTGCTATTTCCTCCCTGGCTTCTCTTAACAGCCTGGGATACATTTCATCCGGGCCTGGTGATTTATGTACTTTCTAAAATGCTCAACCCTTTAATACTTCCTCTCTCACTATGTTTATCCTATCCAATATTTCACACTCCTCCTCCTTACCTACAATCTCTGCATCATCCCCCTCTTTTGTGAAGACAGACACAAAATACTCATTAAGAACCGTACCCAGCTCTTTCACCTCCACACATAGGTTACCTTTGTGGTCTCTAATAGGCCCTTCTCTTTCCTTAGTTATCCTCTTGCTCTTTATGTATTTATAAAACATTTTGGGTTTTCCTTAATTTTACTTACCAGTATTTTTTCATGCCCTCTCTTTGCTTTCCCAATTTCCCTTTTAATTTCACCCCTGCACTTTCTATACTCCTTAGGCTGATTTCTAAAACCCTCCCAATCCTCAGGCATACTACTCTTTTTTTAATCTAATACTATCCTTAACTTCTCTAATTAGCCACAGTTGGATCACTTTTCCTGTGGAGTTTTTATTCCTCAGGGGAATGTATATTTGTTGAGAATTATGAATTATTTCTTTAAATGTTCGCCATTGCTTATCTACCGTCATATGTTTTAATCTGATTCCCTAATCTACCTTAGCCAATTC
This sequence comes from Heptranchias perlo, assembly GCF_035084215.1. Classification (NCBI taxonomy): domain Eukaryota; kingdom Metazoa; phylum Chordata; class Chondrichthyes; order Hexanchiformes; family Hexanchidae; genus Heptranchias; species Heptranchias perlo. Next base: position 40,914,105 of record NC_090328.1, on the reverse strand, counting down.
GTCCCTCATACCTATGTAATTGGCTTTGTTTAAATTTAAGACCCTAGTTTCGGACTTAGCTGCATCACTCTTAAACTCAATATGAAATTCTATCATATTGTGATCACTCTGCCCCATAGGATCCTTAACTATAAGATTACTAGTTAACCCTGTCTCATTACCCAATATTAGATCTAAAATAGCTTGTTCCCTTGTTGATTCCTCGACATATTGTTCTAGAAAACTGTCTCGAATGCATTCCATGGACTCGTCCTCCAAACTACTTTTGTCAATTTGGTTTGCCCAGTCTATGTGAAGATTAAAGTCCCCACGATTATTGCATTACCCTTGTTACATGCCCCTCTAATTTCTCAATTTATACTCTGTCCATCACTATTAACTACTGTTAGGGGGCCTATAAACTACTCTGGTTTTAGAAATCAGTAAAGGATGATCAAGAAATTGATAAAGTGGGAGTAAATAGAACATGAGAGTAAACTAGCAAGAAATATAAAAACAGATTATAAGAGCTTCTACAGGTATGCAAAAAGGAAGAGATTAGCAAAAGTAAACATGGGTCCCTTAGAAGCTGAGACAGGAGAAATTATCTCTACTCCCACCAGTGTTTTCTGCCCCTTGTTATTTCTTAGCTCCACCCATACTGATTTTCTGAGCTAAGATCCTTTCTCACTGCTGTCTTTATCTCATCCTTTATTATCAGGACACGCCATCCTTTTCCATTTTGCCTATCTTTTCTAAAAGTCAAGTATCCTGGACTATATAGTTCCCAACCTTGGTCACCCTGCAACTACATCTCAGTAATGGCTACTAGATCAAACCCATTTATCTCTATTTGTGCCATTAATTCATCTAACTTGTTACGAATGCTTTGTGCATTCAGATATAGCGCCTTTAATTTTAACTTTTTATTATTTTTCCCGGATGTGACCTTAGTCACTAATGCTCTATTACCTTTGTTAAACTCTCTGTCCCTTCCTGACACACTGCTTGTTTTTGCCCAAATCGCTACTCTGCTCTATGGCCTTGACTTTTCACTTCAGACTGATAAATTTACTCTTACCTGAACCCCCTCCCCCACTCTTATTAGCTAAAGGCCTTATCTACCGCCCTAGTTATTTGATTTGCCAGGACACTGGTCCCAGCCAGTTTAAATGGAAACAGCTCGCTTTTTCCCCAGTGCTCCATGAATTGAAATCCCTGCCTCCCACACCACTCTTTCAGCCATGCATTTAACCATCTAATCTGTTTGTCCCTATGCTAATTTGCCTGTGGCTCAGGTAGTAATCCTGAGATTATTACCTTTGAGGTTCTGCTTTTTAATTTGGACCCTAGCTCCTCAAACTCCCTCAGCTGAACTTCATTCCTAAATTTATCTATGTCATTCTATCTATGTCCAACGTGGACCACAACTGGATCCTCCCCCTCCTGCTTCAAGTTCTTCTCTAAGGAGATGTCCTTAACCCTGGTATTGGGCAGGCAACACAACCTTTGGGGCTCCCAGTCATAGCTGCAAAGAACAGTATCTATCCCTCTGACTATACTATCCCCTAACACTAACACATTCCTTTTCACTCTCCCCATTTGAATGGCCTTCTGTACCATGGTGCCATGGTCAATTTGCCCATTTTCCCTGCAACCTTTGTTCTCATCCACACAGGTAGCAAGTACCTCATATCTGTTGGACAAGGGCAAAGGCTGAGGCTCCTCCACCACTGCATCTGGAGTCCCTTACCTGCCTGACTCGTAGTCACATCCTCCTGTCCCTGACCACTGACCAATAACCCAAATCTAAACCACTACCTAACCTAAGGGATGTGACTGCCTCCTGGATGAAAGTGTCCAGGTAACTCTTCCCCCTCCCTGAGGCATCGCAATGTCTGCACCTCGGACTCCAGCTCAACAACTCTGAGCCGAAGTTCCTCGAGTTGCGGTCAATGACTGCAGATGTGGTTGCCTGGGATCACACTGCTCTCCACAAATTCCCACATGCTGCAGTTACAGCACACCACCTGCACTGCCATCCCTATCTATCCTTGTTTTATTTTTTCTTAATTAAAGTTTTTATGTAATTAATTCACTTGGTTTATTTTTAGTTATTTTTTAAACTAATTAATTTATCTAGTTTAAGTTATTAATTTAATAAAGTATTAGCAAGTTATAGGTTCCTAGTTCAAACCACTCCCCTAGTTTAGAGAACAAAAAAATGTATTACTCACCGACCAGTCACCAACCTGCTGTCCCCTGATATCACTCTTTCAAATTTCTGCCTGTCTTTGAGATGTTCTCAACTCTATAAGCTCTCGATCGTTGGTCCTACTCCTTTTACCCCCCCCCCCTGTTCTCGATCGTTGGTCCTACTCCTTTTACCCCCCCCCCCTGTTCTCGATCGTTGGTCCTACTCCTTTTACCCCCCCCCCCTGCTCTCGATCGTTGGTCCTACTCCTTTTACCCCCCCCCCCCCCCCCTGTTCTCGATCGTTGGTCCTACTCCTTTTACCCCCCCCCCCTGCTCTCGATCGTTGGTCCTACTCCTTTTACCCCCCCCCCCCGCCCCCCCCGCTCTCGATCGTTGGTCCTACTCCTTTTACCGCCCCCCCCCCGCTCTCGGTCGTTGGTCCTACTCCTTTTACCGCCCCCCCCCGCTCTCGGTCGTTGGTCCAGCTCCTTTTACCCCCCTCTGCTCTCGATCGTTGGTCCAGCTCCTTTTATCCCCCGCTCTGCTCTCGATCGTTGGTCCAGCTCCTTTTACCCCCGCTCTGCTCTCGATCGTTGGTCCAGCTCCTTTTATCCCCCCCTCTGCTCTCGATCGTTGGTCCAGCTCCTTTTACCCCCCCCCCCTGCTCTCTATCGTTGGTCCAGCTCCTTTTATCCCCCCCTCTGCTCTTGATCGTTGGTCCAGCTCCTTTTATCCCCCCTCTGCTTTCGATCGTTGGTCCAGCTCCTTTTAACCCCCTCTGCTCTCGGTCGTTGGTCCTACTCCTTTTATCCCCCCCTCTGCTCTCGATCGTTGGTCCAGCTCCTTTTATCCCCCCTCTGCTCTCGATCGTAGGTCCAGCTCCTTTTATCCCCCCTCTGCTCTCTATCGTTGGTCCAGCTCCTTTTATCCCCCCCTCTGCTCTTGATCGTTGGTCCAGCTCCTTTTATCCCCGCTCTGCTCTCGATCGTTGGTCCAGCTCCTTTTATCCCCCCTCTGCTCTCGATCGTTGGTCCAGCTCCTTTTATCCCCCCCTCTGCTCTTGATCGTTGGTCCAGCTCCTTTTATCCCCGCTCTGCTCTCGATCGTTGGTCCAGCTCCTTTTATCCCCCCTCTGCTCTCGATCGTTGGTCCAGCTCCTTTTAACCCCCTCTGCTCTCGGTCGTTGGTCCTACTCCTTTTATCCCCCCCTCTGCTCTCGATCGTTGGTCCAGCTCCTTTTATCCCCCCTCTGCTCTCGATCATTGGTCCAGCTCCTTTTAACCCCCTCTGCTCTCGATCGTTGGTCCAGCTCCTTTTACCCCCGCTCTGCTCTCGATCGTTGGTCCAGCTCCTTTTATCCCCCCCTCTGCTCTCGATCGTTGGTCCAGCTCCTTTTATCCCCCCTATGCTCTCGATCGTTGGTCCAGCTCCTTTTATCCCCCCTCTGCTCTCTATCGTTGGTCCAGCTCCTTTTATCCCCCCCTCTGCTCTCGATCGTTGGTCCAGCTCCTTTTATCCCCCCTCTGCTCTCGATCGTTGGTCCTACTCCTTTTAACCCCCTCTGCTCTCGGTCGTTGGTCCTACTCCTTTTATCCCCCCTCTGCTCTCGATCGTTGGTCCTACTCCTTTTATCCCCCCTCTGCTCTCGATCGTTGGTCCTACTCCTTTTATCCCCCCTCTGCTCTCGATCGTTGGTCCTACTCCTTTTATCCCCCCTCTGCTCTCGATCGTTGGTCCTACTCCTTTTATCCCCCCTCTGCTCTCGATCGTTGGTACTACTCCTTTTATCCCCCCTCTGCTCTCGATCGTTGGTCCAGCTCCTTTTATCCCCCCTCTGCTCTCGATCGTTGGTCCAGCTCCTTTTATCCCCCCTCTGCTCTCGATCGTTGGTCCTACTCCTTTTATCCCCGCTCTGCTCTCGATCGTTGGTCCAGTTCCTTTTATCCCCGCTCTGCTCTCGATCGTTGGTCCAGCTCCTTTTATCCCCCCTCTGCTCTCGATCGTTGGTCGTACTCCTTTTATCCCCGCTCTGCTCTTGGTCATTGGTCGTACTCCTTCTGTTCTTGGGCTTCCGCTCCCGCTCCCTTTATCCTCAATAACCACAAATAACCACTAGAAACACTAACCAATGAACTAAATACTTACTGACTTATCCTCGGAGCTCCTCCTTTTGACTTTCTTGATTTTTGATTCCTCATGGTTCCCTTTATGCTCCACTCAGTCTTAGTCTGTAGTTCTTTTGTTTAAATCACTTAGCATCTAATTCCCACACTCACCAAATTCCCAGTTCAATGTCCTCACTCTGTTGACAATTCACTCCATTAGAGATTCACTCTCTGTCTTTCCCAACCTCTGTGCTCAAGTTAATGTTGGAAGCTTAAAGGGAATTCAGCTTGTTTTCTTTGGCCCTTTTTAACATTTTGGGCCTAGATTTTACTCCTGTTCACCACCTGTTTTGTTGCAAATGTTGGGTGGACAGTGGGAAGGGGAAATAGGGTGGAGAGATCTAGCACTGATTTGCCAATAGTCAAAAACGACATTATGGCTGTCTAATGTCCACAATTTGGGCGGCTCATCGCACCCACCACCTGCAAATATTGTTTTAATGTGCCTTTATTGAAGGCTATTCAATTTGCCTCCCATTGCCTGCCCACCAGTTGCAAGTCTTGGATGGGGTAGAGGCTGAAGGCTTAGGATTCTCTCCCCAGTGGCAGATCTTTGTCACTGGTGGTGTACCCTTTTCTCTTTTAAGAACATTGGATGAGTAGTATATATACAGATTTCTACCTGTATGAGATTGATTAACCGATAAGAATGGCCAGGCAGGAAGAGGAGGCATTTCACTTGCTCATTTTCCTTTCCTGTTGGGGATGCACCTCACCTCTGTTTATCATCTCCTCAAGAGTCTGTCTGTCTCTAGCTCTCTGGTTATTTCTATTCCTTAACGTTGCAAAATGATGGCCTCTGTCACCTCCCTATGATTATTGGGGTGATTTTAAACCCCAAGAACGGGTGGGTTGGGGGCAGGTCGGAGTTGAAAATAGTTGTTTTTTGGGTTGCGACCGCAACCTGGCTTTATTTGCGGGTTTAAAGTCAGCGCATAATAGTACAGGCTTCCCACTGGGAATGCAAAGTCTGAAAATTTAGTGGTTGCGACCCAAAGAAACAACTATTTTCAACTCCCACCTGCCCCCAACCCCCACCCACCCCCCCCCCCCGTTCTTGGGGTTTAAAATCACCCCCTATATCTCTCTGTGATCTTTTCTCCCTATCTAATTTTCCATTTTTCTTGGCTGGAAAGTGCCTATCCTCTGTTTGTCATTTCCCTACATCTGCATGCTGTACATCAATAATTCCCTGTATGGGGAATCGTCTTATCTCTCTGTATTGTTCCTAATTGCTAAACATTTTCTATATTGTGTTTCCTTCATATAAAGGGGGTGATTTTAAACCCCAAGAAAGGGTGGGTTGGGGGCGGGTGGGAGTTGAAAATAGTTGTTTTTTGGGTCGCGACCGCAACCCCGCTTTATTTCCAGGTTTAATGTTGGCGCGTACAAGTACAGGCTTCTCACTGGGAATGCAACATCTGAAAACCAAAAAACCAACTATTTTCAACTCCCACCCGCCCCCAAACCCCCTGTTCTTGGGGGTTAAAATCACTCCCAAAGACTCTAAATGCTATTCCCTATTAAAAATGGCCAAAATTTAAACAAAAAACTTATCACTCACTGGCTGGTCTCAAATGCTGTCTTCTAATTTTCAAGGCTTCGGCACTGAAACGTATGCTTTTGCACTCAGCCTTGGCTCCCAGGACACCTGCTATCCATTGTTTTTAATGGATCACGTGGGTGGAGGATTCTGAGGCCAGACTGAGTGCCAAAAGATCACGTATTTCAACATCTTGGAGGTACCAAGAAGATAGCAAGATTTAAAAGTTAAAAATACAGACAGGGTATAGTTTTCATGAGAGCATGAGGATAAGGATATTGTAAAACTTTATCCTAGTGTATTCATGTGAGATGTAGTGCCCAGGTAACATTTTTAATACACTTTTTTTCCTGTAAGTTTCTGCTCAAAATGAGATTCAGCATCTGCTCTTTCTGTTCCATTTAGAGAATGGAACTAATGCACCAGAAATGACTTTAACAAGGCTTGAGGGTACATCATTGTCAATTTTTTGGTACTTGGTGCACGTTACACTATCAACACTTTCAACCATGTTGACCACACAAAAATGCCAACCATATAGTAATAGTATCATTTACAGTACGGAAAACAGATCACTATTTTGTCCAGTGCTGTAAATTAGTACAATTTATACCCATAAATGTAGAGAGATACAATTGTGTTACATTTTTAGGATTGCAATTATGTGAGTAATAACATTTTAATCGTATGTATAACATTGTGACTTTTATTTTGATCAGTCAGAAATCTGACACAAGTTGAAACCCATCACCACGTTTAAGAGTCTCCAAATCAAACTACTGAGAAATCTATACCCATTTGTAAGATTTCTGTTTTACTGATATGAAGTGCATACTTTTTCACTATAGTAGCATGTCCTACATACCCAAGTCCAAAGAGCTTAGGTGAAGGTTAGCACAGCCAAGATTTACGAACTCCATGGGGTACTACTGTGGTATAACCAACTAAAGTAGTAGAGAGCACTGGTAAGCTTACCACTGCTTATCCAGCTAGGATCACCCTATCTACCCATTGAGGCACTAACTTGCTGGGTTATCAGGAGCCGAGTGAGAAGAATACCAACCCCCAGTAATGGCTCCAATCCTCTAGGTTCTATAAGCCAGGCTGGCTGGTCAATCATTAACAGTTCCCTGGAGCACTGCAGGCCTACCTACTTCAGGTATCGGAACACCGAGCCTACCGCAGAAGTTAGACTACTCTTTAACAGAGATTAGTTGCTTCTGTTGCACGGTACCCAAAACAAAAAATCAAAATGATTTTTAAAAAATCTTTAGACATTCAAGAAACGATTACAACTTAGAAATTAGTGTTTACAATTGAATACTTAATTTGTTCATATGCCACACCTTTGCTATTTTAATGGAGGTGTTGACCCATTTTTTCTAAACAGTAATTTCTAGGGTTATGTGCTGAAAAGTTTAATACGATTTTTATTCTGCTTATAAGGCAGACCAGTGTTCTTCACTCAATACTTTATCACTCAGGAATTATGTGATCAGCTCATGTTTGGAATAAAATCATATCAAACACTTTCGCATGTATTTTTCATTATCTATGTAACAAAAACCTTGATTGTGTTATAAGAACACAGAGGAAGATGTTTTATTTGTGAGCAAGAAGGAAAAAACTGCAGGTGCTAAGAATGTGAAACAAAAACAGAAACACTCAGCAGATCAGTCAGCATCTGTGGAGAGAACAGGTGGAAACCAGGCCAAGGGAAGTTAAAATGGAGTTCAGGACTTACCTATTCCTTTCCCACCCCGATCTGGCCGACTGCAATTTAAAATTGCAAGCTGAAAGGACACCTGTCCAAAGCCGGCGAAGTCCTCTTTAAATCTGAAAATCTGAAGGTTTCGATGCAGTTGCCAGGACCTGATCTGCCATTTTAACCTGAGGTCTGAGCAGGGGAGTAGCAGTGGCCTCCCCGCCAGGCAAAAGCTACTGGGAACAGCAGCCAGCGCCAGAGGAGGCCCAGCAAGGTAAGTTTTTTTAAAATGTTTTTAGTTTCCTTGTGGGCCAAGAGTAACAGGAATACTCCTCCATGCCCCACAAGGAATCTTTGAGCCTCCCCTGCTCCGAGCTTCCTCCCCCCACTCCCTCAAATGGGATTCCCCTCCCGAAGCACTTACCTTGTGCCCCTCGATCCCCTCCCAGAGCACTTACCTTGTGCCCCTCGATCCCCTCCCAGAGTACTTACCTTGTGCCGGGAACAGTACCCTGCTGCTCGATTTAAATAGCTGGGTGGCTGCTTGCCACCGACTTCCCGGCCATTTTGGTTTGGAAGTCGGCAAGTAACATGCTCGCTTTGCCGTGTTCCTGTCCGGGAATTAAAATCGAGCCCGAAGGGTCTACACCTGAAACGTTAACTAATCTTACTTGTGATGTTTGTGTTACTGGTAATGCCAATGTTAAGTGCAATCTATAGCACAGTGCTGCTAAAAAGCTATTTCATTTGGCAGCAATAAGCCTTGCCAAATAATTATTCACAGTTAATTTAAATATAAATTTCAATATTTTAATATATATTCCCCCTATAGACTATTATGTGAAATTCTAATGCTGCCCTTAATTTGGGAGGGAGATTCAATAATGCGACAATATATGCTAATATTATAGCATTGAATTTAGGTGTAAAACATCTGAAATTAGATCTTGCCAAATCCAAAAAACAGTAAATTAGGATTGTGTAAATCACTGTGCTATTATCCAAAAGCATGAGATCAGCTTTCATAACACATCCCAGCATTACCTCTCTTTACTAGACTCGCTGCTTGTCTGACATCGATTTGTAGATAAGCCAGAACTTTCTGCAACTTCACATTAGCAAGACCAAAGCCATACTGTTTGCTTCCTATTAGAAACATTGCACCTTAACCTCCAATTCCAGCTTCCTTCTTGACTGCTCGCTCAGGTTGACTCCAATGCTACATGCTTGGCCATAAACTGAGCTTCAAATCCCAATCCAGTTCGTTACCAACGCTGCATGCATCCACTTTGAAAATATCATTGTCTTTGTCTACAACACCCCTTCCCACCCCCTTCCACTGAAATCCTCATCACGCTTTCGCCACCTCCAGGCTCATCTTTTCTAGTGCTCTCTTCATTGGCCTCCCACATCCTAGCCCACACTAAGCCCTGCTCATCTATCACCCCCTCACATATATAAATATACTAGTGCAAAATGTGAAAAAAATAATAAGATTCTTTGCATTTTTTTTATTAAAGCTATTTTTAATTTTTAATCATTTTAGATTATAGATGTTAAAATATGCTGCTTTCTAAAAAGTTGCATAAAATATTAAGTATCAGCAGATGCGCAGCAACACTTAAATGTATAGCTCCTATCAGATGGTAACAGAATGCATTTACTCCTAATGCTGTAGCTTCTTTCGGGAGGCCCTAAGGGAGTGTAAGAGGCGGGAAGCAGAACTGAAGCCATTGTAGAGGGGAAGAAGTTACACTCTTCCTGTTATGACAGGAAATGCAGACAAATGTGCTTCCTGACCATTTGCTCAGGAGGGAATGAGGTCTTCTTTGACCTTTAGCTAAAGTACAACTTGTCTTTTGTTGCCTCAGTAAACATGTTTTTCCCTAATGATTCCTAATGTATACCTGTCAATATTATATTTTAAAGAAAGAAATGGGGAGGTTCTATGGTAAATTCATGCTAGGTGGTCTGGAACACTTCTTGGGTAAACACAGTAAATGGTATTTGTGGTATGTCTTGGCTCCCAGTTTCAGTATAGTTCTGCCATATAGGAAAACTAAAGTGAAAACAGTAAAATCTAATTGGAGTAAGAAAACATTACAATTACTAAAAAAAATCTGATGAAATTACCTCTTGACAATGAACTAATCTCTTGTTTATTTTCTGGTAATTGAAGTTGTTGCAGGATAGGATGTCATAATATTCACATAATGAAGTTAAGAAGTCAAAATATTGCTTGATGAACATTTGATTACTTGTCCTGAAACAAAAAAATGTAAACAAATAGGTAGAGTGTCTGAAGTTGTGCGGAGCTTGTAATATCTGCCTTCTGTACAGCTTTGACCTTCAATGCATCGACAGTGCACTGTGTTATTAAGCAAAGGTCAAAGCATTGCAGAAGTACATAAATGGATGGAAATGCACATTCACATGCTCCCAAATACTTGATTTTGAAAAGCCAGAGTTCATTATACTTTCAATAAAATTAAACAAAAAAAGTTGACTATTACTGAAGTACAGTTCCGTCGGAGACAAATTATGTGTATCATAAAGGTAGTAATGAACAGGCTGAAAGGCATTCTTCAGCGAATCAATGATAGAATGGCTGCTCAGGACTGTATTTATTGATTTATAATAATGATGATTGTCACTGAACTTATTTAGCATATTTAACAGGAAATATGCAACAGGAAAAATCAATATTCCTTAATGCTGTGCAATATGCTTGTGTGATACACTTAATTTATCACCTCAAACTGCTCCATCCATTCATGGCAGACTTGTAACCACTGGTTCTTCACCTCATTGTTACGTAGCTCAAAATGTTCAGATCTCCTTTTTTAAATTTGTTTGGAAGGACAAAGTTTATAATTGTGTTGCTGGGTGTTTTTGACATTTAAAGTGGTTATGATATGAAGATTTCACACACTCATCAACATGCTTTACTGAAGTTGCTTAGGCTTCATATGCTGTAATTCTTCCTTTAAACGCCCTCTGCATCTTGACCTTCCTCTCCTTTTATAGCCTCCATGAAATCCACCTTTTTCACCAAGCTTTTGGTCAATCCTCCTAATCTTTCTCTTTTGACTCAGTGTCTGTTTTTCCTTACCCTTTCTGCGTTAAAACAGCTAAATAAATGCAAAAGCAAAATACTGCGGATGTTGGAAATCTGAAATAAAAACAGAAAATGCTGGGAATACTCAGCAAGTCAGGCAGCATCTGTGGAGAGAGAAACAGAGTTACCGGGGGATTTTACAATGGTGGCGGATTGGCAGCGGGGGATGAAGGTGCGCGTGGCAAACCCGCATGAACAAAACTTACCGTTTCCGACGCGATCACATGTTGATTGCTGATGATTAACGTCCTGTCCGGGTTTCGTGCCTGGTAGCTGTCAGGAGCTGCAACGTGAGGAGGGGGGGAGAAAGAGAGAGAGCGCAAGACGTCATCCGGTGCTGGAATGGAAGACTGGGGGGGATTAGAGAGTGGAAGATCAGGTGGGAGGGTGGAAGATCCGGGGGGGGGGGAGAGGGGAAGATCGGGAGGACATCAGGGGGTGAAGAGCGGGACATCGTGGGGGGTGAATAGGGGGACATCAGGGGGGGGGGGGGTGACGAGGGGGAGATTGGAGAGGGAGACATTGGACATCGAAGCAAGGTGCAAAGATAGCTTCATTTTGTGTTTCAACTTCCTTCTGTGATGTTTTATTTAATTTATTTAGTTTCTTGTTCCCTGATCCGGCGCTTCATGTCTGGTTTCACCAGGCGTGAATCAGAAGCGGTGAGCAAGCCACCCAGGTAAATTAAAAATCGTTCTAATCACTTACTCTATCACAGGTAAAGTGCCTTAAGTAGCTCAATGAGGTACATGTGGCTCTTTAACTGTCATCCTGCTGGCTTTAATTGCCGGCGGAACTTCCATTTTCAGGTCGCCCGCACACAGGTGGGTTCCTAGGAAACTTGGAAGTTGGCAGGTTGGAGCCAGCTTCCAAACCCAAACAGGATTTCCGCGATTTTCCAAGCCCCCAATCCCCCGCAATTGCCCCCTAAAATTGACCCCAACATTTCAGGACGAGGACCTTTCATCAGAACTGGATGAAGTTGAAGATGTAACAGTTTTTAAGCAAGTACAGAGCCAGGCAAAGGAGCGGGAGTGAGGATTTTGGGGGGGTGGGGGAGGAAGGGGAGGAGAGGGGAGGAAAGAACAAAAGGGAAGGTCTCTGATAGGATGGAGGGCAAGAGTGATTAAATGACAAAAGGGATAAAGGAATAATGGTCCAAGGCAAGGAGGGTGGTAATGGGACAGGAAACAAAAGATGGGTCTAGAGGAGCTATAAACAGAACCATTATCAGCACCTGCATTCTGAAAAAATGTGAGCAGTGGTTATGATCTGATATTATTGAAATCAATGTTGAGTCCAGAAGGTTGCAAAGTGCCTAAATGAAAGATGAGGTGCTATTCCTCGAGCTTCCATTGAGTTTCATTGGAACAGTGTAGGAGGCCCTGGGGCTTCACCACAAGACAAAACTAGGCCAGTGCCTGTAGTAGGTATGGGCCCTGGGTAACTTATATAATGAGGTATGAGAAGGTGTCCCCAGCCTTCCATCTTATTATGCTATGGATCTGCACAATGGGTGCCGCATTGCAGGTGTACCCATGAATACCTAGTGCTAAGGCCTATCCCCTGACCCCTGCTGACAGGAGTGCTCACAAGGGTGCTGGAGGGCAGGCAGAAGACAATACAGGTAAGTAAGAAAGTAGTTTCAATGAAATCCCCTGGAGGATTTGAGCCACTCAGGGCCTTCGGACTCCTGATCTTCATCAACAGCCAGAGCATCCTGATCTTGGAGGCCCAATATGCAGCTGAGAGGTTTGCAGCTGCCCTTAGATTTGCTCCTGTTTTTTTTTGGCACAATGCCCAGCCAGGGGGTGACCCTGTGCCTGGAGTTTGCATGGCCTAGGGGAGGAAAAATGCATCTACTGTTTTTGTCACAGATGCCCTGTGCCTGTCAGGTGCTCACTTGGATGCCCAGACAGGAAAACTTGTCTTTATAATTTTCTCTTTTACGTTCTTCCCCATCTTCCATGCCACACAGCATTCCTCAGCTAAAAGGGTAGGCAGGCAGCCTACTTCCAGGCCATTGCCAATGTCAGTCTGGAGCAAGCCTCTGATTTTTTTTCCCCCCTTTTTCTCTCTGGGTAAGTGCTTCTCTTCCATTTGACGGGTTTTCTCCCAATGCCCTAGCTGAAATCAGGATCTTAATGTGATCAATCAAAAAGGACAGGATTGCTAAAGCCTAAAGGCCTTTTCTTGTTGGTAAAAAAAATGTGATCTTAGGATGAGAATTGTGGTCATATATCCATGGCCATTATAGAATTATTTTAATTCTAGTCAGAAAAGTTAATTTTTCACAGAAATGTGTGGCTTCTTTCTTCAAATTTAAGTTGAATGGATTGTTGATTTATGTTTTATTTAAGTGTTTAAGGTGCAATAATTCATCAGAGTAGTGCTATTTCGGTATTTATGGTTTGCTAGACACACATCACACTTGATTTAGCACTGGTTTGTGGTTTAAAAACCCTAAACCTGCTCAGTCACAGCTGGTTTTTTACACAGTAACAAAGGGTACTGTACAGTCGGCAGCAATATTATTTTACTTTATTTGATTTTGGTTGTTAATATAGTGCACAATAATGTAATGTAAGCAAAAATGTGAACTGAAAATAGAGTGCATGTCAGATAATCAAATTTGAATTAAGATGTACGTTTTTTAAGTTATTGTAATAAATGGCCTAATTTATTGCCTCAAAGAGTGAGGAGCTAATTGTACCTCTTTTCAATACAATTTTTAAAAATATCAGTTCTGCTCTTTCCTAAATTAGGCCTCAATGCTGTCTCTCACAGTCGTCTTGCCTTCTCAGCCTGGAAGCAACAACTTTTAGAGACACCAGTAATACTGTCTGTTGATTGGAAACAGCAAACCGTGCTTCTCTAGGCCATTACTAGTTCTGATCGGTTTTTTTTGGCCCCCTACCCCCAATAAAGGTCCCCATAGCTTTGAATTACTCTGTATAGCAGCCTATTGGAAACCAGCTGAACACTGTTTGAATACCATTTGAAGCTTAAGCCATGAGGATGGGATTTAGTGTTCTGTTAGCAATCCACCAAGATCTGAATGCAATGATGAGTTTAATAAGTATTTGTAGTCAATCAATGTTTTTTCTCCAATTTCTCCTCTAACTCACATACCATCCTGACTTGGTTGTCCCTTCATTATCTAGGTCATTGTCCTGGAATCCCCTACTGAATGCCATTGCCACAAGGGCTGCAGCAGTTGATAGAGAAGGGTCACAACCACCTTCTCAGGGCAGTTAGGGATTGGCAATAATTGCAGTCTTCCCAGTGTCATCCAAATCCCAGGATAAATATATTTTGAAAATTTGTGGATTCAGTCTGAGCAAGTAGCCAAGGAGCGAGATGCAATTACATTGGCATTTTTGAAGTGTTACAAAAGTTAAGCTATTTATTGATAAGACAAATATGATAAAGAGCAGTAGGGATGTAGCAAGTAATGTATCCTGGGGTGCTAAAAGTAGTAACAATCTAAAAGCATCCACTCAAAGCTTACACAGGTTGACTGCTGAGATTAGAAATATTTGTATATGATGTTTTTGTGATGTGAGCACCTGGGAATCAGTGATAAGAAGTGAGACCATGTAAGACTTAGCTTATATTAGCAAAAGTAACAAGATAAATAGTACATCTGGATCAGATTTGATCACACATAGAGATCTAATTTATAAATATTAGGTCACATATGTTGTCACATTCATCTATAGGAGAGAAAAGTGATGGCCACAGTGCAATCAGAAGTGCACAGTAAGTGATAAAACAAGTTACAGAACTTGGGCTGGATTCTTTTTTTTGGCATGAATGCCCCTCCTGGCCACACACAAATCGGCGATTTGGATGCCGGTTCCTTTACAGCCCTCTCCCATTGCCTACTCCCAAGGTGCCCCCGCTGGCTTGGCTTTGTTGGAGCTGACAAATTTCCTGCCCCCCCACCCCCCTCCCAATCAGAGCTGCCTACCGGAGCTTGTTTAGCACTGGCTGCTCATTGATTTTATTATAATGAGGCCCAATTACCAAAATCAATCAGGCCTCCCGCCAGCGACATCGGGCAGGTGGTGAGATCGCTCCACCCACTACCTGCCTGATGTTCGCACAAATCTAAAATAAGCCCCATTGTATCTATGGCTAGTGAAAATTTCTCTTTTTACATACATACACTTTTGTTTATAACACCTTCATGGACCCTTGAGAGAAAAGCATCAGACTCACTGAGGTTGTTCTTCGATCCACATCCTCTAGACACCATAGGATTACAGCCTAACTTGATAGATTCTGGGAAAACCATATTCTGAGTTTACAAATAAAAATGTCATTCTGATTGCAAATAGGCAGTGGCACACTTGGTCTCATACTCCCACGTTGTATAAAACCCTGGAACCTGCTCCACGATGCAGCTTAATGGTATTGGCTCCTCATCTCCGGTTTCTTATCACCAAAAGTTAATGACAAAGGGATTGAATTTACAGGGTCATTCGCTTGAACGTCCGCTGCAACTTAAGCGGAAGAATCGTGAAAATCTCAAAGAAATGGTGTTAACACCGTTTACGCCGTTTCTCTGGGATTCCTGCAGATTTTTTGCTGAGGTTATGGCGAATGGTCAGGAGAACCCACAGGGAAATTCAACTCAAGTATCCAACCCGTGTGCTGGAGTCGGTTAGATTACTCAGACAGAAGAGTTTCTTCTTCATTCTTCAAATGATATGCATCCTCCACATCGTGTAATCACACCCATCCACAACCCCTAGAGTGGTATAGTTTGGGGTGGGGAAGAGGTTAATGTTTAGTGGTTAGTTAGTTTTAGATTAGCTTCAGGTCAAAAAGACTGTGTGCAGCCTATCTGTAACATTGTGAGGATATATTTATATGCATGCTCAGCACGATTTATCAAATTGACATACACTCATAATGTGTGTGGAAGGTATATGTCATTCGAAGAATAAAAAAGACACTTCAAGGTAAGTAACCTATAATTTCTGGAGGGTGAAGTATGCAACCATTCCCAGTGTTCCACTGACTAAGTGGGGAATATATCTGTATCACTGGTGATTATATATCAGGGGGCCTGAAAATCCACAGTGGAAGCATCTTGGCAAAATTGCTGAGATACACCCACTCAGCACCTCGAGCACTGACCTCCTGCCAAAGTTTGTGACGTCAAGGTCCCTTTGTTTATATGCAATGGTGCGCACCCACACCACTAGAGATGCATCTCAGGCACTCGCCTACTTCTGGAGGCCGAAAACTGTGGCACCAGTTGCCAGGTCTGGAAGGCTGCTTGGTCCCCCATTGCCCCGCAAAGAAGAGCGATGTGCTCCCTTGGCAAAAAAAATTGCTGAATTTGTAGGGGATCCAGGCCACAATCCAGACCTGTAAGCCCTGGTGATGCCCACTTCTACCGTTCAACAGGCTGATATGCCTAGTCTCACCCAGCATATCCGCCATCAATGATTTTCTAGACATTTTTTAAGCCACAGGGGCCTAGAAATTGGTCGGCACAAACTGGGCGCAGGGAGCGATCCCTGTTACAGAATGGGTAAGCCTGATATTGGGCCTCTGGCCTCATTTATATGAGACCAGCGAGTTGCACGTCGTGGGTGGGTAAAGAGCTGTGATTGACTGTCCTAGCGGGAGGGAATTAAAGGTCAGGCGATGAGGAAGCATTAGGCCTCACTGCTCAAAGTTTACATCATTCTCTACTGCTATCCTGCCTGTTTTCAAGCAGGATCATGGGGCAGAATCTAGGCCATTGATTCCTATGTCGCCAAGGTGAGGGTAGAGGTGTTGTTTGGTAAGTAGAAAATCAGGGTTGAATAGTGGCGACGTGAGGACAGTTGAATGTTCTGGGGTCTTGCTTGACTACCTTTGGGGATCAGGAAGTATTTACACCGAACTTTTTCTCAGGAGATAAATTGGATGGGTTGGAGTCCACAAAGGGCTGGATTACATGTTAACTTGATGGGCTAAGTGGCCTTTTCTCATTCTATGCTTTCTTATGTTCTTACAACCACAATCAATCATGGAAACTGCTTTGAGTGGTGTTAAAATGAGTTAATTCTGTGTACTGTGTAATTGCTCTTCCTCCCTTCCTTAAAAGCAGTCCAGAATATTATTAATAATCATGGTCATTTACCCCAATTCATTGTTTACTTCATTAGTGCAGTGAGACTTTGTGATCCAAGAGTGCATTTTCACTGCTGAAACTCATTATCGCACCCTATGCCTCAAATGCATAGACAGTTATCACAGGCATTTCAGTTTGCACGCATCTATCCATCACCTAACATCATTGTGCACCTAATTAAAGTGTGATTTGATAGCTTGTTCTGCTGATTAGCTAGCTCCTGTGCAAAAGAAAATGCCTGTAACAGTAAAAAAAAGCAGGCTTAAGTTAATTTCTGTCAATTAGTAGGAGGTTTAAAAATGTAAGCAACTTCTTTTCTGCTGAGTTGGAACTTTATAAGGATGTCAACCTTAAAGTTCTGAGGTGTTCATCTTTTTATTTCAATTGTCAAGGATTTTTCTGTAAGCAAAGAATGGAATTAGTCAAATGAGAAAGTGTAAGCTTTTTTAACGGAAACCTCCAGCGAAAATGTTCTTTAAGGACTGATTCCTTTTTTAAAAACAAAATTTAAGGTACAATAATAACTGGAGAGTTTACTGATGCAAACACTGCAAGGGACTGTACTTGTACAACCTGTGTGCGTGACTTCTGTCCACCATGCATAAGAGCACAGGATACACTAGTCGGACAGTTGTTTAGTTCATTTTTTTTCTTTTTATTCCCCTTTCCCACCATTTTACTCAAACTTAAAGCACTGATGTCAGTCCAGAACTGACTTTCCTTTTCCAAAAGACCTGTTTTTTATTTCATGAAGCTTAACTTTTTGGACATGTTGTTCAAACTACTGACTAATATATGCCGGAGGACAGTCAAATGCTCTCACTAAGAATAAATGACAAAGCAAATTAAACCACGTGCAGGCAGGAACTTATAGATGTTGTTTGAAGTTGACGAATGCCGCCATAAAAATAGTCTGATCCTAAAATATACACCTTTAAGTAAACAAATTTAATAGGACTAGATTTAGTAATTAATATGCACTCTCTCACTCAATATGTTTTTCTCCCAACAGAATTTCAGGATATAACAAGCACCTGTAAAGAATAGCACCAATGACTGAAGTTCTTGGGCTCTTTTTCATGGGTATTGTCTACAACAGCCCTGAGTTTAAATGCAAAATTATATTCAAGACTGAGCTGGTTTATTCAAAACAAGTGCATTCAAGCATCACATTCATTGTTGTATGAGGTTTTCAATCTTCTGCTCATTATTGGATTAGCTCTTTATAGAATGTGATCGTGGTAGTAAATAATAGTGACAGCTTTCTGGAAAAGCCTAGTTAAGTAAACACAACAGTTTGAGAACCCTATGATAATGGTGATAACTTAGACTTTAATATGCTTTTATGTCTTCTGCAGGTGACATTTACCAAGAGGAAGTTTGGGTTAATGAAGAAGGCTTATGAGCTAAGTGTTCTGTGCGACTGTGAGATTGCTCTGATCATCTTCAACAGCACAAATAAACTGTTCCAGTATGCCAGCACCGATATGGACAAAGTACTTCTGAAATACACAGAGTACAACGAACCACATGAGAGTCGAACAAATTCAGATATTGTTGAGGTAGGATTTACCCTGGTATATATAGTAATAAGTTGTATTCAAGATCATAGAAGTGGCAAAATATAACAAAGGACTGTTTCTGAAGCTGACTAAGGCAAATTAATTAGATATATAGACATTTATTCCATACACCTATAGGGCAGAACTGCTAAATATGCGGTTCATTCAGTGTTATGCAATAACCCTATAATAATAAACACTGTAAATGGAACTACTTGCTCAGATGTTGCAAGTCTATTATATCCAGTCGCACATTAAACTCAGATAGAATTTGTTCCCATGTTGGCTTTAGGTTTGGAGGGCCAATTCATACCACCATTTCCAAAACCCAATCTAAGTTTGTTGGCATTCATTTCCGTAGTGATGTCATCACATCACCACACATTGCACAAAACAATTACATTAATTTGGAGGCATTCAATATCTATTTAATATTATCCCCAAGAAAGACCAAAAATTGAGGAATCATGTTAGGTATGAGTAAAATATTTTCTTCGCTAGTCCTGCTCAATTTTGCTCATTAGGACCTGAACCAACAAAGACCTCGTTCATACTGCAATCTGCATTGCAGACCTTAAGCCATCAGTTCTGGGAATTTAATTTTTGGGTTCTACAGACTGGCTTGATCTCACATCAACCCCTGTTATGCACCATCTTTATTGTCTTGGCAAAGTAGAAATTGTTATGCTGCCTCGCTAAAAATGGAATGTAAATGTACTCGTATATGAATTCCAGCGTTATAATAACTTCATTTTTTTTTAACTCTGGACATGCTTTTGAGAGCTCCTGAAAGCAGAGAATAGACATGGTGTAATTTTACTTTATGTTGCACACTGTTTCAGATTGTAGCGAATGTTGTGATGCTTTACTGTTCCTTATTCAACACCTCACATTACTTCATCTCAAGGAAAACACTGGCTATTTTGCTGTATTTATGGTCCCTTATAGTATATAATGTATTTGATAATAAATATAACATTGTTTTTGTGAAATAAAAATAGAAAATGCACAAAAAAGTCAGCCAATATCTGAAAGAAAGGTTAGAATTTGTGGTTATACCCTTCATCAGAACTGATCTGATGAACTCCCCAACCAGAAATGATAACCTTCTCTCTCTCTTAGCTGTCAATTGACTTGCTGCAGAATCATAGGATTTTCTGTTTTTATTTTAGATTCCAGGATTCGCTTTGCTTCTTTTTACCTACACTCTAATGTTCACTGTGATATTAGTGTTGGCAATTGATAAAGCCGAGCAGAGTGCTTTCTAAAATTATTCACATAAGTAACAAAGGAGGCTTCAGTAATTAAAAGCAAAACTCAACCATACAATTCTAACAACATGTAATAGAACGATGCCTCCTGGAAAGTTTAAACTAATGGGCCATAATTTGTTGTCAAATTAACGGCGAGACTAATGGCACTCGCCGTTATTTATGTGCAAATGGTACAGCAACTTCAGGTGAGGGGCAGATGCACGGTTAAACTCAAATATCCAAAAGTTGCTGTCCGAGTTGTTTTGCGAAAATGGCATCTCGCTGTCTGCCTCGCCATTGAAATGCAATGAATGGCGTGAAGTTGCTGTATTTGTGAGGTAGATACGAGCTAATGTAAAATTTTTAACTTTAATTTTTTTGTACTTTTCCTTTCTGTCTCTTTCTCTTCTCTCTTAATCCAATCTTTCTTTCGCTCCCTTTATTTCTCTTTCTGTAGCTGATTTGACATCGAATTCACCCACTCTAATTTACACTTCCTTCTCAGTCCCTGTGTTGTTCATTTCATAATCCTTCAATCTGATTGGTTAATAAGATACACGGTTGCTTGCCCTGTTCACTCAGGTCCCAGATGCCATTTCCCTCACTGCAATGTTATCAGCTCGCACTTTCAGCAACTTGCTACAGGAAAAATTTAAAACTAAAATGTGCAAGGACAAGTCCAACTAATGGCAGACACCATTAGATGCTCTGCCACAGTAAATTATGGCCCAATTTCTTTTGTTTTATTTTTTACTGTAAGAAATAGATGTTTACTGTTCATCTGATTTGAGTTCTTATAAAACAGGCTGCTTCAGGTTCACAGCCAAAGACAGCATAGTTTCATGCCCGGAGGAAATAGCTCTGCAGTGTGCGTGGGTGTTAAAAGCGGGTCTTTACATTAGCTGATGCTCTGTGTAATTAGCATGTCTTTGCTTGATAATTAGTGGTGTGGCTACAATGGTGCATAGCCCCATAAAAGCTCTTCAGACATGTTTAGACAGATTGAAAAAGTTTGTACTCTGGGGAACCTAACAGTCACAAAAATGCCACATAGCACCAAATCTAAAACAATTTCTACACTAACGTTTATAAATGTTAAAAAAAACTCTTTAGGGGCATAGATTTTCACAGGGAACACAAATTAAAATCACTACAACAATCAATTGCATTTGGAAAGAAAGAAGAAAAGAAAGAAAACAAACTTGCACTTATATAGTACCTTTCACAACCTAAGGCATACCAAAGCACTTTACAAGCAATGAAGTACTTTTGAAGTGTAGTCACCATTGTAATGTAGGAAGTGCAGCAACCAATCTGCACACAGCAAGTTCCCACAAACAGCAATGAAATAAATGACCAGATCATCTGTTTTAGGTGTTGGTTGAGGGATAAATGTTGGCCAGGACACCAAGAGAACACCCTGCTCTTCTTCAAATAGTGGCGTGAAATCTTTCACGCACACCTGAGGGGATTATTAAATTCTTAAAGGTAATTTAATTAGAGATTCTTCAAAATTTGTGCCATGTGTTCCCTGCTTTATTTTTAAACTTTAGCAGTTTAATGCTATATTAATTGTTTTTGAAGACATCAAGGGCAATCTATGTTTTGTTTCATCAATAGCTTAAGGCTTGTTTGCACTGAAACACAAAAAGGTATATTTTATATCTGTACATATTATTGTGCAGAAGGTTTTGAATATTTATGTAACTTTTTAATGTGACTTCAAATTGTTAAAAATACTGTTTTAGTTGTAACAGCTGGGCAATAATTGGAACACAATAACTGGAGGACTGCAAATGTTACACCCCTGTTCAAAAAAAGGGAGAGGGATAAACCCAGCAGTTACAGGCCAGTCAGCCTAACGTCGGTGATGGGGAAACTTTTAGAGAGAATAATCCGGGACAAAATAAATGGGCACTTGGAAAATTATGGGTTAATAAATGAAAGTCAGCACAGATTTGTTAAAAGAAAATCATGTTTGACCAACTTGATTGATGAAGTAATGGAGAGGGTTGATGAGGGTAATGCGGTTGATGTTGTGCATATGGACTTTCAAAAGGCATTTGTTAAAGCATCACATAATAGACTTGTTAGCAAAATTAAAGCCCATGGAATTAAAGGGACAGTGGCAGCGTGAATACAAAATTGGTTAGGGGACAGAAAGCAGAGAGTAGTGGTGAATGGTTGTTTTTCAGACTGGAGGGAAGTATATAGTGGTGTTCCCCAGGGGTCAGTATTAGGACCTCTGTGCTTTTTGATATATATTAATGACTTCGACTTGGTTATAGAGGGTATAATTTCAAGGTTTGCAGGTGGCATGAAACTCGGAAATGTTGTAAACAATGCGAAAGATAGTAACAGACTTCAGGAGGACATAGACAGACTAGTAAAATGGACAGACACATGGCGGATAAAATTTAATGCAGAGAAGTGTGAAATGATGCAATTTGGTAGGAAGAATGAGGAGAGGCAATGTAAACTAAATGGTACAATTTTAATGGGGGTGCAGGAACAGAGAGATATGGGCGTGCACATACACAAATCTTTGAAGATGGCAGGACAAGTTGAGAAGGCTGTTAAAAAAGCACATGGGATCCTGGGCTTTATGAATAGAGGCAAAGAGTACAAAAGCAAGGAAGTTATACTAAACCTTTATAAAACACTGGTTAGGCCTCAGCTGGAGTATTGTGTTCAATTCTGGGCACCACACTTTAGGAAGGATGTCAAGGCCTTAGAGAGGCTGCAGAAAAGATTTATTTGAATGGTATCAGGGATGAGATACTTCAGTTATATGGAGAGACTAGAGAAGCTGAGGTTGTTCTCCTTAAAGCAGATAAGTTAATGGGAGATTTGATAAATGTGTTCAAAATCATGAACTGTTTTGACAGACTAAACAAGGAGAAACTATTTCCAATGGCAAATGGATGGTAACCAGAGGACACAGATTTAAGGTGATCAGCAAAAGAGCCAGACATGAGGAAACATTTTTTTTATGCAGTGAATTGTAGTGGTCTGGAATGCACTGCCTGAAAGGGTAATAGTAACTTTAAAAGAGAATTGGATAAATACTTGAAGGGAAAAAAATTATAGGGCTATGGGGAAAGAGCAGGGGAATGGGACTAATTGGATAGCTCTGACAATGAGCCGGCACATGGACGATGGAACAAATGGCCTCCTCCTGTGCTGTACCTACTATGATACTATGATAATGAAAAGAACATTGGGGGTCATTCCACTCCTATTGCAATTGCTATTGACTCCTTTAACAGAAATTCAATTCGGGAACACCGTCATTTTGTTAGAAAAATATATATTTACAATCCTAACTTGGTGGCATAGGGCCATTACTATTCCAATAATAAAGTAGGATCATAGGAACATAGAAACAGAAGAAGGCCATTCAGCCCTTTGAGCCTGTTCAACCATTCAGTTAGATCGTGGCTGATCTGTATCTTAACTCCATCTACCTACCTTGGTTCCATAACCCTTAATACCCTTGCCTAACAAATATCTATCAATCTCAGTTTTGAAATTTTCAATTGACCTAGCCTCAACAGTTGTTTGGGAGAGAGTTCCCAATTTCCATTCCGCTTTGTGTGAAGAAGTGCTTTCTAACATCACCCTTGAACAGCCTAGCTCTAATTTTAAGGCTATGCTCCCTTGTTCTGGACTCCCCCACCAGAGGAAATTGTTTCTCTCTATCTACCCTATCAACTCCTTTGATCATCTTAAACACCTCAATTAAATCAATCCTTAATCTTCTATTTTCAAGGCAATACAACCTAGTCTATACAATCTGTCCTCATAATTTGATCCTTTTAGCCCTGGTATCATTCTGGAGAATCTGCACTGCACCCCCTCCAAGGCCAATATATCCTTTCTGAGGTGCATTGTCCAAAACTGAGCACAGTACTCTAAATGGGGTCTAACCAGAGTTTGTAAAGCTGTAACATAACTCCCACCCTTTGTATTCCAGCCTTCTTGAGCTAAAGGCTAACATTCCATTAACCTTTTTAATTATTTTTTGTACCTATCCATTAGCTTTTTGTGATTTCTGTACTTGAACCCCTAAATCTCTCTGCTCATCCACAGGTCCTAGCTTCTCGCCATTTAGAAAATACACTGATCTATCTTTCTTAGGTCCAAAGTGGATGACCTCACACTTTCCCACATTGAACTCCATCTGCCACAGTTTCTGCCATCATGATGGTCATGCAAACTATAAAATGTTTATGGCATTAACAGAACCAAAAAGTCCCATATTCTCCAATATGCTAAGCAGACACCTTAGTGCTAATGCTGAAAATAATTTATTTGTAATATTACTGAAAGGAATCTATGGCACAATATGTGGTGCAATTGCAGAATTGTATCAATGAATGGACAAAAATAAAACAGTCCCGCTATGTACAATGCTGATATTCTTGCACGTTTACATGTTTAAATTGTACTCGCAGTCAGGATGTAGTGGTATATTACATTGTATGATATCGACCACAACAATTCACACAAGCTAGCACTTCATACATAGAGCAGATAAAGCAATCACAGTATCTGCTGCCTCTTCCCAACATGGACACACACACAAACAGTTCACCTCATCTCACCTCACTTTGCTGCATTATTCACCCAGTGCTATGGGTGTTGAACATTACTTTGAAACTTACTTCATATAAGTTAACATGTGGCTAACATCCTATATAAGATTTTGCCTTGATAAAATTCTTAGTTACTTTATGTTACCAAAATAAATGATCAGCTGGAACGATGGATCTGAAAGTCATGGATTATCTAAAAAATGAGATCAGTAGGTGGGACCACAGAACTCTCCATGCCCATATTCAAAATGTTGGTCCTGACAGAGTAACAGGAGAGCTGCTCCAATTATAATTTTCATTTTAAAATATGAAAAATAAAAAAATGTTTATCTATTTTTATTTGATAGATGGTTGGTGGTAGGTTGGAAATATATTAATGATCCTACTGGATACATTGCCAATTAACGTACATACCATTACTTAAACTTTTCCAAGAAATTAATGGTATAACTGAGTACTTACAAACAAAAGTGGTAATGTGGTTACATGCACAAGAATTTACATCTTACAGTAAGGGCAACAAGATACTCTTATGGTAGATTTAGTCTTTGCTATTTTATTTTGCCATTTAACACCATCTGAAAAGCTGCACTTGGAGTTCTTCGATGTGTAATATATAATTGTGTGCACAAATGCTTGCTAAGTCTCTTTAGAAACTTTGAATATTGGACAGAATAGCATTACTCCCATGTGTATTTTGATTACAAAAAAAAGCACTAACATCAATGAAGCTCTTGTTTAGGGTTGGTGGTTTAGGGTGTTATTTAGAATCAGAATGTACAGTACTTTCTGTTATGACTGAATGTAAAAACCACCATTTATGAGGAACACGATCTTTTTTCAAAACTTAGGTGGGGGGGGAACTATTTAGTGTTGGAACATTGCACTGTATGCAGTCCATTGGTTTGTGTGGAATTTTCCTTGCATGTTTAATTATATTCATACCCCTGGAAACCATGAATTGAAGATGATCAGTAAAGCAATTTTACAGGAGGAATCTAGCTAGGCTAATGATGGTCCTGGAAAGAAGTTCCTTTATGGAAAAGGTCAGAAAGTACAGCCTGTGTGCCCATGAGCATTAGGATGATTTTCTTTTAAGTATCTAGGTCAGGCATTTATACAGCACTGTGGTGACACAGGTTGCTTACACATGACATGCCATATGAACAGTGTTTTAGAGCTGAGAGAAATCCAACAATCCCATCATCCTGATTGATTTAGCCTGCATAATCCCCGTCAAAGCTAGCAGCCCAGCAGTTTGCCTTGCATCATGCTCCAGCTCAGTCACCTGGTAAGAACTTCTGAATGAGATGAAAGAAATCTCTATTAATTATTTGTAAAGGTCAAAATGCTAATGACTTGCTGCTGGGGTAATATGCCTCTTAATGCCTTTTTAGAAATCTGAAGTTTTTTTTCCAGCAACTTTCCATTTTGTTAAATAAAATACACAATTCTAGGGATGTTTGAATTTACTCTATTGTCTTTCAAAAATCAAAATAATCTTAAAACCCCATTATAGTAGCAATTCTGATCCTGGAATAGCTAGATTTTTAGAAGGTATTAGAAAGTGAAGACAGCTATACAGTAAAGAAGAAAGTTGACTATAGCACATGGAATGTTAGACAGTTGGGAATGGTGCAAAATTAATGTAAGAAATCAATAGGAAATTGAGCCAATGTGACTTTTTAAGTAAGTTTTCATTAACCTTCAGTGTACTGCAGAAGTAATAAAAATTATAGAAACAAATTCTCAATATTCTTAGCTATAAAAATGGCAAATTGGATTCTGGGTTTTTTAAAGGGACATTGAATATATGTGCAAGAAGATGATGATGAATATGAACAAGACATTGGTTAGGCCATTGGTTGGACTATTATGTGCAATTTTGGACAGCCTATTATAAAATGAACATTGAAGCTAAGGAAAAGGTACACTGTAGAACTATTAGGATGTTACCAGGGATAAAAGGATATACATATGATGAGAGACTTGCAAACCGGAACTGTATTCACTAGAGCAGAATAGGTTAAGGGAGTTCTAATAAAAATGCTCAAAGTATTGAAAGGCTTTGAGAGGATAATAGCGAAAATTATTCCCACTGTCAATGATTCAACATCAAATAAATAAATAAATGTAGTATTAATACTAAAAACAAAAGGCAGTGGTTGGAGGAAATCTTTTCATACAAAGATTTATTAGAATATAGAATGTAGTGCAGCAAATGGATGTTGAACCAAGTCAATCACTGTATGTGAGTCAGATAAAACACATTTATAGAGGAAAAATATTAAAGGGCATGAGGACAAATCAGAGATTTGAGATTAGATTGAAGAGCTCCAATGTGGAGCTAACACTGGCACAGGCATAATGGACCAAATGGCCTCCTTTGGTGCTGAGATTTCTATGAATCTGTAATTTGTTACAAGGTTACTAGGACATGGAATGCTTCACCACAGGTTTTTTGAACCAGAGACAACAAGATCCATTTCAAAGGATACTGGATAAGTTTTTAAAAGGGAAGAATTTGAAAATATATGGGGAAAGGGCAGAGAAGTCAGATTAGGCAGATCCACTTAGAGATTTAGCTATGGCATAGGCACAATGGGCTGAACAGATTCCTTCTGTGCTGTAATTTCTGATATGTGTAAATATTATATATCTTAATATGAAAATAGAAAATGGTAAAAGGACACCTAAAGAGCAGAAATACATAAACTGTGAAGTCCAATTAGTGCTATCTATATAGTGTGACTTCAATAATAGACAAATGAGCTGCAGCAGAGGGCGGTGGGGATGGACTTGGAGATGTGTAAAAACAGACTAATTTTTAATTAAAAAATTGAACTTTTTGAATGGCATTGATATGATGCTATTAGATATCACTGTTCTTTATAAAGTGTACTGGAGCCACCTAGTGCACGGCCGCCAAGTGTCCCTGATTAAAAGTAAAAATCATTCATATGGGTTCAAACACATGATAGATTTTAACGTAAGTTCCTCTTAAAAATAAACACCATTTCATAAATTCCACAGTGTTTGTAATCTTTGTCACTCTTGTAGGCCATAAATGATAGCTCTACTTTGGATAGGTGAAGTGTGGGTTGTAGCTTCAGCTGTATGGATACTTTTGTATATCTTTTGTGCTCCACACATTCATCCTGTTCAAAGGTGATGTTCTTTCCTGCATTTTGAGTGGAAACGAATTAAGCAGGATTATGTACTGAATCAGCTTTTGCGGGACTAAGGAGGTTTATCCCAAGTCATTAGTTACGTACATCTCAGTTATTACACTAAGAGCTTTAAGAGATAGATTTTTTTTTAGCAGTAAACTCTCATCTTGGTTTTATTTTCCATAACTAAGAGTTAAAGTTAAAAACATCAAGCAATTGAGCTTCACAGTTCAAAGTAACTACTGTATGTAATCAAATGGTGCCATCAGATTTTTTTCAGTAGCTGTGTATTGTAAACATAAACTGCATTTAGACTACTTTATCTCATAACAAGTGAGACACTACATATCTTTCAAGTATATAGTACATGAAATTTAACAGGAGTGAAAGTTATAGTGAGCAAAAAAAATCTTCCCACATCAGAAACCAAGCGTGTAAGAACATTTTAAACAACTTATAATTATATCTTGCATCCTAGCTTTTTCTGCATTTCCCAAGTAGAGTCAGCTCTTTGTTTTCTAGTTGCTATTTCACACAGTAAAAGCTTGTCGTTTTCAGTATTTTTGGCCAGCCTGCCAGAGGGCAAGTTTATTTTTAAATCTCTGAACTCTGAATAGTCTTTATTTTTCTAAGATTGGAAGCAGATGAAGTGCCTGGAGTTAACAGATCGTAGGCTTGTTTCAAATTATGAGAATGGGAGTTCTCCCTCTTTTGTATTTTTATTCTTTTGCTAAGAAATGCCTCATAACCGGTAGTATCCTAAAAATAGGATCTGGTGCAGCTAAAAATAGTGAGCTCTGTGCCTTGCCAAGGAGAATGGAAAGGAATGGGCGTGGAGTAGTAGTTTCTCTGATCCTGCTCTATTCATTCAGCGATTCCTCTGAGAACATAGGCAATGATAAAGTGCCCTTGAAAAAAGCCACAGTCTCCAACTCCACTCTTCAGACTTCTGGGTGCCAATAAGTCTTTTAGCCCAAGGATACACTTTTTTTCTCTCTTTTTCATTTAACAGTTCAGCAGTAAAGGACAGATTTTAGATTCAGAAAGGGCAATAAATAGATAAAAAAATATAGTTCAGTTTCTGTGCATAAGATATACTTTCAGCTTAACACAGTGCAGATAAAAGTAGAAAATTGCCGTGCTGTTTTGTATGTGTGTTCAAATAGCTATTTTCCATTATTGCACACAGTACATATTCCTCGTAAAAAAAACACCATTTCCTGCAAAACAAATACGCTATAAAATATGTTTTAATCAAGCTTATCATTAATAATTGGGTCTTTGAGTACATCAATTAAACTTTTCAACAAAAAAGGTTGATTTAAAAAAGGATATCATTGCTTCATCTATTCATAATTCACACTCACCACTACTGAAACAATAACAACACTCTTAGTATTTTAGCAAATTCAACACATATTTAATTTGTTCTTTCCATGTGCCTTTTTGTTTTCACTATTGGTATAACTTGTCTCTTCTGGTTCTTGTTTATTTACTAATTTTTAAAAAGCAAGGTGTTTTGAAGAAACCTACTGATCTAACAAAAGTAAGGCACTCCTGGACATGCATATATTGAGGTTTTTACCACACCAGCTATCACTTTAGCACTCGCCATCACCTTGTGTTAGAACAATCCCAAGCACGATAAAACCCCTGATGTATGCACATCTTTTTGCTATTATTGCTTAATATTCTTTTTTATATATATATATATATATATATATATATAGAAGATTGCTGAATAGATGTTTGTGTTATGTGTTTTTCATGTCAGGGAGACTGTTTAACTCATGAGTGAATTATGCTTAGGCTTACTCTTGGTAATATACTACAAATATCCATCCATTATTGGGCTGTTTTTATTTCTTAAATTTTCTTATGTTTTTCCAGGCTGCTGATGTCACTTTTATTGTGCTTTTACCATTTTAAAATGAATCTGCTGACTCTTGTGTTAAAATAGCATACAAAGGAAATTGATAGGAATGGGTTAATTACATGTGTGATAGTATTGCAAACCCTAATTTCCAGACTGATTTCTAGTTCCACAGTTCTGAATAAGAGATGTTCTGAATAAATTTACAATTTTCTCTTCCAGTTTGTAATTTCTACTGTTTTTAAAAACAATACAAGACAGGCACAAAAGGGATGGTGAGAAAATGTGAGTCTATTAGCCAAATTGAATTGTGATTTCTGATAGATAGTCATAGAGTGGCACTAGTTATGGATAATCTCTGTCTATGTCATGATGTCCTCACTGCTGGAAGAGGATGCAAGTTCAGAATAGGAGAAGCCTGGAGAAAATGGACAGACAAAACAGACAAGACTAGGCAAAGACATAAGTGGTGCAGAACATTCCCACTAAACACATCAAGATTGTGTAAACATACATTTGGAGAAAACAAGCTGGGATAATAATTCAAAACTGTTACTAAATAATCAAGTAAAACTCTGTGGAAAAGCATTGTTTGAAGAAAATACTAAATTTTATAAATTTGTGGGAGATAGATTTTAGCCACTAAATTGCTAAAACATCGAAACAATTTTGGTTAAAAACGGAATGGAATAAGAAATACAAGTGGAGTTAAACATTTATTTATATATCAAGGTGTGAATAATCAAACACCCTTGCATTATGAGCTGTTGGGTGTGTAAATGTCACTGTAGTTCAGAGGGTCAAATGGATCAGTATTCTTGCCTTTAGTTGCAGATCCTTCCTGTAGGGCATTTGTGATAAGGCTTTAGTGACAAAAGCCAATAATTGATGTGGAGTGCCATAGAAAGAACTGTGGTCCTTATGTCTCTGTGCCTGGGCCCCACTAGTCTCTTTCCAAAGCCATCTAAAGTATTTGTTCCTCTTGCTTTGGCTCCCTGCTGCTCTTTGTAATGAAATAGACCTCAAGCAATTTCTTTATCCCGTACACTGGATTTTATTGTGTCAGCGTGGTGTATTCGTAGCTATTGAGGAATGAATTCCAATACTGTTTTCTTGTCATGAGGCCTGCAAGTGATATATTTCAGATCTTCAAAAAAGAGCAAATGGTTTCCATTAGGAGCATTTTGATATTATTTTATTGTAAAATTGTTTGCATTGTGATCTTTTTATTTTGTAACTGACAGTCTTTAGAATAAGGGGGAATTCCACTTGTATTCATCTTTTGTTATCTCTTTCTGTTTGTTGTTACATTTTTTTAATGCTAAGTTTTGAAACATATATTCATCATTTTCTCTTTGTACCCGTGCTGTGCAAATGTTCATAGCTCTCTTCAAATAGGCAGTGTAATCAAAATATCTCCATGGGTAAATGTATTCAATGGCTAGGATGGGGGAAAAATTCAGCTGGTTTCTGCTGCTGATCATTGCCCAGTGGTGTCTTTTGGAAAGTGGACATTTGAGGGCGGGATGGGCTCAATTGTGATGTTCGCCACATTCAAATAATTGTCAGTACCTATTGGGGGTTATATTGGATAATCCCCGAAACCGTGTGCGGGGGACGTGGCGTGCGATTAACCAGCACCCAGTTGTTGCGATGCAGACAGCACATAACATTCGTGCTGCCTGGTGATTTACGTGATTACTGCATCCAGCCAGCGCTACCTGCACTGTTGAGTGGCTGCTCACCAGCAGGAAGCCCAGATATCGTGAGTGGCTAGCACCACTTAAAGGCAGCATGCATCTCTTAAAGGGAAGGTGCATTATTGCTGGAGGAAGTGGTGAAAGTCAATTGGGAAGTGTACCCGTGCTGCAATGGTGATGATGGGATCTCTGGAATTTTTGATGAGCAACAACTGGGCTGCTCAATGTTTGCGGGACTCTGATATTTGCAAAATATAAGATAGGGGTCCGCACGGAGTCTGAAACGAGATCAGACATTGCACACGTAAAACACAGATGCAGGTCCCGTCCTTATGTTTACAAACGGTTGAGTTATTTTAAAACATTGAGTAAAGGTTGCGTACTACTAAATCCCACATCCTCCAATCTGCACTCCAGACCCCACCAATCTGCCGATCTGAGTTTGTACCGAGCCTGTGAGAGAGTGTACACCAAAGTTCTCTGATGATGCACTAGAGGTCTTGGTGCAAGAAGTGAACAAAAAGAGGAGCATCCTATATCCACAGCGGGTGGGGTGGGGGGGGGGGGGCAAAAGGTCCTCCAGACATATGTTCCCAAGGCAGTGGGAGGCAGTAGGAGATGAAGTCAATGCCAGGCGCGTAGCACATGAACATAGATGCAGTGAAGGAAGAAGTTGAGTGCTTTGACATGAGTGGTCAAGGTGAGTGAAGTCAGCTGTCAGGTGGCATCTCCTACCAACTGCACCACGCACTACACCCCCCATCACCCACCTACCAACAAAATCTCTCAATCAGTACTCAACTCTTCCAATCAGATGCTTCCCCTCAGCCTAACACATTACCACTGTTGCAAGCTGCACACCCACAACTCACAGGTCACACACACTGACAGCTATTCAACCACGACAGCCACATCACCCAAATATTTTGCAGGACACTCACCAACACTCTTCCCGCATTCTTGCAGGAAAAGGTGGCGCATAACAGGAGGCAGCAAGTGGCAGCAGCTCAATGAAGCATGAACCTGCTGTCCTCTCTCAGGATGACAGCATTCCTTTCCCACCCCTGCCACTCCGCCAGTGCTCTTGCTGTTTCCTGTCAGCCAGCCAGCCCACTCCCTGTAGAGTGTTGAAACTTTATTATAAGAAGATAGGAACAGGAGTAAGCCATTTAGCCCCTCGAGCCTGTTCCGCAATTCAGTGAGATCATGGTTGATCTGTGGCCTAACTCTATGTACCCGCCTTAGCCCCATATCCCACAATACCTTTGGTTAACAAAAATCTATCAATCTCACATTTAAAATTAACAACTGAGCTAGCACCAGCTGCCATTTACAGAAGAGCATTCCAAACTTCTACCACCGTTTGCGTGTAGAAGCGTTTCCTAACTTCACTCCTGCAAGATCTGGCTCTAATTTTTAGGCTATGTCCCCTATTCCTAGTACTCAAGCATAGGAGACCTCCAAAAACAGGTATAAATGCATCAGCAGCCAGAAGCAATAATCCAGCACCTAAGCTATAACTCTTGCATGATCCCTTTAAATAGCGCTGAAGGGGGCTTATCCATGCTGTTTAAGACCTGTTCAGTAGTGCGAGATTAAGACAGTACGTTGGCTGGAGCGTTGAGTTCCAAAATCGAGTCTGTCCCTTTAAATCAGCGTTCCACACTGATTTACCGCATATTCTCCCTACTTTACATGTGCTGGGGTTTTTTTTAATTTATTCGTTCATCGGATGTAGGCGTCGTTGGCAAGGCCAGCATTTATTGCCCATCCCTAATTGCCCTTGAGAAGGTGGTGGTGAGCCGCCTCCTTGAACCGCTACAGTCCGTGTGGTGAAGGTTCTCCCACAGTGCTGTTAGGTAGGGAGTTCCAGGATTTTGACCCAGCGACAATGAAGGAACGGCAATATATTTCCAAATCGGGATGGTGTGTGACTTGGAAGGGGAAGTGCAGGTGGTGTTGTTCCCACGTGCTTGCTGCCCTTGTCCTTCTAGGTGTTAGAGTTCACGGGTTTGGGAGGTGCTGTCGAAGAAGCCTTGGCGAGTTGCTGCAGTGCATCCTGTGGATGGTACACACTGCAGCCACAGTGCGCCGGTGGTGGAGGGAGTGAATGTTTAGGGTGGTGGATGGGGTACCAATCAAGCAGGCTGCTTTGTCCTGGATGATGTTGAGCTTCTTGAGTGTTGTTGGAGCTGCACTCATCCAGGCAAGTGAAGAGTATTCCATCACACTCCTGACTTGTGCTTTGTAGATGGTGGAAAGGCTTTGGGGAGTCAGGAGGTGAGTCACTCGCTGCAGAATACCCAGCCTCTGACCTGCTCTTGTAGCCACAGTATTTATGTGGCTGGTCCAGTTAAGTTTCTGGTCAATGGTGACCCCCAGGATGTTGATGGTGGGGGATTCAGCAATGGTAATGCCGTTGAATGTCAAGGGGAGGTGGTTAGATTCTCTCTTGTTGGAGATGGTCATTGCCTGGCACTTGTCTGGCGCGAATGTTACTTGCCACTTATCAGCCCAAGCCTGGATGTTGTCCAGGTCTTGCTGCATGCGGGCTCGGACTGCTTCATTATTTGAGGGGTTGCGAATGGAACTGAACACTGTGCAATCATTAGCAAACATCCCCATTTCTGACCTTATGATGGAGGGAAGATCATTGATGAAGCAGCTGAAGATGGTTGGGCCTAGGACACTGCCCTGAGGAACTCCTGCAGCAATGTCCTGGGGCTGAGATGATTGGCCTCCAACAAACACTACCATCTTCTTTTGTGCTAGGTATGACTCCAACCACAGGAGAGTTTTCCTCCTGATTCCCATTGACTTCAATTTTATGAGGGCTCCTTGGTGTCACACTCGGTCAAATGCTGTCTTGATGTCAAGGGCAGTCACTCTCACCTCACCTCTGGAATTCAGCTCTTTTGTCCATGTTTGGACCAAGGCTGGAATGAGGTCTGGAGCTGAGTGGGCCTGGCGGAACCCAAACTGAGCATTGGTGAGCAGGTTATTATTGGTGAGTAAGTGCCGCTTGATAGCACTGTCGACGACACCTTCCATCACTTTGCTGATGATTGAGAGTAGACTGATGGGGCGGTCATTGGCTGGATTGGATTTGTCCTGCTTTTTGTGGACAGGACATACCTGGGCCATTTTCCACATTGTCGGGTAGATGCCAGTGTTGTAGCTGCACTGGAACAGTTTGGCTAGAGGCGCTGCTAGTTCTGGAGCACAAGCCTTCTGCATATGCGCATACGCCTTTACCAATTTGGCGTCCGTCGCACATCATGCTAGAAGTGTGTGCAGGCATTCCGGACGCCATTTTGGGTCCTTAGGAGTCTGCATAACGCTTCACAATGGGTGCTATGAGGCCCAATTTCGAGCCCATATAAAAAATGATTACTGGTACATAATGCTACATAGTCACTGCCACTTATGGAACTGTACTTCAACATGACAGGAAGATTGGAGAAACAAAAAATTGGGCTACGAGAATCCCCTTGGCATTCCTATAAAGGTGGGTAATCTAGTGGAGCAGATCGCCCATCCTTTCTAGAACCCGTCCAATTTTCATTCCATTGAAACGAATGGAATGAAAATCAGACGGGTTCTATAAAGGGCTGTTGATCCACTCCACCAGACTACCACCCAGGCAGTGAAGATAAAAATCCACCTCGTTAAGGTATATGTTAAGAGGTTTCAGTGGGTAGCTATACTAGCCATTGTATGTGCTGAGACATACATATCATTAAGTTCAAATGTTGGTCTGCGCCAAATTAGCTGGTCACATTTTAGGGAGGCAGTAGGTCCTCGATTTTTTTTAACGATCCTGTGTCACATATAATAATAATGGATGGAGGTAAGTCTGCTGAGGCAAGTCATGATGTGCATGGCACCTACTCACACATGACAATATACAGACCAACGTTCTTCTACCTACAGCTGACCCAGGAATAGTACCTGTGGAAGCTGTGCTTCACCAAGGAAGTCATTTTTGACTTACGCCACATGCGTTAACCCAATGGAGTGAAAATTGGGTGGGTTCTATAAAGAGCAGATGATAAACTCTTCCAAATTATCACCCAGGCAGTAAAGGTGAAAATCTACCCCATTATATAACTAGTAACTGCTGGAATACATTTCAAATTAAAAGTTTTAAAGTTCAGTGTTGTATTCTTAAAGATTGTCCAACCCATTTATTAGCACTTTTTTCTTAATATATATAAGCAATTCTAATTCAATTCTAAAACCCCGCTATTCCAGAAAGGAGGGAGAGAGAAAACAGGGAACTACAGACCAGTTAGCCTGACATCAGTCATCGGGAAAATGCTGGAATCCATTGTTAAGGAAGTGGTAACAGGACACTTAGAAAATTATAATATGATTAGGCAGAGTCAACATGGCTTTATGAAAGGGAAATCGTGTTTGACAAAACTATTAGAGTTTTTTGAGGAAGTAACTAGCAGGGTAGATAAAGAGGAACCAGTGGATGTCATTTGTTTGGATTTTCAAAAAGCATTCGATAAGGTGCCACATAAAAGGTTGTTACACAAGATAAAAGCTTATGGGGTTGGGGATAACATATTAGCACTGATTGAGGATTGGTTAACGGAGAGAAAACAGAGAGTAGGGATAAACGGGTCATTTTCAGGCTGGCAGGCTGTAACTAGTGGGGTGCCACAAGGATCAGTGCTTAGGCCTCAGCTATTTACAATCTACATTAATGACTTAGAAGAAGGGACCTAGCGTAATGTATCCAAGTTTGCGTATGATACAAAGCTAGGTTGCAAAGTAAACTGTGAGGAGGACATAAAGAGTCTGCAAAGGGATATACACAGGTTAAGTGAGTGGGCAAGAAAGTGGCAGATGGAGTATAATATGGGGAAATGTGAGGTTATTCACTTTGGTAGGAAGAATAGAAAAACAGAATATTTTTTAAATGGTGAGAAACTATTAAATGTTGGTGTTCAGAGAGACTTGGGTGTCCTCGTACAAGAAACACAAAAACTTAGCATGCAGGTACAGCAAGCAATTAGGAAAGCTACATCATTAAATAAATAAATTTAAAACAGAAATAGACAGTTTCCTAGAAGTAAAGGGAATTAGGGGTTACGGGGAGCGGGCAGGAAATTGGACATGAATTTAGATTTGAGGTTAGGATCAGATCAGCCATGATCTTATTGAATGGCGGAGCAGGCTCGAGGGGCCGATTGGCCTACTCCTGCTCCTATTTCTTATGTTCTTATGTTCAAATAGAATGTTGGCCTTTATTGCAAGGGATTTGGAGTACAAAAGTAAGGAAGCCTTACTACAATTGTACAGGGCTTTGGTGAGACCTCACCTGGAGTACTGTGTACAGTTTTGGTCTCCTTATCTGCGGAAGGATATACTTGTCTTAGAGGTGGTGCAGCGAAGGTTCACTAGATTAATTCCTGGGATGAGAGCATTGTCCTATGAGGCGAGGTTGAGTAGAATGGGCCTATACTCTATGGAGTTTAGAAGAATGAGAGGTGATCTCATTGAAATAAATAAGATTATGAGGGGGCTTGACAGGGTAGATGTTGAGAGGTTGTTTCCCATGGCTGGTGAGTCTAGAACTAGGGGGCATAGTCACAGGATAAGGGGTCGGCCATTGAAGACTGAGATGAGGAGGAATTTCTTCACTCACAGGGTTGCGAATCTTTGGAATTCTGTACCCGAGAGGGCTGTGGATGCTGAGTCGTTGAATATATTCAAGGATGAGATAGATAGATTTCTGGACTCTAGGGGAATCAAGGAATATGGGGATTGAGCAGAAAAGTGGAGTTTATGTCAAAGATCAACCATGAATTGATTGAATGGCGGAGCAGGTTCGAGGGGCCATATGGCCTACTCCTGCTCCTATTTCTTATGTTCTTATGTTAATTATATTTAAGTGTGCATTATTACACCATGTGCATATACTTTAGTTTGAGGAGAGTACATATGGCATTTTGAACATTGTACCAAGCTGTTTTAGTTAAAAGAAGTGATTTACAGATGAAAAGGGAATCCAAATGTCTTCTATAGGCATGTAAACAGTAAACGGGTAGTGAGAGGAGGGGTGGAGCCGGTTAGGGACCATAAAGGAGATCTACTCATGCAGGCAGAGGGGATGGCCGAGGTACTAAATGAGTACTTTGCATCTGTCTTTACCAAGGAAGAAGATGCTGCTGGAGTCTCATTAAAGGAAGATATAGTTGAGATACTGGATGGGCTAAAAATTGATAAAGAAGAGGTACATGAAAGGCTAGCTGCACTTAAAGAGGATAAGTCACCCGGTCCGCGGAGATGGGATGCATCCTAGGTTGCTAAGGGAAGTAAGGGTGGAAATTGCGGAGGTACTGGCCATAGTCTTCCAAACATCCGTAGATGTGGGGGTGGTGCCAGAGGACTGGAGAATTGCAAATGTTACACCCTTGTTCAAAAAACGGTGTAAGGATAAACCCAGCAACCAAAGGCCAGTCAGTTTAACCTCATTAGTGGAGAAACTTTTAGAAACGATAATCCGGGACAGAATTACCAGTCACTTGGATAAGGGGGGATTTATTAGGGAAAGCCAGCACGGATTTGTTAAAGGCAAATAATGTTTAATCAACCTGATAGAGTTTTTTGATGAGGTAACAGAGAGGGTAGATGAGGGCAATGCAGTTGATGTGGTATATATGGACTTTCAAAAGGCGTTTGATAAAGTGGCGCACGGTAGGCTTATCATTAAGATTGCGACCCATGGAATAAAGCGGGCAGTAGCAATATGGATACAGAATTGGTTAAGGGACAGGAAACAGAGAGTAGTGGTGAACGGTTGTCTTTCGGACTGAAGAGAGGTGTACAGTGGTGTTCCCCAGGGGTCAGTGTTGGGACCACTGCTTTTCTTGATATACATTAATGACTTGGACTTCGATGTACAGGGCACGATTTCAAAATTTGCAGATGACACAAAACTTGAAAGGGTAGTAAACAGTAAGGAGGATGGTGATAGATTTCAAGAGGATATAGACAGGCTGGTGGCATGGACGGACACGTGGCAGTTGAAATTTAACGCAGAAAAATGCGAAGTGATACATTTGCTTTATAAATAGAGGCATAGAGTATAAAAGTATGGAAGTCATGATGAACCTTTATAAAACATTGGTTCGGCCACAACTAGAGTATTGGTTTACCAGACTGATTCCTGGGATGGCAAGACTGATGTATGAGGAGAGATTGGGTCGACTAGGCCTATATTCAGTCGAGTTTAGAATAATGAGAGGTGATCTCATCGAAACATATAAAATTCTATCAGGATTAGACAGACTAGATGCAGGGAGGATGTTCCCAATGGCTGGGGAGTCCAGAACCAGGGGTCACAGTCTCAGAATACAGGGTATGCCATTTAGAACCGAGATGAGGAGAAATTTCTTCACTCAGAGGGTGGTGAACCTGTGGAATTCTCTCCCACAGAAGGCAGTGGAGGCCAAGTCATTAGATGTATTCAAGAAGGAGATAGATATATTTCTTAATGCTAAAGGGATCAAGGGATATGGGGAACAGGGTACTGAGTTAGACGATCAGCCATGATCATTTTGAATGGCGGAGCAGGCCCGAAGGGCCGAATGGCCTACTCTTGCTCCTATTTTCTATGTTTCTTTGTTTCTAATTCCATTTCTGGGCACCGCACTTCAGGAAAGATGTGAAGGCCTTAGAGAGAGTGCAGAAGAGATTTACTAGAATGATTCCAGGGATGAGGGACTTTAGTTTCATCGACAGACTGGAGAAGCTGGGGTTGTTCTCCTTGGAACAGAGATGGTTGCGAAGAGATTTGATGGAGGTATTCAAAATCATGAAGGGTCTGGACAGGGTAGATAGAGAGAAACTGTTCCCATTGGCGGAAGGGTCAAGAACCAGAGGACATAGATTTAAGGTGATTGGCAAAAGAACCGAAGGTAACATGAGGAAAAACCTTTTTACACAGCGAGCGGTTACGATCTGGAATGCACTGCCTGAGGGGGTGGTGGAGGCCGATTCAATTATGGCCTTCAAAAGGGAACTGGATAAGTACTTGAAAGTAAAAAATTTGCAGGCCTATGTGGAAAGGGCGAGGGAGTGGGAATCGCTGGATTGCTCTTACATACAGCAGGCATGGACTCGATGGGCCAAATGGCCTCCTTCCGTGCTGTAACCTTTCTATGATTCTAAGCCAATATGCTTCTTCGAAGTAACATACTCGGATAACATTGCTGGAATTCGAATCAAAGTATAACAAAATGCTGCCATGTATACATTTCTTAATGTCATGTACTGTGCACATTGCCAGTACTGTAACAATACAAGAATGCAACACATATTGATGTTCTTGATAGAAGCCAATTCTTGACTGTTATTGCATTGCACATAAATTTGAGTTATTATACAGCTTTGGCGTGTTCAAACTAGCTTCAGTAAATGATACTTTCTTACTTTTGTTCTCATCTGGTTCTAATATTTCTTTCTTTTCTTTTGCTTTTGATACAACAGGTTTTTGGATAAGAGACTAAAGTAAAACAAGTGTTGGACAACTGCATATTCAGAATAATAAATAGCCTAAAGCTTTCACACTAAGAATACCTGTAATATAAAGGGCTGTCTATGGATAGCAGGATAGAGAGATGTGATAGTACCACAAAGGGTTAGCAAGTTGTAGAATCAAAATCTGGTTGTCCCGTTACAGAACACTGACTTGAAACATTTGCCATGAAAGGCCAGGCTTGGCTTCAAATGGCATCAGATGAGCCAACTGCACACTTAGGGCCAAGCTTGCAACCAATACTTACAACTACACATCTTGAGCTGAAAGTTATGGATGATGTGGATATGTAGGGCACCATGTCTGCATTCAGCTTGGCACAGGGCACTGCCCTGACGAGCAGAGCCAAGTGGGAAAATGTTGAAGCAGTTGTTTTATTAAAACCAGAGATCAGAGGGAAAGAATGAGAAAAAGCAAAATTCCTCTTGTTTAGGACAATGTACAAAGCAAGTTTGTTTTCTTCAATTGCTCTGTTTTCTCATTTTTCTTCTTTTGTATTTTTACATAAATTCTGTATAAAACTCTGGAAAGTTACTCTCGATTCAGTGTAATTCTACATTCCTTTCCCCAGTTTTTAAGCAAATACTATTAAATGAGCATTACTATGTTTTGGGAAAGTGAAAGAAGTAAGATGGTATGGTAGTGCTGAGGATAATGTAGATTGTTAGCATTATCTAACATGATGGCAGAAATTACTAACAAAAATACTTTAATTTGTAAAAGTATCCATATTTTCTTTTTGTAAATGTATACACATGTACATACAGATACACACAATTGCTGTGCTCTTTTCAGCCATTCATTTTGTTGGGGGGGTGGGGGGGGCGGAAATTCAAGGTACAGATTACTCCATGAGGCTGAAATTCTCTGTGGTTTTAACATGCTCCACTCAGTCCTGACAAAATTCAAACCCAACATTTCGGGGAAAATTTCCCCATGCATTACACTTATCCCCTGACCAATGTGCCCACTGTGGCTTTGTCCATGGGATAAATCTAACCCACAGAGGAATGTTTCCTAGTCCATAAAGTAAGCACGCTTACTCTAACTGTACCAGAGTGCTTGGTGGCTTCAGTTTAATTGTTTTATATCAGCATATTTTTCTATAGGAGTGAGCCGTGGCTCATTGGAAGCATTCCTGCTTCTGAGTCATAAGGTTACGGGTTCAAGCCCAACTCCAGACAGTCCCAGCAAGCGGAGAGGAGAGCTCTGGTCTCTGAATACCAGGTTGACATCCAGCGAGATACACGTGTCTGATGGGAGTGGAGTAGTGACCTCC
The DNA here is from genome assembly GCF_035084215.1 of Heptranchias perlo. NCBI lineage: Eukaryota > Metazoa > Chordata > Chondrichthyes > Hexanchiformes > Hexanchidae > Heptranchias > Heptranchias perlo. The sequence continues at coordinate 40,873,274 of NC_090328.1, read as the reverse complement.
CATCATATCTAGTTGGTTCTTCTGGTAGGGAGTTCTGAGTCAGGCTAATGACCTCTCCACGTAAAAAGAGTCTCAATTTTGGTAACAGCCCAGAGCATGATCTGCTGGATGTAAAGCAGTGGAAGGAAAGGGTTGCCTCATGTGCTGTTAGGCACAGAAGAGAAGAAAAGGAAGATATATGTCCATAAAAACGGAGAGAAACTCAAGTCATTCATTGTTGGAGACAGCAGCCTTGAGATTATTTTTTTTAAATAGGTAGCCTTACTAACAGATAGATACCTAAACTTGACTCATTAACTATAAAATAATCACAATATAGGACACTTAGTGATTAGTCACTTGGAGGTTTCTATATCCACATAGTATTATTTGCTTGATAAAAAAGGAATTACTTATTTTAAGCTAAATTGTGCATTTTTAGACTGCAATACTTTAATTTAATGGATGAAAGAACAATGAAGGAAAGCCAACATATAATACAGTGAGAACATTAAATTATTGTTTGTATTCTGATAGGCCACAGAAACTAGTTTGAAGTGTAATGCCTAGTTTCTTTCTAATCCTTTGGACAATGATTTATCTCTGTTACCTGTTTTGCTTGGGGATTTCAGCATGTTTTCTGTCAGATATAAAATTATCTATATTATCTAAAATTATAAGATGTGACAAAAGATGGGGAAAAAATTCTTTGTTTGATATTAACTGCTTCAGACTGTACGTAGGTGATTAAACACAATTGAGATACAGATCGTTGGTTTCCAATATTCTCCAAAAGCGTAATATTACAGTTCCCAATCACATGATGTTTAGTAATCTCTAAACCTTGTTAAAAGTAGAGATCTTTATGATCTTTAGTCGAGCTACCCTTTTCATAGATGGCTAGTTTAGATTTCCATTATACAAGTATCTACCTGAAGGGACAGAGACTTGGTGAAAAGATGTTTAGCAAACAATTTTTGTTTGAAGAGCAGAAAAAGTCTGAAGAGCTCTATGTGTTTTTGTTGTGATGACGTCATGTGAAAGTGAAATAAAGACCTCTCACCGATTCATACATTTAGAAGTGAATGAGAAACAATTTACTAAATGCTTTTTAATAAAGATCATGCCCTATTAACAGATATATGGATGAAGTTCTTGAAATTTTGGTTTACTGATGAAATTATTTACTTGTGGGAGGTTTTTTTTCAGTAGTGTGAAACCCTGTATACTCATTCCCTACTGTGATTATTTTTCTAGCCTTCCTAAAATATTTCTACCGTATATCTATATGTTCTGCAGTTGTATTACAATTATTGCTAATTAATAATGTATATTTCTGAGAGGTAACATTTGAATAAACACAGTTTGAAACTTAATTTTCCAAAACAAAAATTCACAAGTAGCATAACCCTTCTTTTTCAAGCAGATCATATGATTTTTTTAAAAATTGTAAAATTAATTGACAGAGAAAAGCCCCTTACCTTTCTCGAGGTTGACTTTGGGTATTTTATTTGTTATATAGTGTTGTTTTTTATGGTGGTGCTGCACGTAGGTGTACCATTGCACCATGCTGTGGAGTGGTATGATGCAGCTTCACACCTGCAGTTTCCCCACATGTCAAAGATTTGTCTTGGCTGTGTCATTAGACAGAAGCACCAAGCACAGACAAAGTACTTCCTCACAGGGTAGAAGGAGAAATCATTGTGACTTGATTAAGAGGAGCATTGGCAAAGGCCTGGGAGTTGGTTACTTGCCCACTCTCTTGGTCTGGGACTGGTGTGTGGAAAAAATAAAAATCAACGTTTTTTTTCTTTTCCTAAGTACCATTTTACAAATTTGTGCTGATAGGTCAAGTAAGATTTGTGCTCTGCACCAGCACAATTAAACATCCAATTTTGGTGTTAGTACAGTCTCAACATACTAGTCATCATAACCATTTGGCATTTGCGTAAAAATATTTAAAGGTGCTATATGCCTGTTTATTTCATTTTTTTCTCCCTCTTTCTTCCTTCATTCCCTGAAAGTAATGCTGAAGCATTGTTTTGCTCAAGCAGCCATTCTTTATGTATGAACCTAGTCACCGAATGACTTAATAGCAAGAGGCCAGCAGATTTTCAGGGCAAGTGTTTCTGAGTGTAACTTTTACAGCAGTTATTTTTATTTGTATATTTCTTGGACACTTGCTGTGTATATTCGGTGTATGTGTGAATGAATATGTATGTGTGGTTGGAAAGTAGACTATTGTGACTTAAAGATCTAGTCACATTTACTGTGCCAATTATACAGAATTCCATTTATTAAGTTGCATAGGACTTGCATGGTTTGTAGATGTCTCGAATAAGTAAGTTGTTGATAAAACCACAGAAGAAGGAAATATTGTGGTATGGGTGCTACAATTAGACTGGGTGCCACTGGGTAAGGGAATAGAAAATCAGTCAGGACTCCTGGACCAGATTGCTAACTAATGACTCCTGATTGAAAGTGTTCATGTGTAGACAGGATGAGGCTTTGCTACGATCTTTCCCAACGTCCAATTTCAAATAGCTGAAACTAGTTAACTCAAAGGTTGAACTTCAGAACTTCTTGTACTGAGCCATACAGGCCTATGCCACTGAGCCACTAGGGATTAACTGCCATTTTACTTAGGGCTGGGGGCTATTAACTGATCAGACTGCAGTTCTGCATTCTCGTCCTACTAGGTGTAAGATTACCCGATGTCACATTTTGCACGCTGTAGAGAGACCGACGGGATATGCTCACTATCATTTCTGTCACTCAGCTGACCTGGAGGCAGGGTAGAAGGCAGTGAGACCAATTATATTAAAATATCAATTCCTTAATTATTACAATGTAAAAAAAATTGCAGAAGGAATAAGGATAATATTACTTTTTTAAGTGAAGCATAGCCCTCCTTTATGTTTGACTAAACAGTGTGGTGACCTACATTTTCTTAATTCACTAGAATCTGTATCCCAGCAGGGCTCCATAGTTTTAATATGACTTGCTTTTACATGTTATCCGGTGAACATAGAAATGATACAAAGTTAGAGGAGGTCAGGATATCAGTGTAAATATTTGCATCTTTGAGAAAATTGATTTCTCTTCCCTGACTGTGTGCACTTCTTGATTTTCTTTTATTTTAAAAGCATTTGGTTTCCAAAGTCACGCAAAGAAAAGTACCAAACAACAACAGGAAGAAGTAAGGTGTTTAATGTTTGTTATAAACCACTGTGGTGATACTTATGTAGGTTCTGACTACCTGTTCTGGTACTTCAGGTGGATATTAAAGGTTCCATGACATTATTCAAAGAGCAAAGTTCTTCCAGTGTTCTGGCCGTTATTTCTTTCTCAAACGTGACCACCAAAAATAGAATAACTGGTTATTCATTTCATTGCTGTTGTGGAATCTTTCTATGTGCAAAATGGCTGCCATATTGCCTATATAAGTAACTACACTTCAAAGTAATTCATTGTACATGAATTGCTTTGATATATTTCTAAATAACATGATATGGTTCTATCCAAATACAAGTCTCTTTTTTAAATGACAAGGACTTAATGCAGTTCCCTTTCAGAAGGCAAACCCAATTGGTGACATCGGCCATTTGAGGGTGTGCTATTTCTGTCCAAAATTTAAATAATTGAATCTGATATCTGTTATAAATTGGAAACACTGTATGATTCTATGCATTCCTCTCTCATTCCATACTATAATCTTATTTAGAAAAAAAAATACAGAAACCTTTTTAGGAATGTTATATGGTTAAAAATGTTTTGTATTTTGAAAACTGCAATGTCAAACAGTATTTAAGCATTGATCAATAGGGAAAAAATGAGACAAAAATTTGTTTGTTACCATAACTGAAGCAACAGGTTACGACTTATTTGGTAGGCTGGGTTAAAAGACTGTTTTTGACAATGTTCAAATGACAAAGCTGCAGACCAGGTCCTTTGGAGATTAACAGAGATAGTTATTGGAGACATCACAGACATAGAGCCATCTATGGCCATGTAGCTGAACCACCAGTTCTGATTGGCTGTTGTCAAGTGATCTTCCCCAGACAACAGGTGCAGATTTGCTGACAGGTGTGGATATCTTGGATGAGTAAAATTGCTGATGGCTAATGATATAGCCACGTGTTAGATTGTAAAATGCTGAGCTCTGACAGAACACAAAGCCAACTTGCATGCTTTCAGATCACTTGATGCCGGAGTCGGCCCTCCCCCATGGCCCCATATGAATTCCCGGGTGACAAGGTCCAAGCTCTTACTAAACCCTGTGAAAATGGTATCTGTGTGTTTTAGGAGCGCCTGGGAAATGTAATCCTGTCAGTTGGGAGATGGCATAAGAATTCCGAGCTGTTTATCTAGCAGGCATTTACTGGAAACTCACAGGAACTTTGCTTCAGTCGAGTTGTCTCAAACTTGTTGACGGCTGCATTTTGTGTTCATTGAGAGATATATGAGGATTGGTTTTCACATATATGTGGTCTGAAATTGTAGTTCATTGAAAAAGGTCATGCATCTGCCTTCAAACAAAAAAAGTGTTTGCTTCAATACATGAAAATTTAAGCAAAATTATAGAGTATGAAATAATAACCCTGCACCTGCTATTTATAGATCAAATAGTTTGTTCTTTACAGTCCTGACATAGTTATTGCATGAAATTCTATCACAAAAGAGACACAAAAGCAGCATTTCATAGTACATAGTATATGTTTAGCAGAAGGGCTATAGTTAGTTAAAGTTATGATTTACATACAATTATAAAAGTGCTATATTGATGAAGTTTTTCTAAACTCACAAGCTTCTCTTTCTTAAGAAAAACTACCAATCGCTAGCAGTTTTTGGTTAACATATTTATTCTTTGAGGAAATCACTGCTGTGACACTTGCACCTGTCAACCATGGAATATTGCTGGACAGCTGGCAGTGTCAGTACAGGGACACTAGCTGAGCAGCTGAAAGAACACTGGCAGATAAGAACAGAAGGAAGCTGGCAATTCAGTGTGTGGCCATCAGGTGGTAGTGACTAGAAATTGCTATTCTTTACTTATTGTCCTGTAATTACATCATCAAAGATATCGATATTGAGTCACTCATTTTTGATTTATTATCAATGCACTTTAGATAGTTAAAAGCGAACTCAAGATGTATTTTTCTCAATTTGGCAATAAATGTAGTAGCCTCTAAATTCCTTGGGTTATGATCTTGGTGGTTATGCTTTGTTTGTGCCTGATAGTACCCTTCGGCACTGACCCTGCTGGAATTTGCGGGGTCAGTGGAAGAGCACCTCATTTGCATGAGCCACTTGGGTCCAAATGCCACTTTGGGCACATCCCGGCACCTGCCTGCCCATGATTGTCACAAACTCTGGACCTACCCACACATGGTGGGGAGTTGCCCATGCCCGCTTCCCCCAACTCTGCCAATGTTCCTATTGGAGCCCTGAGCAAGGTGGCTAATCTGGCTACTGATACAGCAACATTTTTTTTAAAATTGTGCTTTCAAAGTCCAGGCAACTTGCCTGCAGGAGTTACGACGAGAGACCAATGGAATTTCAGGGCCAGTGTTTTGAGGTATAGCTGTTACAGCAATAATTTAATTTTTTAACATTTGTATATTTCTAGGATATATGCTGTGTGTATTCTGTGTATCTGTAAATGAATGTGTATGTGTAGACGGAAAGTACATGCATTTACTGTGCAAACTGTATGGAATTTCATTTATTAAGCTGCATAGGAGTTGCATGGTTTGCAAATGTTTCTATAAGTAAGATGTTGATAAAACCACCGAAGCAGGAAGTAATATGCGTCTCAGTTGTAGAGGTGAGACATTTGCCACACCCCACTGGTCACACATTTTTTCGCATCGTGGAAACCAAATACTGTATAACCTGTAGCTATATATGTACTTGTCGCTTTCAGACAGCTGCTTGATTGGGAAATCTTCTCACATTAGCTGCTGCCTTGGGTCTGTAGGTAGCCAAGTTTGGAATTTCTTTCACATGCACCCTCCTTGCATATTCCAGTTGAATCTGCTGTGTAATCTAGGGGTAGTAATGGTTAGATATCTAAAACCTCCAGTGACAACGTGCACCATTTTAAAAAAAGCAATCAAACTGAAAAACCTTGCCTATGTAACAAGATAGCTGTAAAACTCTCAATAAATTCCAAGTATCCATATCAAAATGAAAAACATTCTGTTGTCATTCATATAGAGAACAATGTTGCATGACATGGTACTCTTCTGTTTCACTTATTTGTTCATTTTTTTTTACCTGGCTCAGAAATATTTAGTGGAATAAAAATTGCCAGAATGACAGTGAACTAAGATAGTAACTGATGAGAACAGAATACTTCTATTTCAGATACATGTATTTGGAGCAAAAATTCATTGAAATAGAAGAACAAAGATACATTACGTCTTAGATGAAGGGACTGAGTGTAATGTATCCAACTTTGCTGACGATACAAAGCTAAGTGGGAAAGTAAGCTGTGAGGAGGACGCAAAGCATCTGCAAAGGGATATAGACAGGTTAAGTGATTGGGCGAGAAGGTAGCAGATGGAGTACAATGTGGGGAAATGTGAGGTTATTCACTTTGGTAGGAAGAATAGAAATGTAGAATATTTTTTAAATGGTGAGAAACTATTAAATGTTGGCATTCAGAGGGATTTGGGTGTCCTTGTACACGAAACACAGGAAGTTAACATGCAGATACAGCAAGCAATTGGGAAGGCAAATGGTATGTTGGCCTTTATTGCAAGGGGTTTGGAGTACAAAAGTAAGGAAGTCTTGCTGCAGTTAAACAGGGCTTTGGTGAGACCACACCTGGAGTACTATGTACAGTTTTGGTCTCCTTACCTAAGGAAGGATATATTTACCTTAGAGGTGGTACAACAAAGGTTCACTAGATTGATTCCTGGAATGAGAGGGTTGCCCTACGAGGAGCGATTGAGTAGAATGGGCCTATACTCTGAAGTTTAGAAGAATGAGAGGTGATCTTATTGAAACATATAAGATTCTGAGAGGACCTGACAGGGTAGATGCTGAGAGGCTGTTTCTCCTGGCTGACGAGTCTGGAACTAGGGGGCATAGTCTCAGGATAAGGGGTCGGCCTTTTAGGACTGAGATGAGAAGAAATTTCTTCACTCAGAATCTTTGGAATTCTCTACCCCACAGGGCTGTGGATGCTCCGTCGTTGAATATATTCAAGACTGAGAATGATATATTTTTGGACTCTAAGGGAATTAAGGGATATGGGGATCGGGCGGGAAAGTGGAGTGGAGGTCAAAGATCAGCCATGGTCTCATTGAATGGCAGAGCAGACTCGAGGGGCAGTATGGCGTACTCCTGCTCCTATTTCTTATGTTCTTATCTTATGTCCTTATTAAAGATGTAAAAGCTTATCTCTTAATTGCATATAAATAATGAGCTGATTTTTAAAAAATCTTTTGTGGCCAGCAGCATTTCTGAACCAAAATCAAAAATATAACAAAACTATAGTTTCACTCAATATATTTAAAAACATTTTTTAGGAACATTAAAATATTTTCTTTGCTTTCTGTGCATTTGTTTATAACATTAAGCATTAAAATTTCCAGAAAGTAATTTTTGGAGCTATTGATATGGAAGGAAAAAATACTCAGTTTTAAAGCTGAAAGACTATTTCAACCCTCAAGGGGTCAACAAAATAGCTCTTCCATAAGTTTGAAGTAGAAAAAGGCTGTTTTAATTGGTTGGATTGTTGGGTTCAGAAAAATGGCGCTATATTATTGCAAATAGTAATTAATGTATTCACAACCAAAAGTTGTAAAAGATGATTGGTATTTACATGAAATTTATATGGATCCTTTAGTAGATAGTAGTGTTAGTTTGGTTCCTTTCATTTTATATTTATTGACCATCTTTGATCTTAAATGGACTACAGTTTTGATCAAAGTCCCTCAGAGTTTAGACGTCCTTTATTCCGGTGTGTCCTTTGTGATCTGTGTAGAAGTTTGAACTTTGCAAATTGTGTATTTCAGACGTTGAGAAAGAAGGGACTAAATGGCTGTGACAGCCCAGACCCAGACGCAGACGATTCAGTGGGTCACAGCCCTGAGTCTGACGAGAAGTGCAGAAAAATAAATGAAGATATTGATCTAATGATCAGCAGGCAAAGATTGTGTGTAAGTACAAGGGCCTTCCTTTATTTTTACTTTTGATATTTCTCTGAACCTGGCAGGCATTGAACAAGAAAGAAAACAAAGGCTGTGACAGCCCTGATCCTGACTCCTCTTACGCTCTCACCCCACGCACTGAAGAAAAATACAAAAAAATTAATGAAGAGTTTGATAATATGATAAGGAATCATAAAATACCTGTAAGTACCATGAGTTAGATGGCTGCTCTGCTAATGACTGCTGCAGTAATCTACCTTTACCCTTTCAGTGCAGGTTTCTTACATATTAAATTACATTTCAGACAGTTCTACATGTATTTTACAAACAAAACACTTTCAAATAGGACAAAAAGTAACGCATTGTATCCTTATTTAGTTCACCAATATATAATTCAAATGGCATCCATTTTACTTTCTAGCAAATAACAGCAATTTTTAGAGAATAGCTGAGGGAAACTAATTCGCAATAGCGTTTTTAAAGTTTGTGTGAAATTAACATTCAGATTGTTGCTAGATTGTAAATTATTATGTAACTCCTTATGACTGCTAGGAGTGGGCCTTTAAAGCAGTTTTTAAGTGCTTTTCGACTTGCTCATCACATGTGATTGAGTGATGTTTAGTATATTAGGGCTGTGAGAGTCTAAAAATAACAATAAAATAACTTTAGCAAAATCTACAACACAAAGTCTATCTATAAAACTTTTGAACTTCAATATACAACTATGAATGAAACAATCAAGAATAAATAAGATTTTTAATAAAATCACAGAGGACGTGACAGGTGTGGAATCGTATGTTCTGTATATAAGTCAGAGAATACTGATCTATAAATAAGCCATGCCTTCCTAAGCAGAGCATTCACTACCAACATGTGTTAGTAACAGTGTCTTACATTCCATCAGATAGAATGTTTGAAAAGATTTAAGACAGAAATTGATACCTTTTTCATTCACTTTTTAAAAAATTATTAAAACACATCCATCTTACACATACTGTCCCCTTTATATACTAATAAACCTGATCTGTTCTCTCATAATTTAAAGAAAACAGCAAGACATTTTTTGGAATCTGCATCAAATTTAAGATCCTGTGAAGTTGTTAGGAATCATTTTTGGTCTGTTTATAAACCTGTAAAGCAATTTAATCATACTGTTGTGAAAATATTATTTGTGTCACTAAAATGTCACTGAATCACATGCACTTACATTGTAACTGTAGAAATGACACTTGACTATTGCAGAATAAAGTGATTAACGTTCCCTCCCCCCAAAAATTAATGATTCCTGCCTTAATTATTTAGCTCAAATTCTTTTTCTCAACTACCTTGTATCTATTTAATTTAGTATACTTGTACCAAATAAAAACAGCTGGTAAATGGAACTCCTTTCAGCACATCCCACCTTTTCACTCAATGACTACATCAAGAATCACTGCTCAATTGTGGCACAGATAGGAGGTGGTGGTGAGCTCCCTCGACAGTACTCTGGCAATTTCCAACTTTGCAATGCACCTGCACCAATGTGGTTGTTTCGCTCTTCTACACTGCGGGGGTTAAATTGGATTAGGCCAATAATTGGGCGTTGGTACCACGATCCGCGACTAACCCGCACCTTGTGCTTCCTGCGCAGGCAGGACGAGACATTCGTCCGGCCTCAGTACTTACCTGACAGCAGCATTGCAAATTGGCGTTGACATGAGGATTTAAGGACATTCACACTTTTCACCAGCAATCTCTTAAAGGGATGTTGTCTCTCTGACAGGCAGGCTGCTTCTCTTAAAGGTAGCTGGTATCTGTTATTTGCTAAAAATAAAGTCTGCTGTCTGCGCGGAGTCTGAACAGAGCTCAGACTTCGCACACGTAAAACACAGATGCAGGTCCCATCTCTATGTTTACAAACTGGTGAGTTACGTTAAAACGTTGAATAAAGGTTGCGCACCACTAAATCCCACATCCTCCAATCTGCATGCCGCAGCTCACCAATCTGTAGATCTGAGTTTGTACCAGGCCTGCAAGAATGCATGCACCAAGGTTCTCTGCTGATACACTAGTGACCTTGGTGCAAGAGGTGAACAGAAGGAGAGGCATCCTATAGCCACAGGGTGGGGTGGGGGACAAGAGGCAGGAAGAAGTTCAATGCTTTGACACTAGTGGTCAAGATGAAGGAGCTCAACTGTCAAGTGGCATCTCCACTAACTGCGCCACTAGCCACATCCACTGCTTCATGCACTACACCCCCCCATCACCCACATACCAACAAACTCTTTCAATCAGCACTCAACTCTTCCAATTAGATGCTTCCTCTCACCCTCACACATTACCACTGCTGCAAGCCGCACACCCACAACTCACAGGTCACATACACTGGCAGCTATTCAACCAAGACAGGCACATCCCGCTTTCTTACAGGAGAAGGGGGCACATAACAGGAGGCAGCAAGTGGCAGTGGCATTTAGCCACTCGAGCCTGTTCTGCCATTCAGTGAGATCATGGTTGATCTGTGACCTAACCCCATATATCCGCCTTAGCCCCATATTCCTTAATATCCTTGGTTCACAGAAATCTACCAACCTCAGATTTAGAATTCACAATTGAGCTAGCATCAACTGCCATTTGCAGAAGAGCGTTCCAAACTTCTACCACCCTTTGCAAGTAGAACCATTTCCTAATTTCACTCCTGCACCTCCTGGCTCAAGTTTTAGGCTATGTCTCCTAGTGCTGATATTCAAGTATAGGAAACCTCCAAAAACAGGTACAAATGCATCAGCAGCCAAAAGCAATAATCTAGCAACTAGCCTGTATCTCCTGCATGGTCCCTTTAAATAGCACTGGTCGGGGGGTCGTCCAGGCACTCTAAGACATGTTCAGATGGTCACGGTTAAGACTGTGCATTGAGTAGAGCATTAAGTTCCAAAATTGTGTCTATTGCTTTAAATCAGCGTTACACACTGTACCCATTTTCTCCTTATTTTACATGCTGCTGGTGTTCGGTATTTGCGCACGCGCTAATTCCTATACCAAGATGGCGTTCAGTGCACATCACGCTAAAAAACGTGTGTGCACAGCTACTTCAAGAGGCCGTGTAGCGCCGAAACAATGGGCGCTACACGGCCCAATTTCTAGCCCTGTGTTTTTATGGCCTGTATTGATGACATAGCCAAAGTAGGGCTGAGTGTGCCAGATTTCAGTGCAGTGTTATACTGTATTCATTTAAGTTATTCGTACTTCATTTAAGAGCAATTTGGCACCATATAATTCACTTAGGATCCTTAACATCCTTTGGAGAAAGACTTTTTTTTCCATTTTTCTGAGCTAGATTCAAACCCAGGTCCCCTTGATGAAGGGACAGTTTTGCACTTCCTTATCTTTGTTCACCACCCACCTGGTCATTATTATTGTACATGTGAGGAAGTTGTTGGGGTTACAAATACCAACCAGAAGAGTATATTTTCCATTTATTCTTAACCTATTAACCACATAGATTAATTTACCAAGCATTTGTTTAGTTAGTAGGGAAAATAGATATTTCACACAGCAACCTCGTAACATGCACATACGCATAAATGCATTTTTATGTGTTGATATTATTATAGTGAAAAGTATATCTTTCTGTAAAATACACGCACGACATGCATGCAATACCACATCAATGACTGTCAGTTAATGTATGGTAGCTATCTTTTAAAAAATCATTTGGGTTAACTGCACAAAAAGTGTCCTTTAGAAAAAGCTATCACATTTCTTTATTATTAAACAAGCTGTTTCTATATATTTTCTTAATACTAAAAATAATGCAAATATTATATCAAAATACAACCTTTATGTTAAAGATTAAACCTGATACCTGTACTCAAAGGGTTAAAGCTAACTGCTTGCTGTAGAGAGTCAGTCTGCATGAAATCCTGTTGATGAAATTCAAACACATTGTGTGCTGGGGTGATTTAACAGGATTACAAAAATTGCTTTGCGTCCCGTCAAGAACATTTTATTTTCCTGCCTTAACACTAAGCTATTTTGTTGACAACTAAACCAAAACCTCAACACTCACAGCCATTCATATGCCGAGCCAGAAAACTGAGAGAAATAACATAACTTCTGCATGTGCTTACTGTTGCATGAATAACGAGCTCACCATAGTGATCACCTTATAATACTGTGTGGTCTGCTAAGTTGGGTTTTATTTTTTCCTTTATTTTTAAACTATGCTTGTGATTATGAAAATAAGTACAATAGTTTTTTCTTCCTAACACAGCTGTATCACTACAACTGTTATTCTAAAGATTTAAATTTGTTGTTTTTGACCTTTAATTCAATATGGGGCATGATATATAAGTAAATGCTTCAGTTTTAATTTAGAAAAAGTTAATTGGAATGGTATCACAAAATAAATAAAATGTATATTACTGTCTCCAGCTTCAGCTTGTCAGTTCAAACTGTGGTCAGCGTGGTTAAAAAGAGCAGGGCGTCCAGATCCCAGTACTGGATGCCGTCATCTCACACAGGAAGGATGGCACCATCAAAATGACAGCCTACTGAAAGCCCACACACGCATGGCGTAGTATCACCATTTCAAATTGCCTCACCCAGTAGACCACAAAATAAGGGTGGGAAGGACATAACTGAGCAAAGTTGAAATGGTGGATCCTAGAGAAGACGTGGTCAGTAAAAAAAAAACAAAGAGTTATTGAAGACCTGACTTAATGTGGGTATTCTGAATGGGCTATAGGCACAGCCTCTAATCCAAAGCCTCCTATCAAAAAAAAACATCAACACAGCCAAAAGAAATTCAGTTAGATTGCAACTTCTTATAAAATATGTGTTGCAAAATTTCCACAGCACATTCATGTGGAAAGCCATTGAGATGGTGTTGAATCATTGGTAACTTTTAAATACTTTTTCGTGCACATTAATGAACAATAAAAGGCTTGCATTATTACATTAAAAAAAATAAAATATATAAATTAAGTTATCCAGTTGGTCAGAGTAAAGAGAAGCTAATCATTTAAATTAACTTAAAGGTAAACAATAAACTGTAACTGGTAACTTCTCAAAAACTGCACGATGACAGATAAGCTGGGATGACAGAATAAAGAATGATTTTACTCAGTAAGTGAGAGGGAATAATTTAAACTGTAACACAAGGATTTTTAAAAAATATCTTGTAGTTTCCCACCCCCCCAATTTTTTTTCCCATTGATCTCCCTGGGCTATGTACAGCTGACAGCCAAGAGTGCAGGGGGGGCAGCATGGTCCAAGCCTTTGCTTATGCTGCTCTGAACTAACCTACAATATGCATTTGGGCATATCCTGTGATGACACACTGTCCACTTTTCATTCCCTGTGGAGTGGAACCTGGGCTCTGCTCAGTACCACCCTACAAAGATACAGTAGGAATCAAGAAACTCACCTTAGTGAAAAAGATCTGTGATTTTGAATGTTTGTACTCCAACTCACTGAGCCAACACACCATCTTTAGCTAAGGAATCCCTACAATGTGTTACTATCTGTTTCACCCTCCTTGCCTTTTGATTATGAACAGTAACCTTACTCCTCATTTCTCTTTGTGTCTTGGATGAATGTGAATTTACTGAATTGGAATCTCCCATGGGACTTTGCAGCATTGATAATCTGTTGCTGATCTTCTTGCACTCATGAAATATCATCACAGTTTATCCAACCCGTTACTCTTACTCATAGGTCTTCTGCGCTCAAGAAATACCTCTCACAGCACATGTGTGCTGTGTTATGTTTGATAATGTCACACACTAATGTCCTTGTTTCTTCTAAGGTTATGTTCATTCTAAAGTTAAGTCTGCGAGACTTGTTCATAATGTTTGAGTTTACTAAACACCTGAATTTCCGAGATGGCAATTATGACTTCTGCAAAGTTACAATCAGTTCTTTCATCCCAAATAATGTTGTTAATGACATGGGTAATCCATATTTGTAGTATTCGTGCTCTTTTGCATCCATCAACTTTCATTCTGTCTCTAGAAATGTGAGCATTAAAGAATCCTCACAACATAAAATCATAAAACCTTATAACTTTCCTGCACTGTAACAGGAATTTGTGGAAAAGTTGTAGATGGAACAAAATGCATGGGGGGCTCAATTTTGTCCTGTATCCACCAGAGCAAAACATTGAATTAAAGTAATTTCGATTTGTAATGCAATGTACATTATGAGGTATAGACAAAAATTTTAAATTAATGACATAGTAAATTTTGGTGCAGTTTGATGATTGTCTCTATTTTCCAAATGCTCTACTTTGCAAAATTAGACAAATATACCTGTTAAGAATCACCATATGCTGATAATATAAGTTCCCAAGCAGCGGGGTCCAATAGTGTGTTTCATTAGCATCTGTGCACTCTAATGAAGGAGGTGTCATTATTCTATTTCAAGGTATTTTTAGTCTTTTTTATATAACAAATTTGTATTATACAGAACTCAATCTGTTTCTGATTGTCAGTGGTGTGGAAACGACTTCATCTATACTATGGATTGGATTTTATAGCACCGTGACAACACAAATGTGCCTACACATGCATATTGACAGTTGTTTGAAACTTGCAATTGTGTTAAATAACTTAATGCCTCGGGAATACTATACAAGCCAACAATGTGAAAGCTGCTTGACCTGCCTATATTCGGGGAAAAAATGTCTGCTCGTGCTGCTGACAACCGCCATTTACTTTGCAACAATGACTTTTCTGCCTCAGGGCTGAGCCGGGAACAGCCAATTTTGAGGGGATTCTCTGCTCTGCCAGAGGCAGTAGTGATGCCTCATTTACCTTACAGCACTGCTGCTGATGAAGGTAAAGTTGCCAGTGGTGGCAGCACTGTAAGGTAAATGGCAGCAATAAATTATAGAACATACTGCCATCAGACCTGACTAAGCAGATTAATCCTTGCTGTTCTCAAACACTGCAAAGCTCCTACACTGCAATACAGAGGAAATAGCAGTGCAGGAGAGAGACCCTGCTGCTCAAATGTGCGATATATGTAACAAGATAATCACATTCTATATACATGCATTTACAATTTCAGTGCAAAGAGCAAATAGAGCAGATTTTCCTCGAGATGGTTCCTTTGGTTTTAAAAAAGAAATGGTACTTGCAAAATTGAGACTTCTTAAACATACAGAGCTTGAAATTCCTGGAGGCCCATTCTGCTGCCAGAGGTGTAGCAGACTTCTGGCTGCTGGGTCTGCCCCAATGTTGATCCCATCCCAAATTCTAGGGATGGGTTCATTTCCTAAAGGAGGTGGGTGCCCATGCTATTTTCCATGCTCCCTGAGCGTCTACCCTGATGGTTGCCAGGAAATTCAGAATGGCTCCTTGCTGCTCCATCAGCGGTGGGGATGGGGGAAAGTGGGCTGAGGGCTGTTCCAGCAGAAGATTTGTTGAATCGTTAGAAATTATTCATGACTTTAAAGTTGCTTTTAGGAAAGCACCATTGTGGGCCCCATTTCTGACAAGATGTCATCCTGGCAGGCAAATACACCTGCATCATTCAGATGCACTTTGCGTAGGGTACGTGAGGTGGAGCCAGCGTGTGACATCATTCCGCCAGTCCCACCTCTTTTTATGATGGCAGTACAGGAATGGCAAATGCATGAAGCATCTACCCCACGTCCATCGGAATTATTTATCAGCTAGAAAAAGGAGTAGAGACCCAGGAAAACAAGGTCCAGGTCCCAAATTTCACCACCCACCCAACATATGTCTTCAGAAGTGCCCTCCCATATCCATGAATCACAGCAATAGCATGAATCCACCAACTTAATATGAATATACAAAAAAGAACAGGAAAAGTCCAACTGGTCTATCCAGCCTGTCCTATCCAGACATAGTGCAACCTAAATGTACCATTAACACTGCCATGCATCCCCCTCCCTCCCCAACAAGTTGGGCAATCTCCTGGGAGAGGCAAAAAACACAGAGAAAACAAATCTAAAGCAAATTAGGAAGAAAACTCTGAATAAATCCTTACGACCTCCAAAGACAAGCAGACAAGTTTATGGAGACTGCAGTAACTGATATCAGTAATAACTACCCCTCACCTACCTTCTATAACTTAAATCCAGCTCCTTTTCAAAATCTGTGATTATTTCTGATTTTCTTTCCTTTATAACTTAAACTCAGAATGTTTAAAAATGCAGAGCTAACTTTTCTTTGTGAAGTTCATTCCAATTGTCTAAATTGCTCCGACTATTTAGTTTATCTTCTTTAAAATTTTCTAACATTTTTGAAAGCATCTTATGAGCAGTTTATGTAATATATTTTCATTAATGTTTTCCTTTTAATGAGATAAAATCACTTTCCGATCTGTATAAAATGGATTAAAAATTATTAAAATAAAACTGCAATGAAAAATTTAGATATTGGGGTTTTTTGCAAAGTCAAATCATTACAAACTGCACTACATTGAATTCAGAACTGAATTCAAGCTTATTTTTGACATTGACTATTCCTCCCCTATTTTGGTCTTTTTCTGCTCTTTTCTGTTGTATAGGCTGTTCCACCACCTAACTTTGAGATGCCAGTTTCTATCCCAGTGTCCAACCAAAACAGCCTGGTATACAGTAGCCCAGGCAGCTCACTGGTCAACCACAACCTAATGCCACTGGCTCATCCTTCTCTGCAGAGGAACAGCATGTCTCCTGGAGTGACACAACGGCCACCAAGCGCAGGAAACGCAGGTAAGATTCACTGACTTTCATGCTGAGTAATTGCCTAGTAAAAGGAAGGTCAGTGTTGTGCTTGCGACAAGCTCCAAGTATGTTGCTTGTATTTGGCACATCATGCATGTACTTCACATTTCTTCTTAAATACAAAAAAGAGTTGTACTCCCTATCTTTTGTAAAAAGGTGAATATAAAGAGAAGCAGAGACAATTTACTGGAACGAGCATAGTTATATTTATGGTCCTTTACTAGCAAGCATTGGGGGGTGTATTTTACTGAGAAACCTAGGTAAAAGGCCAAGGCTGATGGCACAGAACACCACCAAGGTTGAAAAGAGTGTAGAAGAGATAAATGATGAAACAAAAACAAAAATGCTGTAAACAGTCAGCAGGTCATGCAACATCAAGTTAACATTTCAGGCTTGTACCCTTTGTGAGAACTGGAAGATATTACAGATGAATAGAATTTAAAAAGGAACAGAGCAAGAGGAAGGGAAAGGGTAAGGGGGTCAACAAAAACACACATAGGAAAAGAAATAGAATGACTTGTAAGGTGCTTAAGTGGAAAACAGGAGATGGTTAAATTGCAGTGATATAAGCATGAGACAATTGGAGACATAATGAGAGAAATCAAAGAAATAAAAGACATATACAAGACATAAGAGAATGTGTGAATAGCTAAAGGGTTGGGGGATCGACAGGTGAAAGGGAAGCATAAAAAACTGACAAAGTGTAACAGGCTCCAGTGACCCAGGAGCTGGTTGGAACAATAAAGCACCAATGGTGCAGACCCTCACCCCCTGCCAGCACAGTGTTCCAACAGGGGGAGAATCCCCACCTGGGGAGGGTCCTTCCCACTATCATTGGAAATGATGGCACACCCATGAATGATGAAGTCATGATTAGGTTACACTCAGCTTTGGTTTTAAATGTCTGTGGATTGTGGAACCAAAGAAAGACTGAGGTGGATGGATAAAACAAAGTATTAGCACTTATACAGTGGCTTATCATGTCTGTTGCAAATGACCAAAGCACTTCACAAGCAATGAATTGTTGTGTGTTGCAGTCTTTGTTTTTCTGTAGGTGAACACAGCTTCCATTTTGCACACATCAATGTCTCACAAATAGCAATGAGCTGAATAACTGGTTTTATTGAGGTGTTGCTTGTAGAAAGAATGTTGGCCAGGACAGTGGGAGAACCTCCCAGCTATTCAAATGGTGCCATGGGATCTTTAACATCCACCTGAACTACTGGAACAAACAGACAGTCATAGTTTAACATTTCATCTGAGAGCCCTTAATGGTAAAAAAAAAATGCATTTTTTGCTAACTTTACTGACTCATTATGATCCATTCAGTCACATAACACATACCACTCATTTTTAATGGAGGAGGTCATTTTAATCTTCAATAGAAAGTAAAATTGGGAGAGGTATAAAACGGGCAGCCGATCCGATCTGATCCGTGAGTTTCCCACTGGGCGGCTTAGGTTAAAATTACCCCATGAGTTTGATTTTTTTTTATATGAAATGATTGTACTCCAGTCGTTAAAAGAAATCTGGTTTATTTGTCATGTGAAGCAGTGGCACTGGATGAACTACTAGTACTTGAAAACAATGGAAAATGTGAGCAACTGAAAAATTCACTCTGCTCAGAGAAGGCATATCAATCTGCAGTTTATCTGCCTTCACATGCTTCTGTTGTTTACCAGTGCGCACAGATGTGTCACATAAACTGCTTTGCTGCCCTCTAGTGCTCCCATTGTTTTCAATAGGAAAATTCATTCTTGTCTTGAATAATGGATATGATGTAGAGATGCCGGTGATGGACTGGGGTGGACAAATGTAAGGAATCTTACAACACCAGGTTATAGTCCAACTGTTTTATTTGAAAATCACAAGCTTTCGGAGGCTTTCTCCTTCGTCAGGTCACTCACCTGACGAAGGAGAAAGCCTCCGAAAGCTTGTGATTTTCAAATAAAACTGTTGGACTATAACCTGGTGTTGTAAGATTCCTTACATTTGAATAATGGATAGATAGGGAGTTACAAGGCAGTAACATCCCCTGAGGGATTAACTTGATATCATAACCTCTGACAGTAGAGTCTTAAATTCTGCACTGTTCTGTTTTTGTTAATATGGAAATTGTTAAATTTACTATTTTTATTTAGGAAAGTTGTAAATTTCAAATGAGTGACTGGTGCTCATAGCTCTCTGAAATCTTTATAGAAGGATGTCAGTGATTGCATATTACAGAATGTTGTGAGGTTAACAAATACAAGATATTGGCCATATGACTGCAAGGATATTACAGATTTATATTTGACTGGACCATTGTCTACCTTGAACATCATAAAATATCGAACTATCTAATATCAGAGGAAGATTTCTTCAGTGTGCTGTGTTACAAACTCATAAGCCCCTTTTAATAGGAACAGACTTATGACTGTTACACATAATACACAAAGGAAATCTTCCCTATGTTGACTGTGGTTTTATATTATAAGTGTTTTTCTACTCATGATATTTAGCCTAGGTCTGCTGTGAAATATGTTTTCCTGTCATTGTTCCTAATCAGAACCTATGCTTTCAATTTTAGGTGGCCTCTTGGGTGGGGACCTCACAACAACTGGTGCAGGCACCAGTGCAGGTACGTCAACTGTTAAATTGTCTAACACTTAATTCATCTGAAATTGTGTCATTTTTATTTGTAGCAAGGTTTTTTTTTAAATGAAATGTGTGAAGTTAGAGTTTGACTTATTCTATGCTTCAGAATACTGAGACATTTGCAGCACAGAAGCACAGCATATCAGAACACAAATGCACAGCACCAGAGTAGTGGGCTGAGTGTTTGTACTCCACTCTGCTAAGTTACTAATCTCAGTCATATCAGAAACTATTCAATGAAGGACTGTCCTGGAGCTGTCAATTGTTACTCATTTCTAATGAGACTCAGTCATTTTGATTGAAAAATATGGCTGATTTTGATGTATCTCACTCTGAAAAATGAGCACTACTGCATATGCTTAAGCAAGTTTGTACTCTGTCTCATTCTTTTTGATCATAAATCTCACTTTCAGTATTTCCAAGATATTGACGAGTCTGGGCATCTCTCCAAAGGGTGGGAGGGTGGGAAAGTTGGCAAGACAGCTGTCCCTGGGCTATTTTCACATGTCTCCTCATAAGTTGTCCAGAACAGCATTGGTAGAGACCAAAGAGCAAGTTGCATATTTGTCTTCTTGGCCACATCTGATATGTGTACTGGGATGACCAGAAGGGAGAAAAAACTGAGGAAAAAAAGTACGGAATAAATACCTTAGAGAGGGTGCAGAAAAGATTTACTAGAATGGTTCCAGGGATGAGGGACTTCAATTGTGTGGAGAGACTGGAGAAGCTGAGGTTGTTCTCCTTAGAGCAGAGAAGGTTAAGAGGAGATTTGATAGAAGTGTTCAAAATCATGAAGGGTTTAGATAAAGTAAATAAAGAGAAACTGTTCCCTTTGGTGGTAGGGTTGAGAACCAAAGGGCACAGATTTAAGGTGATTGAAAAAGAACCAAAGGCGATATGAGGAAAAACCTTTTTATGCAGCAAGTAGTTGTGAACTGAAATGCCTGGAAGGGTGATGAAAGCAGATTCAATCGTGGCTTTCAAAAAGCAATTGAATAAATACTTGAAGGGAAAAAATTTGCAGGGCTATGGGGAAAGAATGGAGTAATGGGACTAACTGGATTGCTCTTACAAACAGCCAGCACGGGCTTGATGGGCCGAATGGCCTCCTTCTGTGCTGTAACCATTCCATGATTCTATGATTCTACCCGTAGTACAATTTAAAGTTTAAAATATAAGACAAATAGTGGAACTATAGGATTTGGATCATTTTCCACACAGAAAAACTATTGAAAGTTCACATTGTTGATCTGTATTTGTGCCTAGTCTGTAAACTGTGGGTGGTGCTTTCTTGCCTTTGCTACAAAAGTTCACATGTATTGTCTACAGCTCTGCACCATGGATTATAAAAAGCGCCATAGAAATGAATTATGAACACCAGCCAATGAAAACAATAGGTTTACAAGAGTGTGTTTTGTTAACAAATATTGGCTTAACAAATATGTTACATTTTTAGTTCACATTACATTTTTTTGGTTAAAAATGATAAAGGCTATGTCAGCCTTTGACATTTGGCAATGCTTTTACATTGAAGAGATTTACAATGCCACAAGGTGCAGATAATCTCTTGTTTTGCGCAAGCACAAAGCACCATCTGCAACTATAAAATTGTTTTATGTATTTGGCATCAGCCCACAGTAAGCCATAATAGAAAGTTACCTAGAAACTAGTGCAATCCCTGAAAACACAATCAAAGTTGATCTTTAGTGTATTGTTTCTCATTACATGTTATTGTTTATTTTAATTGGAAAATAGTAACTTTTTATAAAATCTAGTGTTCATGTACAATCGTCATATGAGTGCTTAATGTTTTAAAGCTACGTTTATTGCCTGAAGTGTCAAAGGACACACAAAATGGGGGGTGGGAGGGAAGGGTCATCAGGGGATTTCACTGTCTGCTGTGATGTCATGTTCAGAGAATGTAAGCATTTCAACTACTCTTGTGTCCACTGGTTTTCAGTAGGAAACATGAAAAGTCGTCTTTGTTCTTCATTTGTTTTTAAAAACAGAAGACTCTCTGTAGTTGTTATTACTTAGCTTTAAAATTCCATAACAAGTAAAGTCACATGAAACAATCTTTTGAGCAACATATTTTGTCTCTGTTAAAGGCACTTTAGAGAATTTGCTTTTTCTGGTTAATGGAAAATCCAGAATCCATTTTGAGTTTTATTTAAATTAGTATTTTATTGCTAATGCCTACTGTATGTTGGCAGACTGCATTGATGGAACCATTTCCTTTGGCAGAACACTGTAGTTTTAACTACAGCCTTGGAAAGTATGCTCTTTTCAATTACTGGCATGTTATGTGCTAGCTCTGGTCTTGGTGCATTGATTTTAAAAAAGGAAAACCTTATTCACAGCTCCTGTCAACTTTCTATTTATAAAACCAGAGAGCCTTTTATTTGCCCTAATAGAGTAGGTCCCATGCAAAAAATAGTAGCATAATTTAAGGAAATTGTTATGTTATACAAGTTAAAACTGTATTTAAGATTAGGTGGACTGGGAAGAAGAAAATGTTAAAAAGGTAGAATTTTTCATGTTCTTTGTCATTTTGACAGAAGACATAATCCAATTTAAATGTGACAGTGGTAAATGACAAATAAAATGCAGAGGTACATATGGCTCATCAGGTACTGTGCTTTATAAATTGCTTCCATTATACTGAATCAACAACTATATCTCTTACCTCAATATCTCAGAAATAACTGTTCAAAAATATTATGGACTCATTATATGTGTGGCAAACAATTTGCAAGTGAACCTCACTATTAGGCTTCAGTTGTTGAATTTTACACTGACAAGTTTAAAACGAGGTTAGGTCCGAGCCTTGGTGGGTTTTCATCTTCTGATTGGTCACACAGTACCACATGACCTATGCAGCTTGCCAAAGAATTGGTCGATAGTTCCTGTTTACAAAGTACTTTCTAAAGGGTTATAATGTTACCAATAAAAAGACATTCTCAGCATCAGACCTTTCAGCTAAGCTGAGAAGTTCTTTACGTTGATAGAAAACAAGAAGTATCCGGACTCCAGAAATGAATCCTTTAACTACTTTTGCAGCTCATACGCTGTACATTGCTGTTGCTAGTAAAACAAGCAATTAGATCACTCTTTTAATGTCTTTTTATCCTTTCAAGATTCATACAGTCTTAGGGGTCGATTTTAGGATAGCCGAACGGGTGCGTTCGTGGCGGGGCGGCGGCTCCAAAAATTTGGGTTTCTCGGGGCAGGTCTGGAGCCCAGTTCCAACCCGCCCACTTCCGGGTTCCCCAATGACCGCTTAGATGCGCGCGCAGCACCCGCATGCGGGACTCCACCGGCAATTAAAGCGGTGGGATCCCACTTAAGGCAATTATTTTGGTAGTTCAGGTCGTTTGCAGACCTGATTGGGAGGATATTTTAGGAGGGGTGGGATTTTCATGTCAACTGAGCGTGTTTCCCGTACTGGGGGAAACACTTCCAGTTGAAACAGACGTGTTGCAGCCACCAGCCAGTGGGAGCTGCAAAGGTCCATTTGACAAGTGGGAGGGAGACCCTCACTCATTGCAGGAGGCCACTCTGTCACTTTGGACAAAGTTTGGCCTCCACCACCCTCCTCCTAACACTAAAATTCACCAACTTGCAACCTCAACCCCGGTGTGCCGACACATTTACCTACCTTGCGGACCCCCTTAAATGTACATCTTCTGGATGGGGGCCGCCATAGCTGTAGTCATGACCTCCTCAGAGGACGAACAGCATCACCAGCCTCGCCGGCTACGCCTT
The DNA here is from genome assembly GCF_035084215.1 of Heptranchias perlo. Lineage (NCBI taxonomy): Eukaryota > Metazoa > Chordata > Chondrichthyes > Hexanchiformes > Hexanchidae > Heptranchias > Heptranchias perlo. The sequence goes on along the minus strand of NC_090328.1, from coordinate 40,850,015 downwards.
CCACCTCTGACACGTGGAGCTCCACAACACAGTACTGTGACATATCCACCTGCACAGCAGGAGGGAGGGCAACCACAGAGAGAGATGCGTCGCAGAAGGCACTACCCTCGCCACAGGGTTCACAGACTGAGGCTCAGCTTCCTGGACCTCTCTGAGGAGCAGTGCACATGGAGGCTCAGAGTCACTCGACATGTAGTCGTGGACATCTGCAGCCTCCTTGATGCCGAGCTGCTCCCAGCTGGCCCGAGCACCATCTTCTTACCTGTCGCCGTCAAAGTCACCACTGCCCTCAACAACTTCTCCTCCAGATCCTTCCAGGGTGCCACCGGGGACATTGCCAGGGACATCGCCGGCATCTCTCAATCATCTGCACAAAAGAGCCCTGCAAATACACCTACACCCACTCTGCAGTGACACAATGGGTGGCATCAGGTGTCAGTCTTCATGGTGATCCTCAGGAAAGGGAATTATTGCACAAAGCAGACAAGATTTTCAAAGACGTGGCAGTAGTGGTGATAACAAATTTTCATGTGCTTTGCAAAACAAATGAAACTAAATCAAAAACATGACATTCTGTCATACACCCTTGTGCATCCCCTTTGTACTCACAAAAGCTTAGCCTTGTGTTTATGGGAACCCCTACATGGTGCTATCCCTGTGGCTTCAGTGGAGATGGTGGCAGGTTGCTCTTGTCCATGCCCTGACTGATGAGATGCATTGTGCGGATGCCCACTGGGTTTCGGTGCCCTTGAGGACCCCTCCAAAGACTGCTCCACCTACACCTGTGCAGGGGCAGTCTAGGCCAGTTGGAGAGGAGGCAGCATTGCCGGTACTGGTTGAGAGGGGGGTAACAGGTGAGACGTAGAAGCGCTTTGAGTGGCGTCCCCACTTCCATGTCCCCTTTCACCATCATCCCTCTCCTGGCCCAGGCCCACATCACTCCTTCCACCCTGCTGGATGACAGTTTGGAGGACTTCTGTGAAGCCTTGTAAGGCCAGTTGTAATGTATCATTCAGCCTGTTTAAGGCGGCAGAATGTTGCTCACCCTGAATCCGAACGGCTGTTGTCAGGGCCTGAATGGACTCATTGTTGAGCCGTGCTTGAAGCTCGATGGAGGCTAGCCTTTCCTCCATCGCAGACATTCCCGCACCTACCCGCGACACTATCTCAGAGATGCCTTCACGTCCCTGTGACAGTATCTCGGAGATACCCTCCTGTACTCCTCCATCCTCTGCGCGATTGTGGAGAGTGCACGTGGCACCTGTTCCAGCACCTCGCAAATGTGCTGCTGGCCCTCGATGACTCTCCTTTTCATGGCTGGCCCCCAGGGTTCAGCATCTGGGTCCAGCTGAGCAGAGCCTGGAGAAGAGTGCTCCCACCAACGCGGACTCTCCACGGTTGCCCCTGCCACCAGGGTCTGCTTGTGCTCACATGTGCGTGGTGACTCACCATGTGCAAGCCCAACAAAGTGAGGATGGGGACCCACCGAGGTGTGTGTATCTGCGCTGGTGGATGGCTGGCTCAGATGTGACGATGCACCCTCAGAGGCCGGCAGGTCCTCTGAGGAATCACCCTCCGCAGTCATGGCGGTCGCAGATGGCCCTGCAAGAGAACATAAAGCAATATTAAGCACGTGGACAGATGTTAAGGTGCTGCAGATGCCAAGTGATGCTAAGATCATTCACTATCATGAGTGCTGATTGTTAGATTTCTGTAACCAGCAGTTTGTGCGCTCCTAGTCTCGGCATCCGCCACGGACAGGCACTCCAGCGTCCGGCTTAGTTCCAATGCCTGCTGCTCCGTGTCTGTTAGGACAACCTGGTGTGGCGGGCCCCCTCCGGTCCTTGCCCTTTCCCGGGCATTCTGACATCTCTTCTCCTATCAAGGCAAAATACAGAGAGGCGTGATTGAGTTGATGGTTGCATAGAGACCCACTGCATGCACTGGTGTGGGTGGGGGTGACCGTGAGGGAGATGCATAGGCGGGTGCGTGTGAGACATAGCCATGAGATTGTATGAGGATTGGGTTGTAAGGTAGTGTTTGAATGGGAACTGGGGCGGTGAGTAAGGGCAGGCAAGGTGAGGATGATGGTTGAATGGATGTGAGGAGTGATGCGAGAGCGTTGTGGTGGCAGTGCAGAAGGAGTTGTGTGGTGGTGGAGGTGATGTGGAAGACGGCGTGTGGGAGAATGCGAAAGTATACTCACTTTGGCTGACCTGGTTAGGTCATTAAAGCGCTTCCTGCACTGGACCCAGGTTCGGCACACATTGCTGCTGCTGCTGCTGCTGCTGCTGCTGACCTCCTCAGCCACCTCCAGCCTGGCCTTCTTGGTGGCAGAGGGAGGCCACTCCTCCCATAAGATGGGAAAAAAATTTCCCTCCTACTCCTCACCCCATCGAGCAGCACCTGGAGTGAGGAGTCAGAGAACCTTGGAGCAGCCTTGCCTCTGGCCTGCTCCATGCTCCCAAAATGGTTCTTTGCTGCAGGAAGAGCATTGGAGGACTGCCCCTTTAAATAGGGCTCCTCCTGTTGCCTGTGATGCGGGTGCGCAGTGCGTCCGCTGCGCAGGTCTGGAACGGGAAACCTGGAACCCCACGCGCCCAGTCAACCCCCCGCTGTCAATTCGCCTCCCTCCTAATATCGGGCCCTTAATGTTTTGTTCCCCTGTGAATCTTTGCTTTCTTCAAAGTGAGAGACATTAGTGCTGGGGAATGGAACATTTTTCTGTTTGGTCATCATAGGGCGATTTTAACTCCCTCCACCTGGCAGAAACGGGGCAGTAGCATAGTTAATATCGAGGTAGTCGACTTATTGGCCCGTTCTTGCTCTGCCGCAATTTTAACTCGAGCCTACTGCTGGGCGGTTCCACAAAAATAATTTGTCCCACTGTTAGCCAGGGCTCCTCCATTCTGCGACCACCCTCTTAGATCTGCCTTTTTACTGGCTGGGTCAGTCTCTGGGCCGCCCAATATTGCGCTGGCCCGGAGTTGGTGAGCTGCAGCGAGACTCCTGTTCAGGGCGAGACTTATGTCTCATGGTAAGAAGGCCTGGCCCTCAAATTGGACCAAGGCTCTAGCCGGAGGGATCAGGCAGCTGGCTTGCATGATGTGTCCCCTCATTTGTCACCAACAAGCGCTTTCAGGTCAGGTGTAGCTCAACCAACTTCAGACTAAGGCTACACTGCCCAACAATGCAGCATCACTCCAACCTCTAAAGTGCAACTCCTACTACACCGTGTAAAATTGTCCATTTCCCACATCAGCTATCCTGTGGCCTCTTTGAATGTGATTAGTAATTTGTTCTGAATTCTGACCAAGTTTGTGATGTGAACGCTGGATTAAGATTGCCCAAATTAATTTCATGTAGGACCTTTACAGCCAACAGAGAAGATTCCATCGGTTTGAGCCGGACTCAAACCCAGAATCGGACATGAAAGAATAGTGTGCTAACCCCTTTCAACACCCATTACCTGATTTATTTTCTTACTTGCGTTTTTTGCTCAGAAAAAGTTGGTGACAATTTTATTAATAAGCACACTGTTTCTGGCACAAATAAATCTTTTATTTGTCATAATTCCTATAATAAGGATGATAGTTTTGTGGGGTCTTGAACCTGCATGCCTTTAATCACTTAAGTTGCAGTAACTCACAGTAAATGGTGATGGACCATGTGTTATTGTAACCTCAGGGCATAAACATTAGAGTGCACAGGACTCTTGACAGTTTATAAACACCATCTCATTTTGGTTTTCTCAATATGTTGTTCAGTGCGTAAGTCATATTTTTGGACAAAAATAACACAAAACTCGATCCATATAAATTGCAATGTATGAAAGTATATTGTGTATGTGGCAGGGAGGATACTGTTTTTATGAGAGCTTTGCTTTAGTACATTTCTAATTTAACTGTCTCTATTTTGAAATTGATCTGAATAATTGCATTTTATATGGAAGGGTAGATACCTGGGAGAGAGACCCAATACTGCAATTCATTCAAGATGATGTCATATTTTGTGACAGCAAAGCTTGAGCACTTTAACATATTTCATTTGCAACCAGAGACTAAACTTTCACTTAATCTTTTGGATTTAGCTTTATTTACTCTCTAGGATTTGATTTGTGTTATAATAATTTTTAAAAAGAAAAAAAAAAATTTGGTATGCATTTCAGTTCAAGTGTTCTTACTGATTTTTTTGTGGGGTGGTGAGCATGGTGGTGAGATTTGGGCTGTAGAATTTGGATGAAATGGTCATAATTCGGCCTGAAGGTTTACAGCATCTTGTAAACAAGTCTTTTCAGTAGCAGATTGCCAATTAAAGATGCATGGAATTCCTCAGTAATTGATTGCAGGCTATTCCTCAATAAAGCTGCAATAATGAGATCACATTAGTTATTTTCAATGAGAGCACTGGGGATGCTACAGTTAGTGTCCTCAGGTTAGGGGGTGGATGAAATTTGACCAAAAGTTTCAGCTTCTGATCCCTGTTGCAAATATGTACTGTATGCACTGGATAAAAACAGGATTGAGCTTAGGTATGTTCCAGTGGTCAAGTACCTGCTCATGCTGTCCAGTCTAAAACTAGCTATCCTTGTTCATTTGAAAAAGGTACTGGATAGCTACTACCACAGCCTTCGAGGGGAGATGGTGAGGTGAAGAATCTGAAGGCATATTGAGGGGGAAAAAGAAAAAGAAATCCTGTGTTAATGTTAGTGCACCTTGAGGACAGGGAAGAGTCGATACTGATAGATATTGCTGCCTTAGTAAATTGACTAAAAACTGAATAAAACACTATGGGCTCGATGTTAGCAGGGCTGCGGGTTCGTGGCGGGAGGGCTATTGGGCGCGTGGGTAACGCGCCCGGTGAAATTAGTCAGCCACCCGCGCGATCGCAGCCCAAGTGGATCCACTTACCTTGTCTTCCGGGTTCCCCACTGCTGATCTGCGCGTCGGGTGGGCTGCGCATGCGTAGTAAGATCTGTCAGCTGGAGGAGCTCTATTTAAAGGGGCAGTCCTCCACTGACAGATGCTGCAAAAAATAGAAAAAATTACAGCATGGAGCAGCCCTGGGGGAAGGCTGCTCGCAGTTTAATGATGCCTCACTCCAGGTATCAATAGATGGGGTGAGGAGGAGGGGGAGGACAGAGATCTTCCCCCCGGCGGGCGGGAGGAAGCGGCCTGCCTCTGCCACCAAGAAGGCCTGGCTCGAGGTGGCAGAGGAGGTCACCTGCACCACCAACATATCGCCCACCTGCATACAGTGCAGGAGGCGCTGCAATGACCTAAGTTGGTCAGCCGAAGTGAGTACACTTACTCATTCCCCTCCCCTCCGTCTGCCACATCACCGCCCCCACCCCACATCTCCTTCTGCACTGCCAACACTACTCTGTCACATCACCCCTCACACCCACTCAAACCTCATCCTCATCTTACCTGCACTTACTCACCTTGCCAGCACTCATCCCGCCACTACCATTCAACCCAATCCTCATACAATCTCATGGCTCCATCTCATACTCACCCTCTCGTGCATCTCTTTCACGGTCAGCCTCACTCAACCTGCCACTACCTGTGCTGCAGCCACAGGGCATGCATCACATATGTGCAGTAGGCAGCATAAGGCAAACGTGTCGTGAGCATGCAGGGGATGCACAAGGGTGTTTGAGGGTTTGTCACGGTTGTTACTTATATTGAATTTCTGACCAACTCACATCACATATTATATTGGCACCACTACTGCCACGCCTTTGCGAATCTTGTCTGGTTTGTGCAATAATGCCCTTTCTTGAGGATCACTATGAAGACCCACAACTGATGCCACCCATTGTGTCACTGCAGAGTGGGTGTAGGTGTATTTGCAGGGCTCTTTTGTGCAGACGGCTGAGAGACGTCGGCGATGTCCCCGGTGGCACCCTGGAAGAATGCGGAGGAGAAGTTGTTGAGGGCAATGGTGACTTTGACAGCGACAGGTAAGAAGATGGTGCTCGGGCCAGCCGGGAGCAGCTCGGCATGAAGGAGGCTGCAGATGTCCACGAATACATGTCGAGTGACTCTGAGCCTCCGTGTGCACTGCTCCTCAGAGAGGTCCAGGAAGCTGAGCCTCGGTCTGTGGACCCTGTAGCGAGGGTAGTGCCCTCTGCGACGCATCTCTCTCTGCAGTAGCCCTCCCTCCTGCTGTACAGGTGGATGTGTCACAGCACTCTGTTGTGGAGCTCCACGTGTCAGAGGTGGACGGCGTGGATGGTGAGGCTGGTGATGCTGTTCGCCCTCCGAGGAGGTCATGACTGCAGCTACGGCGGCCCCCATCCGGAAGATGTACATCTGAGGGGGTCCGCAAGGTAGGGACATGCCTCTGGACCCCGGGGTAAGTGTGCAAGTTGGTGAATTTTCTTGTCAGGAGGAGGGTGGTGGAGGCCAAACTTTGTCCCAAGTGACAGAGTGGCCTTCTGCAATGAGTGAGGGTCTCCCCCCCCCCCCTGTCAAATGGACCTTTGCAGCTGCCACAGGCTGACAGCTGCAACACGTCCATTTGAACTGGGAGTGTTTCCCCCAGTATGGGAAACAGTCCCAGTTTTCTATAAAATCCCACCCCTCCTCACATAATCCCTTAATCAGGTCAGTTAATGACCTGAACAAGCAAAATAAATAGCTTCAAGTGGCATCCTGCTGGCTTTAATTGCCTGCGGGATTCCCACCAGCGGGGGCTGCGCGCGCACGCTGGCGCGTCAGTGGGGAACCCGGAAGTGGGCGGGTTGGAGCCGGGCTCCGGTCCCGCTCCGGGATTCCCTGATTTGCGGAGCCCCCCCGCCAGGAACGCACCCGATAGCGGGTGCTAAAATGATGCCCTATATATAATTGAAGCAGTATCATGTTGAAAAGCTTTTATTTGGGGTTTTATTCTCTTGCTTTATGATATAATCTGAATGCAGCAATTGAATGACAGCTTCGTATATCTACTATTTATTTATTTTCTCTCTCTCCCTCTCTCTCTCTCTCGTCTCCCCCCACCCCCTCCTCCCTGGTACATGCACCAACATTGATAAAATAAATATTCTACAAAGGAAGGAGAAATTAATTTTCAGTAATGTTAGTAGATTAGGGAAATAAATGATTCTTCATTATATTTCCTTAATTGCAACATCTGTAGCACAACTTTTACAGATAGACGATTAATAAATTACTAATGACATCAACCTATGTGACTTGGTGACTACATTAAGCCTCTCAGGTATGCAGCAGCATTGGGCTTTCCTGCTTGTTTCCAGGTGCTAGGTGGTAGGCCTGTCCCGGGAGCATATCAGGTCCGTGCAAATAACCTAAACCTGCAAATCCAGATAGGTTAAGGTCTGGTCAAGTGCACTGTACCTGACTAGTGTCCGGCATGGGCCACAGAAAAATTGGCCCAAATATATTTTCACTGGAGATAGGAAAATTGATAAAGAACATGATCCAGTTCTTCAATAATGACTTTGTACATGTAAACAGGTTATGCAACTTGGAGTGTGAACTGTAGGACATGTATAAATGCATTATGTGGTACTGACGTATACAGACCAGGAAGAGCCTAGGATCCATCTGTGGTCTGTGATGAGGCCACGGATCCATATTGTTTATCCAGTCCTCTACCTGCTTTTTAGCTCTAGTTAGGCTTTCATTTTTTTCTTTCTCCAAAATTAATGGATAGATTTTTCAAATAAGCATATCTGGTGCAGAGCTTTCCATGTCAGAAGCAAAATCAGACATTCAGGTATGGAGATTAGCACATTCCATACAACATTCCATTTAAGACAGAAAATCATATAGGTGTGCTGACCTTTTTGGCAGATTTCCAGATATGCAAAGCTCTGCCGGGAATGCTTTCGTAAACTGTACCTCGTTTCAATATCCTTAACATCTCCATTATCCTTCACATATAGAATTACCCCTACTCCCAATTATCATCTCTAACTGTCCCAAACAGCCTTTACTCCTGCATATTAAATTCACTCCCAGATTCTGGGTGAATCATGTTTCTACAATACCTACAACACCAGATTTCCCTTCTGCTATGCTTCCTATTCCAGCATTTTATTCTTAATACTTCTGCCATTCGGGTAAATTGCTGTATCATATCTTATCTTCCTCATGACTTCAAGGTAAATAAAAATCGGGAGGGATGTATAATGGGCGGTTGATCCGATATTGCCCATTTTACACTATTGCTGAAAGTCAAAATTACCCCTAAGGTGCCTAGTTTACATCTATAATGTGTTAAAAATGGTGAGTGGTCTCAGAATTCCAAGGTATTGCACCAGTATCTAGTGCTGTCAACATAACGTAACATCACAGATTGGCAACAAGGGGACATCATCTGAAGTAATTCAACAACCCAAAGTTGAGCAAGCTTTCCCTCCTGTGCTCTGGCTCCCACAATCAGCATAATTTCAGCTTCAATTGACTCCCCACCTACCCTGATGATCAAGTTTGTGGCTACCACCAATGAACGTTTTTATTTTGAAGAAGTAGTGGATTTACCAGAATTTGATTGAAATGAGCATTAAAGAAAACCCTCCAGCTGATACCAAAACCTCCCCTTCTGGCCTAGACTACCCCCCCTCCTCCAACCCCCCCCCCCCCCCCCACCCAAGGCTGAGCAGAAATTGTGGCTGCCTCCCCCATAAGAAGTGTCATGGTCTGCAATCATCCACTCCCATGGCTCAAATTCCAATTCATTCATTAACAGCTGCATCTCTGCCACTAACCTCCTTCACACTGTCTGCCCGGAGGGAAAATCCACCCCCCAAAGTCAGGGCCTGACCTGACCTCCATGCCTTGACTCCGAATTTATAGTACAGGAAAAATTTTGCACTGTGCCACACCACCTACAAGGTAAATTCTGCACGGTCCCACACTACCAGTGGGTTCTCACATGCAGCCAATACATATTGGAAAAAATCAGACAGTGAGCCCATGATTTTCCAGTGTGCCCTGGCTTGTGTGTGAAGTTCTGGTTATGGCACAGGGCCTTGCAAAATTTATCTTTACAACATTAATGTGAAGCAAACAGCTTCACACTGACACTACAGTTATTGTATAAGTGCAGCCTAAAAGTTTGAATAAAGTAGCTTTCTTATACTGGCAGTCCAACAATACTATTAACAACAGATATTGCAAGAAAGAAACTAGCATTTGTTTCACTGTTATCTAAAAACTGTTTGACTCTCTTTGAACTTTACTCTGAGTTAGAATGTTATTTTCAGCAGCATTGGACTCTAGCATTTGTGGCAGGTATTTTTTATTTTGTATGCATAGTAGATGGTTGATTACAGTGTGCAACCAGAAATAATTGTCCCAAGGATAGATGTCTTATGAAATCAGCCTTGGTGTTGCTAAATGCTCAAGAGATTTTAGGACAAATCGAAAGACTCCAATAACGTTAATGCAATTTCCAACAATTCTGTGTTCCTGCATCCATCACCTGATAAAAATTGGATGGTACAACCGGATAATCTAGCCCTGGATATCTAAAATGGCAAATAGACGCAGAACACTGTTTTATATTGATGTTACAGCCACATCATCTATCAGTGAATGTTGGCTTTTGAAACAGAGGACAGAGTTTCATAAGTAAAATTGCCACTGCACATTTGTTCAATAAACTATAGCAGAATGTGCATGGACTGCATCTCTATTACTGTTTAATTTAAGAGAGTTAGTCATTTTTTTATTATCAATGTAAAGTGCTTCCCTTGATATATACAAGATAATGATAGGGGTAAATTTTAGCCTCCGCACCTGCAGCAATCTTGCAAAGCGGATTGCACGCCTGTAATAGAACCTGTACGATTTTCATTCCGTAGAAATGCATGGAGTAAAAATTGGGTGGGTTCTATAATGGGCGGGTGATCTGCTCCATCAGATTACTGCCCATATTGTGAAGACAAAAATTTACCCCATTGTGTACTTGTAAAATTTGGAAGTTTTTAATTTTTGTTAATGTTTGCAGAGCGATGTATTGGAATCTGTAAAATAAGCTGCGAGATGCTGCGGTGATTCCAAGTTTTTAAATTAGTAAAACATTTTATTTCATTGATTCAATGTGAGACTTACATGAGGATTAGTGTACATATTGAGAGATACTTTTGGGAGGATTGGAGACTGCAGTATATGCTATCGTAATATCACCTTTCCCTATTACAGGCATACGGTTCTGGTAAAAAATACACCAATTGGAAAAAAATATACTTGCTTATAGACTGCTTTATTATTAGTAAAATCAAGTAATTTTAACTGGATATATGTTAAGTATCAAAGACCCTTAAGCACTTAGTCTACTGCAATTGCTGATGGTTTAGATGTATCTGGTATTCTTTGTGTTAGATAACTTTCCAGCCAGAGCATACAAAGATCCTGGGCGCTAAATTGGGCCGTGTAGCGCGCGTTGTTTCAGCGCTACATGGCCTCTCCGAAATCTAAGATGGCGTCTTGGATGCGCACGCATGTTTCCTGCGTTATGTGCACCAGACGCCATCTTGGTATAGGAGTTTGTGCAGGCGTAGATAATGAACGCTGGAATCATGTAAAGTAGGGAGAAAATGGCTTCAATCAGTGTGCAATGCTGATTTAAAGTGAGACACCATTTTGGGACTTAACGCTCAACTCAACGCACAGTCTTAATCCTGACCATCTGAACATGTCTTAGAGTGCCTGGACGACCCCCCACCAGCGTTATTTAAAAGGACCATGCAGGATTTACAGGTTAGTGGCTGGATTATTGCCTCTGGCTGCCAAGACAATTGTAACTGTTTTTGGAGGTCTCCCACACTTGAATACTAGGACGTGGGGGCATAGCCTAATATTTAGAGCCAGGTCGTGCAGGAGTGAAGTTAGGAAATGCTTCTACATGCAAAGGGTGGGAGACGTTTGGAATGCTCTTCCACAGACGGCAGATGAAGCTGGCTCACTTGTGAATGTTAAATCTGAGATTGATAGATTTCTGTGAACCAAGGGTATTAAGCAATATGGGGCTAAGACGGGTATATGGAGTTAGGTCACAGGTCCACCATGATCTCATTGAATGGTGGAACAGGCTCAAGGGGCTAAATGCCACTGCCACTTGCTGCCTCTTGTTATGCGCCACCTTCTCCTGCAAGAAAGCGGGACGTGTGCCTGGGTGATGTTCCTGTCATGGTTGAATAGCAATGTGTGTGGCCTGTGAGTTGTGGGTGGGCGGCTTGAAACAGTGGTAATGTGTAAGGGTGAGAGGAAGCATCTGAATGGAAGAGTTGAGTACTGATGGAAAGAGTTTGTTGACGTGGGGGATGGGGGGTGTAGTGCGTGCAGCAATTGGTAGGAGACCCGTTTGACAGTTGACCTCACTCACCTTGCCCACTCATGTCAAAGCATTGAACTTCTTCCAGAACTGCATCTATGTTCATGATGCTGTGCGCCTGGCATTGACTTTGTCCCCCGCTGCCTCCCACTGCCTTTTGAGTATATGTCTGGAGGGCCTCCCCCTCCCCTGCGAATATAGGATGTCCCTCCTTCTGTCCTCCTCTTGCACCCAAGGTCTCTAGTGCATCAGCAGAGAACCTTGGTGTATGCACCCTCGCAGGCCTGGTACCAACTCAGATCGGCAGATTGGAGAGGTCTGGTGCGCAGATTGGAGGATGTGGGATTTAGTAGTGCGCAACCTTTATTCAATGTTTTAACATAACTCATCAGTGTGTAAACATAGGGATGGGATCTGCATCTGTGTTTTACATGTGCGATGTCTGATCTCTGTTCAGACTCCATGTAGACAGTTGATTGTTATTTTCAGCAAATAACAGGTACCAGCTACCTTTAAGAGATTTCTAAGAAATGTCCTCCCTTTAAGAGATTGCGCTCCCTTTGGTGGTAGATAGTGCAAATTGCATTGATTCCATGTGCAAGGCCTGGTAAGGAATGCTGATTGCAGGTAAGTGCTCCCTTGGGTCCAAACTTGCATCCTGCCTGCGCAGGGTCTGTCAGGCGCGGGGTGGTACAGCATTGCGCTAATACCGCCCAAAACGGACCCTTATCGAATTTCCCCCCCCCCCCCCACTATTTCTTGCGATGGGTTCTGTACATAAATATATTTCATTATTGTAATGACTACTTTCTCATTATGTGATCGTAAATTTGGAGATTTAGCTTGACAGGAATAGTCACCAGGAACACGTAAAACTACTTTGTGAATTTTGAACTTAAAAATTAGGTACAAAAGTGCAATTTTGGATGGGTTGTTGCAGTCTTGGAAACTGTTTCTATGAAAGAAATTTTTTGATCTGGGCATGAGGTTATCTGAAAATTTGTCTTAAACACACATACCTTTTCAATCACTAGTCAATATAGTTATTTTCTATCTGCTTCAAAATTGTCCATCTCCCTCTCTTGAGCTGAGATGCCATATCCTCACGCCTGCATTTTGTGGGAGAGAGAGAGAGAAGGCATTCCAACATGACCACAAAATTAGTTGTGTGCTTTTCTTCAAATGCTTACCTCCCTGTGCCTCTGCAAAATCTGCCTTGATATCCACACATCCATTAAGCAGAAACAAAAGACTAGCAGACTGTTGCAGTTCACACAAATTAATTACTGGAGTTCATTTCATATAAAATTTTGATTTTTAAGACAATTCTTCAACATTATGAACTTAGTCTGAGCTAATTTCCCAGGTGCTACAGCGAGGAGAAGAGGGCGGAGACTCATTGTATCCTGTTGGTTTTCCATTGGGCGGGTTAGGTTAAAATTACCCCTATTGTTTCTTGTGAACTGTTACAAGATCGAGGTCAAGCTTTGTTAGAATCATAGAATCATACAGCACAGATGGAGGCCATTCGACCCATTGTACCTGTGTCGGCTCTTTGAAAAAGCTATCCATTTAGTCCCACTCCCCTGGTCTATCTCCACAGCCCTGCAAATATTTCCTTTTCAAGTATATATCAAATTCCCTTTTGAAAGTTACTATTGAATCTGCTTCCACTATCCTTTCAGGCAGTGCATTCCAGATCATAACAATGCGCTACGTAAAAAATGTCTCCTTCTCTCCCCTTGGGTTATTTTGCCAATTACCTTAATCTGTGTCCTCTGGTTACTGACCCTCCCATCAGAGGAAACATTTTCTCCTTATTTACTCTATCAAAACCCTTCATAATTTTGAATACCTCTATTAAATATCCTCTTAACCTTATCTGCTCTAAGGAGAACAATCCCAACTTTTCTAGTCTCTCCACATAACTGAAGTATCTCATCCCTAGTACCATTCTAGTAAATCTCCTCTGCACCCACTCTAAGGCCTTGACATCCTTCCTAAAGTGTGGTGCCCAGAATTGTACACAGTACACAGCTGAGGCCTAATCAGTGATTTGTAATGGTTTAGCATAACTTCCTTGCCTCTGTTTATAAATTGTAAACAATTTTACAACACCAAGTTATAGTCTATAGTCTGTTTATAAAGCCCACGATCCCGTATGCTTTTTTAACAGCCTGATCAACTTATCCTTCCACCTCACAGATTTGGGTATGTGGACCCCCAGGTCTCCCTGTTCCCGCACCCCCTTCAAAATTGTGCCAATTGTACATTTGTCCTTCTAAAAAAAATTCAGTGTTTTTGATTTCTCCCTTATTACGTAATTTTTATGGATGCAAGGGTAGTAAGACAACACACTCCTGGGCCACTGCTACTGCCACTCTGGATATCTGGGATACATACAAGATTAGCATAGCATGAGTCGTCTCCCTCTTACTTTTTCCTTCCACTCCATAGGGATGTGCCTGGACTCTTCTTGTCACCTCCCTACTGCGGAACAGGGAAGATCAGAAACTCACTGTGTGAGGAATTATGACTTCAAACCCACATCCTACCGCTCTGGCACAGCAAGATTTAGCCATCTTAAAAGCATGTGGGCTCTGCTACAATTAGTTCCCTGTGACTGAACACAACTTATTTAGTGGTTTGTTTTTCAGACTATTACACATTCCCTAAGTGTTTATTAAAACAAACCGTTCATTGTTTTATTGATGCCATTTCCCCACCCCGTATCGCTACACTCTTACAAAGTTAATACAATGCTACGTAAGCAGAGGAGCCTTTGCCAGCATATCAAAGCTATTAGATTTTTATATATTATCTTATTAAATCCATTATTTGTAAATCACACTTATGGATGTTGTAGTTTTGGGTGCTACATTTGTAATAATACTTGCAATTTATATAATGCCTTGCCACATCTGAAAGCACTTCACATAATTAATTACTAATCAGACTTTACTATAAAGACTTAATACTGAGTAATGCTGTCCCTCTTCAAGAAGCATGGCTTATACAAGGTTAGCAGACATTCATTCTGAAAAAGTATTACAATTTTACTGTTGTTTTTGTGGCCAGCAATAATGGTAAAAAAAATATTAACAGGGAAAACCTTTTAACACTGATTATTTTGTGACTGTCTATATAGGACTGTTACTTTTACTGAATTGAGTTGTTCAAATAATGTAGTTTCTAACTGAGTTCATGAGAACTGCATAATTTCCTTCCTATAAGCCACAAATTTGTATAGACCACACCCTATATTCCTTGATTAACATTTTAGGTATAAAGTCCCTTTAATAACCATAAACTTCAAGTGCACTAATTTACATTTAAGTGCAACTCATGCTTATAATTTAGGGCATTTATAAACATAAATACTGTACTTGGTTTCAATTAAAATCACTGCTCTATACTTTTCTGAAACTGCATTTTAATTAGTAGCCAACTATACTATATACAATGACTAACATCTGTGATCTGTGTGGAACTAAGAGTCCCAGATTATGAGTCAGTAGTTGAATCTCGATGTATTAGATTTAACTTCAGGTTTTCTTTTCAGATAGAGACCTTGTACAACCACTGACTTTTGCAACAGCTTATAAAATTTATTAAAGCATTGCATCATGCTTTATGCAGAGCTCCGCTAAGGTCTTGCTACATTTGCATTATACTCATAATGAAACCTATCTTGTGTCCTTGATTCATTTGTTTTTATTCAGTTTTTCTCTACCAGTTTTCTTCTCTCTTTTCCTGAAGGCATTAATTCCTTGCTGGGCTATGGTTCCACAAATGCCAGTTGCCCTCCCTATTTCAGCCAACTGGCCATCATCATTCATACGTGAGCCTTGACAGTGAGTCTTAGCAGGTTATTCAATCAGGCATCACAGCCGAGCCTCATCCTGTCACCTGATGGCCACGCTCACTCACTCACTCACTCACTCACTCACTCACTCACTCACTCACTCACTCTCTCACACACACACACACACACAAACTTTCAGTGTGAGTTGTTAGATAGCAACCAGGATTTTTTTTTTCCCTTTCCTAACCTTGGGATGCTAAAGCCAATTGGAGCACCACACCATTGAGATCAGCTAGCTAGCACAGTGCAGGGTTCAAAACTGATGACCTTCCTGGTCTGTTTAGCTCCACTTTCTATTGGATAAACTCTCTGAGCTATTGGGGAGCCCACATGCCCTTAATTCATAATGTACAGCTTGTGCGCTCTGCCTCTGGCAGCTGTAGAAACTGTTGGTGACCGAAGGCTTCAGGCTTCAACCTATCAAAGGCATTGTTTAGACCAAGTTGAGTCAACAGATTGGTATTGCCATTGAATGAACTTCACACTGAGGTTTATCCTTAATAGTTTCCTGATTTCACATCAGGACTTTTGCATTTGCAACTTGTGCACAAACCACATTTTTGGAGCTAAATTAATTGTTATGAACTGTTATTCAGTCCAACCAATCATCAATTCTAACAAATGAATAAAGTCTTGTACTATGTAATATTAAATTAAGTACAATTATTAAATAAAGAATTTGAGATTAAAATAATAGTTTACAAATAAACTTTCTTTTAAAAAGTGCATTCATTAACATCATGCAGAAAATGCAACTACGCAGCAGCAAGAGCTAAATTTACATAAAAAAACATGTGCTTCTCATCTTCTTGTAATATATTGTCCGGAAGTATGTCTAGTTTAGATATATAATTTTTGTCCTTTTTAGTGGGTAACGAATTCTAGTACTATGCTTACGAATGCGTCACAGATTGTAATTTTCATGATCCTCCATAATTTTAAACTAGCTGAGGAGGAAAGTTTTAATCTGTACATTAAAAGCTTTGGAAAGCTCTCTGTTCCTAGATCTAACTAAGATATTCTGTTTCATGGATTATCTAGAGGAGGGGCACTAGGCCTCAAAGCAGGCCGCAGTATTCTGAGTAAGAAGGATGCGGTTTGCATAGTTGGTTGTATGCAAAAAAATTCTTTGTAATCAACCACATGCACGCATTTTTCATTTATTTTCTTTTAATTTTATGAAGGGTTTCTACATAATTGGTTCACAATCCACAACTATGTGTGCTGAGTGTCCTTTATGAATATTGTTATGCCAAGAAGGCTGGATAGTCTTGAATTAAGTTGCTGAATTCAGAAATGCTCATTTAGTAGTCTCTGAAGTTCTAATGGAAAGCTATCCTGAAAGTGCAGGATGAAACTTTGTACACAAATATCAAATTATTTGGTGCCTTTAATGGTCCAGTTATACCTCATTTTTAGGACAACATGCAACAAAAATGGTAGTATAGCTACCACGAGGCAGTCATCTCAGACCACGTTGGCTTCACACCGGCAGCACCATGAAAGTTGGCGCTTCACTAATTTAAAGATGTAACTGGTATCCTGATTGGAGCTCTGAACATGCATTTAAGCAGAGATGAGCAGAGCTCTACATTGCTTGAGAACAGAGTAGTGTAGTAGGGCTGGTAGACTTTCAATTGCATGATTATAATATGCGAATGGCTGATCAACTATTGTACTGGATGGTTCTTCAGAAGCACCCCAATTCCAACATGTCATAGTTTACCATAGAATCATAGAGGTTATAGCACAGAAGGAGGACATTTAGCCCATTGCTAAAGCATTCCCACTGCCCTACTCTCTCCCCATTGGCCTGCATCTTCCTTTGCTTCAAATATTTATACACTTTTCTCTTAAAAGATGTGTCTGCGCAACTACTCCCTGCAACAAAGTGTTCTATACTCCAACAATGCTCTGCATAAAGAAGTTTTCCCTAACCTGTGTCCTCACTCTTAGTGACAATTTTAAGTTTTCTCCCTAACCAGAGGAAATAATCTTTCTCTTTCAAAATCCTTCATAATTTAAAAAAAAACAATTAAATCCCTTCTTAGCCTTCTCTTCTTCAATGGAAATAATCTCAGTTTCTCAAGTCTCTCCTCATACCTATAGTTTCCCATCACTGGCATCATCCTGGTGAATCTGCACTGTGTGCTTTCTATGCCTTCAAAATACTTTATATAATTGACATAGAATTGCACACAGCACTCTAACTGTGGCTTAGTCATTGCCTAGTACAAATTTATCATTACATCCTTGCTGTTGTACTCTATGTCACTCTATATTAAACCCAAATTGTTGTTGGCATTTTCATGGCTTTACCTGCACTTGCACTTTCAGGGAATTATAAGAACATAAGAACATATATTCATAGTCTTGAATTAAGTTACTGAATTCAGAAATGCTCATTTAGTGGTCTCTGAAGTTCTAATGGAAAGCTATCCTGAAAGTGCAGGATGAAACTTTGTACACAAATATCAAATTATTTGGTGCCTTTAATGGTCCAGTTACTTAAGTTCAGAGCCAGTCCCTATTAAACACATCATTGATGCATAATTTGAAATGGTCATTCTTTCTGAACTCGTATTGGCCTTCAACAAATAACTACAGTTTCAAAACCCATTTCTTTTAAACTTTTGGATGGATTTAGAATAAAATCATGGAATTTTACAGCACAGAAGCAGGCCATTCGGCCCATCATGCCTGTGCCGGCTCTTTGAAAGAGCTGACCAATTTAGTCCGACACCCCAGCTTTTTCCCCATAACCCTGCAAATTAGTCTGCTTCAAGTACAAGTCCAATTGCCTTTTGAAGGTTCCCATGGAATTTGCCTCCTCCACCTTTTAGGTAGTGCATTCCAGATCTTAACAGCCCTCTGTGTGAAAACATTTCTCCTCATTTCCTCTCTAGTTCTTTTGCCAATTATTCTAATTCTATCACCTCTGGTTACGGACCGACTTGCCAGAGGAAACAGGTTTACAGTTTCTCCCTATTTTCTCTATCAAAACCCTTCATTATTTTGAATATCCCTATCAGCTCTCCCCTTAACCTTCTCTGCTCCAAGGAGAACAATCCCAGCTTCTCCAATCTCTCCACATAACTGAAGTTCCTCATCCCTGGTATCATCCTAGTAAACCTCCTCAGTACCCTCTCCAAGGCCTTGACATCCTTCATAAAGTGTGGTACCCAGAATTGTACACAATACTCCAGCTGAGGCCTAACCAGTGATCTGTAAAGGTTTAGCATGACTTCCTTGTTTTTGTATTCAGTGCCCCTATTTATAAAGCCAAGTATCCCACATGCTTTCTTAACCGCCTTATCAACTTGCCCTACCACCTTCAAAGATTTGTGAATATGCACCCCAGGTCTCTCTGCTCTTGCACCTCCCTCAAAATAGTACCGTTTAGATTATACTACCTCTCCATGCTGTTCTTCCCAAAGTGCATCACTTCACACTTATCCACATTAAATTGCATCTGCCATATATCTGCCATTTCACCAGTCTGTCTATGTCTTCCTGAAGCCTGCTACTATCCTGCTCACTACATACTACGTTGCCACGTTGTGTATCATCCGCAACTTTGAAATTGTACTCCCTCTACCCACTGGATACGGCAAAGGCTATGGGCCCCGACAACATCCTGGCTGTAGTGCTGAAGACTTGTGCTCTGGAACTAGCCGAGCCTCTAGCCAAGCTGTTCCAGTACAGCTACAACACTGGCATCTACCCGACAATGTGGAAAATTGCCCAGGTATGTCCTGTCCACAAAAAGCAGGACAAATCCAATCCGGCCAATTACCGCCCCATCAGTCTACTCTCAATCATCAGCAAAGTGTTGGAAGGTGTCATCGACAGTACTATCAAGCGGCACTTACTCACCAATAACCTGCTCACCGATGCTCAGTTTGGGTTCCGCCAGGACCACACGGCACCAGATCTCATTATAGCCTTGGTCCAAACATGGACAAAAGAGCTGAATTCCAGAGGTGAGGTGAGAGTGACTGCCCTTGACATCAAGGCAGCATTTGACCGAGTGTGGCACCAAGCAGCCCTAGTAAAATTGAAGTCAATGGGAATCAGGGGGAAAACTCTCCAGTGGCTGGAGTCATACATAGCACAAAGGAATATGGTAGCGGTTGTTGGAGGCCAATCATCTCAGCCCCAGGATATTGTTGCAGGAGTTCCTCAGGGCAGTGTCCTAGGCCCAACCATCTTCAGCTGCTTCATCAATGACCTTCCCTCCATCATAAGGTCAGAAACGGGGATGTTCGCTGATGATTGCACAGTGTTCAGTTGCATTCAAACCCCTCAGATAATGAAGCTGTCCGTGCCCGCATGCAGTAAGACCTGGACAACATCCAGGCTTGGGCTGATAAGTGGCAAGTAACATTCGCGCCAGACAAGTGCCAGGCAATGACCATCTCCAACAAGAGAGAGTCTAACCACCTCCCCTTGACATTCAACGGCATTACCATCACCGAATCCCCTACCATCAACATCCTGGGGGTCACCATGGACCAGAAACTTAACTGGACCAGCCATATAAATACTGTGGCTACAAGAGCAGGTCAGAGGCTGGGTATTCTGTGGCGAGTGACTCACCTCCTGACTCCCCAAAGCCTTTCCACCATCTACAAAGCACAAGGCCAGGAGTATGATGGAATACTTTCCACTTACCTGAATGTGTGCAGCTCCAACAACACTCAAGAAGCTTGACACCATCCAGGACAAAACAGCCCGCTTGATTGGCACCCCATCCACCACCCTAAACATTCACTCCCTTCACCACTGGTGCACTGTGGCTGCCGTGTGTACCATCCACAGGATGCACTGCAGCAACTCGCCAAGGCTTCTTCGTCAGCATCTCACAAACCCGCAACCTCTACCACCTAGAAGGACAAGAGCAGCAGGCACATGGGAACGACACCACCTGCACGTTTCCCTCCAAGTCTCACACCATCCCGACTTGGAAATATATCGCCGTTCCTTCATCGTCGCTGGGTCAAAATCCTGGAACTCCCTTCCTAACAGCACTGTGGGAGAACCTTCACCACACGGACTGCAGCGGTTCAAGAAGGCGGCTCACCACCACCTTCTCAAGGACAATTAGGGATGGGCAATAAAAGCTGGCCTCGCCAGCGACGCCCACATCCCATGAACGAATAAAAAAAAGTCCAAGTCATTTATATATATATATATCAAGAAAAGCAATGATCCTAATACTGACCCAACAGGGGGACCTCATTGTTTACTTCTCTCTTATCAGAAAAACATCCATTCACCACCACTCTCTGCCTCTTATCCCTTAGCCAATTACGTACCCAAGTTACCACCGTCCCTTTAATCCCATGTGCTTCTATTTTCTGAATAAGTCTGTTATATGGAACTTTATCAAATGCCTTTTGAAAATCCATATTTACAACATCTACTGCACTGCCTTCATCAACCCTCTCTGATACTTCATCAAAGGACTCAATCAGGTTAGTCAGACACGATTTGCCTTTAACAAATCCATGCAGGCTGTCCCTTATTAACCCATGCTTTTCCAAGTGAGAATTAATTTTGTCCTTGACAGTGGTCTCTAGTAGTTTCCCCACCGTTGACGTTAGCCAGATTAGCCTGTAGTTACCAGGTTTAACCCTCTCCCCTTTTTTGAATAGGGGTTTAACATTTGCATTCCTCCAGTCCTCTTGCACCACTCCCATATCCAAGGAGGATTGAAAGATTGTGGTCAGAGCTTCTGCTATCTCCACCCCAACTTCCCTCAGCAATTGAGAAAGCATCCCATCTGGACACGGTGACTTGTTAACTTTGAATGATGTCAACCTATTTAGCACCTCCTTTCTAATTATTTTTATCCTATCCAATATCTCTACTCCCTCCCCCTCTAATGTGACATTAACTTCTTGCTCATCTTTTGTGAAGACAGATGCAAAATACTCATTCGGTACCTCAGTCATGCCTGCTGCCGCCACAAGAAGATTTCCTTCTTTGTCTCTAGGCTCCACCCTTCCTTTAACTATCATTTTACTTTTTTTCTCTTTGCGCTTCTTATACCCTTTTTCAATTTCCCCCTGCACTCTCTGTATTCTGCCTAACTTTCTATTATATTCTATACCTGATATTTGTCATAAACCTCTTTTTCCTGTTTTATTTTAACCTCTATTTCCTTTGTCATCAATGAGGGAGCTCCAGCCTTGGATGCCCCATCTTTCCTCCTTTTGGGAATATGCTTGGTTTGTACCTGAACTATCTCCGCCTTGAAGGCCTGCCATTTTTCTTTACTGTTTTCTTGCCCAGTCTTTTTTTCCAGTTCACCTGTGCTAGATCCCTTCTCAAATCACTGAAATTGGCATTCTTCCAGTTGGGTATTTTCACCTTTGATTTTTCTTTGTCCCTTTCCATAACTACTTGAAATCTAATTATATTATGATCACTGTTACCCAGATGTTCTCCCACTGAAACACACTCCACTTGCCCTACTTCATTCCCTAGAACTAGATCCAGCACTGCTTCCTTCCTTGTTGGGCTAGAAACATACTGATTAAGAAAGTTCTCCTGTACACATTTTAGGAATTCTTCACCCTCCTCGCCCTTTACATTGTTTTTTTCCCAGTCCATATTAGGGTAATTGAAGTCCCCTACTTTTACTGCTGTATCATTCTTACATTTCTCTGAAATTTGTCAACAGATTTGCTCCTCCTATTTGGGGGGTCTATAATAAACACCCGGCAATGTAATAGCTCCTTTTCTGGTTCTTAACTCTAACTAAATAGATTAAGTCTTTGAACCTTCTAGAATATCGTCCCTCTGTCGAACTGTAATATTATCCTTAATCAATACTGCAACCCCCATCCTGTCTTTTTTCCTTCCTTATCCTTCCTGAATGCAGTGTAGCCAGGAATGTTTAGTTCTCATTCCTGCCCATGTTTAAGCCAGGTCACTGTTATAGCCACTGTATCATAACCCCATGTGGCAACTTGTGCCTGCATTTCTCGGAAAGTTTTAATTTTCTTTGTGCCAGTCAGTGCAGAGTGATGCAGTTACTGTTTTCACACCTTTAGAATCGTTTATCATATCAAGCCAGCTAATCTAGCGGAGATGATATCACTTCCTTTCTGGAACTGACTTTGTATTAGTAAAGAATTAACATTAATGTCCTTTTATTCATTTTTGTTTGTTTCTGGACTATTTTTGTTTAAACATTGAGTTCTGATGTCCTCGTCAGATGTTACTGGTCCTGAGGGGTTAGTAAGCCTGGAAGGTGTAAAGGTGCTGAATTACCCTGGGAAATATAATCATTAATGTGTCAATGTTTCCATTTTAACTATGCACATTAATTCTGCTCCCTCGTGTATCTGGCAGTAGATCATCCAAATTACCTGCTGCTGATGTCATCAGTTCAAACAAAAATATTCCCAAAAGTTGTTGATAAATTTTAGTAACTCATTTTTTTTTAAAGGGGAATTGATGGGACAGTCATTCATTAACCTACTTCTTAGAACTATGAATAAAATTGATTCCTTTAAAATAACTGTCCTGATGGTTTTGATTCAAAGATTTTTAAGTGTGAAGTGTTCAGATGCTGATAATGCAGAGAGACAAATAGCATTTCATTGGTGCGCTCCATTGAAACAGTTTCCTAACACATCCAAAGGGTTTAAAAAGACTTGTGGAAATTAAAAGAGATGACAAAAAAGGTGTGACATATTTGTGGCTGTCATTATTTTTGAATATATTTCTTGTATTTTTCCCCATTAAAGTTTAGGTGCTGATCTCTAATTCCTCATTTGAAATGATTTTTGAGTTGTATATTAAATATGTATTTGCTTATGTTAAATCTTCTATGCAACAGGAAATGGGTATGGAAATCCCCGCAATTCGCCAGGTCTGCTGGTCTCGCCTGGCACCATGAACAAGAACATGCCAACCAAGTCACCCCCTCCCATGAATTTGGGAATGAACAACCGGAAACCTGACCTCCGGGTTCTCATCCCACCAGGCTCAAAGAATATGCCATCAGTGGTAAGTGGGAACTTTTTCCTGGAATCTTCTACTTTGTAGCCTTAAAACAAAAATACGGGAAGGTAAAAATGTAAAACCCAACCCCAATCTGCCTCCAACCTGCCCGATTCCGGTTTTAACGGAGATGGGTTGGAGGGTCGGCGACCAGCCCGCTCTCAGGAGGCGGGTCGGTCAGTAAAATCTTTTAAGGAGGCTGCGGGCTTCCATTTTAATAGGTTTTTTATTTTTAACTACTGGGGCTGGGATTCTCGGGCCTTCTGATTGACACTACGTAAGAGGAGGCGAGAAGGCCCAGCTCAGCAGGTAAGTGTCTTTATTGCATTGCTTGTGGGCTAGGAGGAACAGGAGTGTTTCCTCCAAGCCCAGCAAGCCTACCTGCCATGATCCCACCTTGCGATCTCCAATCCCCCCCCCCCACGATCTGCCGACCCTCCCCCCACGATCTGCCGACCCCCCCACCCCCACGATCTCCGGCCCCCCCACCCCCACGATCTCCGGCCCCCCCACCCCCACGATCTCCGGCCCCCCCACCCCCACGATCTCCGGCCCCCCCACCCCCACGATCTCCGACAACCCACCCCCACGATCTCCGACAACCCACCCCCACGATCTCCGACAACCCACCCCCACGATCTCCGACCCTCCCCAACGATCTCCGAAACCACCCCGCCCCCCCAACGTACTTCTAGGTTTCCTGTCCGGAAATCCTCCCCACCGCTCTCTTCACAGCCCCGAGTAAATATCGGGGCCCTGATGGCAACTTACAGAACCTACAAACACGTATGACTGATGCTGCATTGGGAGTTTGATCATCCCCTCTTTATATGAGAGAGTGCATTGACGGTGGGAAAACATGCATCTGCCATCGACGGAACTCCTTCAATACAAAACCACCTTTTATGTCTCAGCTAACAGTTATTCATTGCTCCTTTTCTATGCTGTCAGTCTGAGGATGTTGATTTATTACTGGTAAGTGAGAGTTCTGCTGATCCCTTCAAACTTTTTCCACACTAGTAGATATTAGTAACTTTTTTATTTTTTGATTTGTTTTTCATACTGCTCAGAGATAGCCTTGGTCTGCATATCCTGTTTTAAGTTGTACAATGACCATTATCCTTGCAGATTAGCATTATCTATCCCACCTTGTTCAAAAGCAGTAATTTTTAGTACCAACCTGCTTAAAAATAAGATGCTTTATGTTGATTTACTTTCTTAAACATGGTTCTCTAATTATATATAGTTCTTAAGCATCAGAGTTCCACATCTGTGGTTTTCATGAAACTTAAAAGCCAGGTTTAGGTGGATTGATATTGTGGACAAATAATAGCTACCAGAATATACCTCTGGAACTGTGCTGTGCCAAAAGTTATTCATTTGATAGTCAATCAATTGCTTTGATCGTTCTGATATTAAATTAGAAATGATATGCACAACCTAAAATGTGCTACCTTCGTAAGAGCATTGCAGCCGGAGATCTGTTAAACAGAAGTAACACAGCACCACCTACTGGTAATGTAAAACATTGACACTTACAACCTCTGCTCACAATTAGGACAAAGCTAGCCAATTCTTTGTGAACAACAATTGAAATCCACTGCTATAGCATTAATGTTTTTTTTGATAAAACACAATAACAGGATATCATGCATATTTCATCAGCTTTCCACATGGTCTTTTTCCTGCCACATTAACACAATCTTTTCTGGTGACTGGGCTGGTTACTATGGAGACACTGATGTAATTGGTTACCTTGGGAACATCTAGTCTCCTGAAGGGTTCTAAATGATAGGTTTAGAAGAGTTCTTCAAGGCTAATTGTGTTAAATGATTTATTTTATTAAAAATATCCAATGTACATTTCAGTTTTATCTGCAAATAATATTAAAAAGACATGCAGAGCCTTAAAAATTACACTTAAAATCACAATTTTGTTTCTTTATAGAATCAGAGAATAAACAACTCACAAGCTGCACAGTCATTGGCTACGCCGGTTGTTTCCGTGGCAACCCCTACTTTGCCTGGGCATGGGATGGGAGGATACCCTTCAGCCATTTCTACCACATATGGTACTGGTAGGTAACTCCTATCACTTTACAGTCAGTAACAAGGTTATATTAGGTCACACAAAATAGATTTACTAAGACTATCCATATTATTTCATGTTTCTGAAATACTGATGTACTGCTGCAACATTATTTCTAAAAGGTTTATGCTCCCTTCTGCTTCTACATGCCTATTGTCACAGGCCATGGATTGCAGCTGGTACATGTGGAATGCACATATTGCTTTACAAACATACAAATAACTGTGCTTCCTGCAACTTCTATTTGTCTAACCTCCATGCTTCCCTCCACAAAGTAAGATTTTTATTTGTTGATAGTTGGTTCTTATCAAAATTTTCAGGCACCTAAAAGAAAACTGGGGCCAAAATTCCTCAGAGCACGATCCCAGTGGTTACACCAGGATCACACCCACCAGTGCCTTCCAGTGCTAACCCCACTGGGATTTGTGGGAACAGTGGGAGGGCACCAAATTAGCATGGGGTGAAGCAGGCGCAAGTGCGAATATGGGCACATCTCTGACTACAGCCTGCCCCATGCAATCGGAAATTCATATTTATAGATGTGTGTCCACTTTTGTATGATTACACTTCTGTGAAACGCCTTGGGCCATTTTACTATGTTAAAGGTGCAGATTGTGGTTGAGGGTGTATTAATTGCAGCAATCCGTCCTGCACCAATTTCTAATAAAAAAACAACTAATTTTGGATCCCATGTGTTGTGAGAATGCTTTCTGTTTTATTTATTGAATACAATTCTAGGAAGTTTAGTGTAAAATATGGACAAACCATTGCCTGGTGAAAAGTATTGTAACCCCATTACGCAACAGTGGATGTCCTGTGTCAAACTTTCCAAATTGTACGTTTCGTTAATATCCTTCAGTTTTGATTGTCATATCTATCAGGCATCTAGTAATACAATAAGAACCCAATTGAAAGCAATTTTCTGAGTATAATACTTTCAAAGCAATTTACCTTAAGTGTTTTGATGCACCTTGAATAAATGAAGCTGTTCCAGCTTACAAACACAATACATTTTAATAGCATCATTTTGAAAACAATTTTTTACCACTCATTAAGTTTTGAATTGAATTTTGTTAAATTGTCATTAATTACCTAATGAAGAATGCTGCTTAAAATAATAAAATAGAAACATGTTAAATTAATAATATTCTTCAAACAGACTGGAAATTATTATTCTTTATGTTGTTTGTGAGAGGCCTGAAAGGACTCAGTGGTCCTGACCATTTATCTTTGTCTTAATATGTTTAATAGGTTCAGACAACTTGTAACTGGAATGATGAACAAGAACACAATTTTGAACAACATTAGGAAGCACATATGACTTTCAGCCACTTTAGTTGTTAACAAACTCCCATAATAAGATTTTTTTTTAAACTACTTATATTGTTAAGTCAAGAGCCAATAGGAATGAATTAGCAATGATAAGATGAAGGGAGTGATGCCACATTAGTATATGATTAGAAGGAGATAACTCCAAAAGAGAGAGATTGAGTCTTGCTGTACTGTACAAGTGAAGTCTCAGTATGGTTCAGGTGTGGTCCAGTTTGTTGTAATAAACATGTTGTATAGAAAAACTCACTACTGGCTCAGTAGCATGCTTTTCACCCAAGATGAGAAATTCTGGATTAGGTTCAAAGGCAATCTGAAGTCAGATCCTCCATTAAAATAAATGAACTACTTCAGGACCAGGTGAATCCTTCCCATTGAGGGAAGTCAACAGAGTGCACTGAAGGAAGAAACCCCTGAATGGAAGGTTTTTGTATGAATTGGAAATTTAAAATTATCTTTTAAAATAATCAAGCATTTTTCTTTTTGCATAAACATTTGGGGGATGTTTTTAATCTGAACCATTGCTGGATTTAGTCTGGGAAATGAAGTGGAGCAAATAACTAATGTGAGAGTAAGAAAACAGTTGGAAAATAGTTTCAAATTGAAAATAGAAAAGGACAATGAAGAATCAAATAAGGATACTCGCCTGGAAAAAAGGGTACAGTTCAGTAATATAAAAAGGGATCTAGCCCAAAATAAGTGGGCAGAAATGTCAGCAGACAGTATGACAGATCAGCAGTGGGAAATCTTCAAATCTGAGATGGATAGAGTGCAAAATAAGTGTATTCCTATAAGGCAAAAAGAGAGGTGCATCAAAGCATAGAGTTCGATGGATAATAAAATCATAGAATGGTTACAGCACAAGAGGAGTCCATTCAGTCTTTCAAGCCCATGCTGGCTAGTTGTAAGAGCAATCCAGTTAGTCCCATTCCCCCGTTCTTTCCCCGTAGCCCTGCAGATTTTTTCCCTTCAAGTATTTATCCAATTCCTTTTTGAAAGCCATGTTTGAATCTGCTTCGACCACCCTTCCAGGCAGCACATTCCAGATCATGACTACTTGTTGCGTAAAAAAGTTTTTCCTCATGTCGCCTTTGTTTCTTTTGCCAATCACCTTAAATCTGTGTCCTCTGGTTCTAGACCCTTCCGCCATTGGGAACAGTTTCTCTTTATTTACTTTATCTAAACCCTTCAAAATGTTGAACTCTTCTATCAAATCTCCTCTCAACTTTGCCTGTTTTAAGGAGAACAACCCCAGCTTCTCCAGTCTATCCACGTAACTGAAGTCCTTCGCTCCTGGAACCATTCTAGTAAATCTTTTCTGCACCATCTCTAAGGCCTTCACATCCTTCCTAAAGTGCGGTGCCCAGAATTGGACACAATACTCCAGTTGTGGCCAAACCAGTGTTTTATAAAGGTTTAACATAACTTCCTTGCTCTTGTGCTCTATGCCTCTATTTATAAAGCCCATGATCCCATATGCTTTTTTAACCGCTTTCTCAACCTGTCATGCCATCTTCAAAGATTTGTGCACACATACCCCCAAGTCTCACTGTTCCTGCTCCTCTTTAGAATTGTACCATTTAGTTTGTATTGCCTCTCCTCATTCTTCCTGCCAAAATGGATCACTTCGGACTTCTCTGCGTTAAATTTCATCTGCCATGTGTCCGCCCATTCCACCAGCCTGTCTACGTCCTCTTGAAGTCTATTACTATCCTCCTCACTGTTTACTACACTTCCAAGTTTTGTGTCATCTGCATATTTTGAAATTGTGCCCTGTACACCCAAGTCCAAGTCATTAATATATATCAAAAAAAGCAGTGGCCCTGGTTCCGACCCCTGGGGATCACCACTGTATACCTTCCTCCAGTCTGAGAAACAACTATTCATCACTACTCTCTGTTTCATGTCACTTACCCAATTTCGTATCCATGCTGCCACTGCCCTTTTTATTCCATGGGCTTCAATTTTGCTGACAAGCCTATTGTGTGGCACTTTCAAATGCCTTTTGAAAATCCATATACACAACATCAACCGCATTGCCTTCATCAACACTCTCTGTTACCTCATCAAAAAGCTCAATCAAGTTAGTTAAGCACGATTTGCCTTTAATAAATCCGTGCTGGCTTTCCTTTATTAATCCACACTTGTCCAAGTGACTATTAATCATTTCTAAAAGAGAGATTAAAACTAACTGAAACTTATTGGGAGGTATATCATAAAACGAGAGTTGATAACACTAAAGAAAATTATCAGGAATATAGAAAATGGGGTGTGATGAAGGAAAATAAAGAATTGAAAATAGTAAGGGCTTTTATAAACATATTAAAAGTAAAAGAGTAACTAAAGAGAGAGTAAGACCACTCAGGAATGAAGGGAGAAATCTAGTTGTAGAAGATGAAAGTATGGGAGAAATATTAAATCAATATTTTGCATCAGCTTTTACAAATGATGGTGGAAGTGAGAACATAGGTGTATTAGAGGAGGATGTGGAACAAGTTTTAGAGATAACTGTAGAAAATGAGCTGGATCTGAAAATGTAGCAGAACTCAAGGTGGATAAGTGACTGCGCCTTGACGGCTCCCCAGGAAATAGCTTAGACTCTGACCAGAATATTTCAGTCCAATTCTGGCCTGTTGCGCATCCTCGATTTTCATCGCTCCACCATTGGCGGCCATGCCTTCAGCTGCCTAGGCCCTAAGCTCTGGATTTCCATCCCTAAACCCCTCCACCTCTCAACCTCTCTCTCCTCCTTTAAGACGTTCCTTAAAACCTACCTATTTGACCAAGCTTTTGGTCACCTGTCCTAATATCCCCTTATGTGGCTCGGTGTCAAATTTTGTTTGATAACGCTCCTGTGAAGCGCCTTGGGATGTTTTACTACATTAAAGGTGCTATGTATATGCAGCTTGTTCAAGAAGGGAGTGAAGGATAAATCAGGTACAGTATCAGGAACAGAGGGACCTTGGAGTGCATGTCCACAGATCTCTGAAGGTAGCAGGACAGGTAGATAAGGTGGTTAAGAAGGCAAACGGGATATTTTCCTTTATTACCCGAGGCATGTAATATAAGAGCAGAGAGATTATGCTAGAACTATATATAAAACACTAGTGAGGCCACAGCTGGAGCACTGCATACAGTTCTGGTCACCACATTACAGGAAGGATGTGATTGCACTAGAGAGGATACAGAGGAGATTTACGAGGATGTTGCCAGGACTGGAGAATTTTATCTATGAGGAAAGATTGAATAGGCTGGGTTTGTTTTCTTTGGAACAGAGAAGGCTGAGGGGAGATTTAACTGAGGAGTAAAAAATTATGAGGGGCCTAGATAGAGTGGATAGGAAGGACCTATTTCCCTTAGCAGAGCGGTCAATAACCGGGGGGCATAGATTTAAAGTAATTGGTAGAAGAATTAGAGGGGAGTTGAGGAGATTTTTTTTTCACCCTGAGGGTGGTGGGGGTCTGGAACTCACTGCCTGAAAGGTTGGTAGAGGCAGAAACCCTCAACTCATTTAAAAAGTACTTGGATTTGCATTTGAAGTGCCGTAACCTACAAGGCTACGG
Source organism: Heptranchias perlo (assembly GCF_035084215.1). Lineage (NCBI taxonomy): Eukaryota > Metazoa > Chordata > Chondrichthyes > Hexanchiformes > Hexanchidae > Heptranchias > Heptranchias perlo. Next base: position 40,819,847 of record NC_090328.1, on the reverse strand, counting down.
ACCAAAAGCTGGAAAGTGGGATTAGGCTGGATAGCTCTTTTTTAGCCGGCACAGACACAACGGGCAGTAAATTTCTGTGATTCTATGATTCTAATATAGTCTTATCATTTAATTCAAATTATCAGTTAAATCAAATTCATTTCAAGTAAAAATCGATTCCTGTTTCATCTAAATTGCTTAATTTCAATTACTGGAAAATTCAAATTTTTTGTTGAAACAAATGGCTTTGAATTAACAGGAATAGACTTTAGACCAAGAACTCTAACGTGTTGTGGCCAAACTCTTAGAATCCATAATTTGAGATCAAATCAATGAGCATTTATGTATGCATTGGATAATTAAGGACAGCCAATATGGTTTTTTTAAAGTCAAGTCATATTTGACATTTATTAAAGTTTGTTTGTCGAAGTGACTGGGTAGATAAAGGGAATGTAGTTGATATGGAGTAGATGGATTTCAGAAGGCGTTCTGTAATAGACATAGGAGATTTATTACAAAAATTCAAGAGAATATGTAGCAGTATGGATAGAAAGTTAGTTGATGGACAGGAAGCAAAGGGTTAAGTTTAATGGTTGTTGCTCTGATTGGAAAAGGGTTGAACATGGTGTGCCCAGGGATCAGTGCTGAGTCACTTTTGTTCTCTGTACAGATTTTGACTTAGGCATAGCGAGTAAATGTGCTGATGACACAAAAGTAAGGGGTTTTCAAACAACAAGAAGGAATGTAAAAGATTTCAGAAAGACATAGATAGAGTAAGGGAATGGGCAGATAGATGGCAGATGCAATTTAATGTGGAAAAGTGTGAGGTAATACATTTTAGGAGGATAAACAAGGAATGGGAGTATACACTCAATGGAAAGATGCTGAAGGGTGAAGATAAACAGGGAGACTTTAGGGTTCAAGTACATAATTTCTTGAAAGTGCAAGTTTTTGGGTTTTATCAACAGAGGCAAATAGTACAAGAGCGAAGACAAATTTGTACAAGATACTGGTTAGGCCATAGTTAGAGTATTGTGTGCAGTTTTAGCTGCCTGTTATGAATTTGGGTTTATCATAGATACCTTCCCAGGTTCAGTGACATCAGTTGCTTCCATAAGCAGCCTGAACACCTCAATCCTACGGGAGGTTGACTTACACTGTCCTATATCTATTTGCACATTGGCAGAACCCAGGAATGTAAAAATGAAATTCCCTTGAGATCTGGACTGGATCTCTTTGTCTTTCACATGTGCACTTCTTCAAACTCTCCGAAGGCAGACTAAGTTAAACTAGGTGAGATAAAATTTGGTTTGAATCATTAAGCTGCTTTATTCTGCAGTAAGATGAAATGTACAGAGCAATTGGTTTGATTAGAATCACTTAGTTCAATTCGTACAATTTATGTTTCCATAACAATACAAAATAAGGAACGCACTATGCTTCCCCACTCCGGTGGGTCATTTTACTTAACTTAAACATCATAAGTCTCTCTGCATCCTGCTCCGCAGCTTGCAGTTCCATGTTTTTTGCATCCTTTTCCTACCTGACTGCTTGTGCAGACCTATTTCCAAAAGCCAGGCTGACTTTTTGGTATCTTTGCTCTCATTTATAAAAACCTCTCTCACATCCAACAGAGATCAAAGTGTTTTCCAACACCATGATGCAAGGTATTTTCCAGATACCTAACTAGCTAACAAATTACCTTTTGTTCAGTCTCTGGGAGAAGAAACTTCCAGTTTGGCATATTAACCACTTTTTATCTGGGCACCTCTTTTTTTAAACTCGTGAGAATATACACGTTGCTTTTGAAATCCCCAACATTAAAAGTAATTCTTTTTCCAAATCCTTTCTATGGAAAAATGGTCAAAAATCCAGAAATGTGACAATGCTCTATTATAGAAAGAACAGTAAAGCAACCAAAATCATGTAGCATAGATTCAGCAGGATGATGTCAGGGATGAGAAGCTGTAGTTATAAGGAGAGACTTGAGAAACTGCATCTATTTCCCCTGGAGCAGAAAATACTAAGAGGAGTGTTATTTTTTTAAATTATGAAGAGATTTAATAGGGTGAATAGAGAAAGACTATTTCCTCTGGTTGGGAAGTGAGTGACAAGGGGTCATCAATTTAAAATCATCACTAAAAGAGTGAAGAGAGAGATTAGAAAAATCTTCTTTACACATACAGTTGGAGTATGGAATGTTTTGCACAGGGAGTAGTTGAGGTAGGGACCATTGCATTTTTTAAGGGAAAATTAGATAACTATTTGAAGCAGAGGAAGATACAATGCTGTAGTCAGAGAGCAAGGCAGCGGCATTAGTTTTGGATTGCTCTAGAGTTGGTACAGACACGATGAAGTGAATGGCTTCCTTCTGTTCTATAAATGTTTCTGGTTCTATAATTCTACGTTTTCTTTCAACATGGTGTGCTAGCTTCCCAAAAAGTCAAATCTTAATACTTTTTCAAACGGTTGATGTTTAGAACATCAAAAGTTCATTGTTTCATCAATGATCTGAAGGATACATTGTGAAGTCCATCATGTTTAATTGTCTTCAATTTTTCTTCTTTCTTTTATTCTGGTCCCTGCTGACATCACAATAAAGAATATTCCCTTAGTAGTGCTGACTTGTCGTCTCTCACTGGGTTTAATACTGCCAGTGCCCTCCACCTGGGCTCGATGACTGGCTGGCAGCAACAACAGCTTCAGAATATGCAACATTCAGCCCTAAGCCAGCTGGGGTAAGTACATTTAACATAACAGTGAATTAATCTTCTTGTATGATTTATTCATTTGATCTCTTCATTCTCACAGTGTACCAGTTATGTAAGGCAGACACAGCAATGGGCTTTTGAACATATATATGTGTGCAATGACTTACGGTACTGTACAATCCATGAGTAAAAATCATTAAACAAGTTTTATTCCAACTCAGTTATGAGCCTATAATCGCAATAGTATACTGCAAAAGTGCTGCTAAATATGAACCTGTTTGCCAATTTAGATGAACTTTTATACTTATTGAGGTCTTGGTTGTTGTTGCTGGGGAAAGGTAAGCTGTGTCAGCAGCAAGCACTCACCAGCTCAGGTTGTAGAGTACAGTAAAGTAATGTAAAGTGATGTGCCTTAACCCTAACCTTAGAAGAGCACCCACTGCTGCGGTATTTCTGTGTTACTCGGTAGCAATTTCCTTAAATTCATTCAGAGAGGACCCTTGCAACTGAAAGAGATAGGTAATCGTCACCCCATCAGATTAGGGTGGTTTCATGCCAAGCTCCAGAGCCGAAGCATTTTAATATACATATATTGTAATTAGTTTTGTGCAAGCTTTACTTTCATATTTTTTGAGTCCAGCCATGCCTGTAGAACATTGTTGGGCCCCAGATATTGTTCCATACATCCAGTTCTTCTTTCACAGCATAACTATGTGGGTAATCATATGTTTTCTACATTACTTCACAATTAAACTAGAATCAATTAGAAGATTGGATGAGGGGAGAATCATTTTAGGGCTTGCAGGTACTACTACATTTTTAAATGGTCATAGAGGAGCTCTAACCATTACTTCACTATCCGATGTGTGCCTGCACTCCATTGGGTGTTTCATGTAAAATAAATCATAAAAGCAGTCTTGCTTTTAGCGGAGCAAAACCTCCACTCTGGATATTTTCCACCATTAAAGGCAATATTTATATATTTTTTTAACCAAAGCAGCCTTGCAGCCTAGACTTTTCGGTTGAGTTGGGTACCTTTGTGAAATCAAAGAATCAATAGTAAATATTATTTCAAGTAAAATATGCCTGAATACTGCCAGCGGTGAATTTAAATAGTTAAATAAAGACCTTATTGCCCAGGTCAGAAAATAATTAGAACTGAAACCTTGAATTATTTCTGTGCGCCCATCCACCTGAATGTAGGCTGCTAAATGAGTACACTGGGAGAATGATGATTATGTTTGTTTTCTGAGTGAGTAGCATTATTAATTTTTGACTTTTTAAATAAAATATATGGGCCAAAACTTTCTGAGACCTAACCCACTGGCAGCACCCTGCATGCAGTGGATGGCTTTGTGGAAAATCACCAGTGCAATGCCCACGATTTTCTGTCCACTGAAATCATTGAATGGAAAATTGCTGTGTGCAAGCCTCACCAGTGGCTCAGGGTCTTGGAAAATTTTTCTCATAAGCTACAAAATATACTATAATCAGGCTAGGGAATATTTAACAGCTAAGATTATTTGTGCAGATAGAAATTCCTTGTTGAAATTTAAAATAATGTTTAGAAGTGGGACTAAATCCAAAAGTAGATTAAAAGGCCTAATATATGTGTGATTCAGGTCTGGTATATACTTTTGGTAGACATCAAAATTATGCACTGGAGTGAACTTAACTCGCGATTTTTAAAACTGAGTAGGAACAGAATCCATTCAGCAGTCTCAATACAAACGAGTCCAATGAGTACGAGACCTTTAACCTCATGTAGAAATAGCTTGGCAGTGATTAGCCACTTGGGGGCAGCATAGTACCTTCATCACATACAGTGCTGTGTGAACATCAAAATGCCGAAATTTAGTTGTATGACAATACAAAACCTCAAAGAAATTGATTTATGATAATTTTACACTTGAAGCAGCAAAATATTAATTATTAGAAATTGTCAAATGTATTTTAGGTTAGGATGTTTTGGTGTAGATGTTTCATATGTCTATATATATATATATATATATATATCAAAGAATATGTTCTGATGTGCTGTGACATCATCTGCGCAGGTATGCAGTTGTGATATTTCGTATTGGGTGGCAGTGGGCCGTTAGATCTAGAAAGAAAGGAGTATCATTGTCAATGAAACTCCAGTGACAGTAAAACCCTTCAAATGTCCATATAACTCAAGTATTTTAGGAATAAAAGAATACTTAGCTCATCAATAACATTACAAATAAACGCCAAAAAAAGCTACAAAGTCTAATGGCTCTGAAAAAGCCAAAACATTCAGAGGAGGCATCCAGAGTTGGTTAAGATGAAAGTCCATTAAGGAACCTCAATCCCATCCCCCTGATCAGCTCCCTCTCCCGGCTGCTCCCCGATCGACCTTCCCTCCGGTTTACCCCCAATCAGCCCTCTATCTTAGTCGCCCCATCCTCCCGATCACCTTCCCCTTTAAGGCCTTACCTGAGGACCGCTATTGGAAATCACTTCACCAGTGAGCTGCCTGGGGATGCCCAGTATGTGTCTGCAGCTCTTCAGTGTCATTCAAATGAGGCCCAAAACCTAATATCGGATTCACCTCGACTCTACCCGTTCAGGCCTAGGGATCGTTCCCTGCTCCCAATTCGCACTGGCAGGTTGGCGTGAACGAATTTCTACCCCTGAGATTTGAAAGCGATGAGGATATAGGGAAAGTTAGGCGATTAGTTATTCCGATTATACACAGGTAAATATGCCACAAGTCGACCCAATCGTAGTGCACAGCTTTTAGCACATGACTGTGTAACAGAGCTTCTAACAATTCCAAAATGTACCAGCAAAAGTGCTGCAATGAGTCCCTTTAAGGATGGTGCTAAACAAAAAAGGTCCATATTTTATTACTGTCAAAGGTAAAGCTTCAGAAACAACCCCATGACAAAAGGTACTATCATTGCTGTGATATCATGCTTCACATCATGTTTGTAAACAATTTTACAACACCAAGTTATAGTCCAGCAATTTTATTTTCAATTCACAAGCTTTCGGAGGCTTCCTCCTTCGTCAGGTGAACGATGTGAAGGAGGAAGCCTCCGAAAGCCTGACGAAGGAGGAAGCCTCCGAAAGCTTGTGAATTGAAAATAAAATTGCTGGACTATAACTTGGTGTTGTAAAATTGTTTACAATTGTCAACCCCAGTCCATCACCGGCATCTCCACATCATGACTCACATCATGTTAGCTACTAACCTAACCCATACACTCATGGTCCAGGTTAAGAGCATCAACATAACATCTTCATTTGTTTTGTCCTGCGTTAGTTATTCCAACATAATGCTCCAAGTCATTCTTCCAAGTATGTTTGCTAATATCCATTTAAATCAATGGATAATGGCTTAACAGTTCTCTGTCACAGAGCAAATTATGAACATAACCACTGCAGCAGGCTGTTACTTAATTTTATAATCAAAGGGACAAAACAGAGTTTTCAATCAGAAATCATCAATTCTGATCTTTTGACGGGTATTTCATCACACTCTCCAGCAAGACTGCTCAGTATGCTATCTCACTGTGCCTTGCAAATTCAGTTGCTAAAAGTACTCAAATTTTTACTTCAAAATATTTTATTTGAATATAGTGTTTTTCTATCAAAGGCACTTAAATTGTATCACTATGGATATAGTGAATGCTCAAACTTAACCTCAAACTGCATCTCTTTAGGACAGGCATGTAAAGTATTTTTGACAGTGGCAAGTAGCTTCAGTGTTTGAAGTGATGTCAGGTTGCCATTCTTCATTAGTTGTGGTGAAACTCATGCACTTATCTTAACAGTAATACCACTGTTAGCAGCACTGACTTCAGCGGCAGCGCTGTGACATTAGTGAGATAGTGATGCTGTCTCCTGAAGTGCCCAAACGACCTGGACAGATGGTTTTCCCCAGCATCTTCAGAACTTCAGTAGCAATGATGGAGGGGCAATATAAACATTACCTCTAGTTGCACAATTGCCAGTTTTTTCTGTCCAATGGTTTCCCTATATGGAACCTCCACAGTCATTTGGGAAGGTCCAACAGCCAGAAATGAAGTTACAAACCTGCAACTTTAAAGCAACTATGGTTGTTTGTTAGTGCAATGCAATTGACCAAACAATATAAACAGACCGAATCCTGAACCAACTCTATTACTGCATTTGTTTGAAAAGCTTCTTTATCGTTAATCTCCAACCCACTGCCATTAGCATTTCATGGGTTTAGGAGTTAAAATCTTTAACTCCTAAACCTTTTAATCCTCCATACTAAAGATCATTAATATTTTAATTTTTATTAATGTAAATATCGGAAGTATTCATCATGTCCTTCAATTGCTCAAGATAAAAAATTATTACTTCACAACATCAGTGTATAACTCCCAAAAAGCCATTTTTATGCCTCTCAACAATGAGCAGTCTCTGTCTGAGCAAACAGAAACTTGTTTAAGTAGTAACATGAAAACAAGAACTATGGATCTCTTTAAATTGTTTACCATTAACCAGGGCTTCATATCTGTACAGTTTGAAACTTAGTACTTATTAGGTGCCTATTTGTAAATCTAGAGGGGAATTTTCTGTGCTGTAAAGTAGATGAATGTGAGATTGCAAGCAGTATTGAGATTGGCAGTGTCAGTTTTCAGTTATTTTTGATATTGTCACCTTTCTAAGACAGCTAGAAGCAGCAACACATCTGTGTAAGTCTAAAAGTCTAATACTACTAGCACAGTTGCTTCTGTTAAAAAATCTCAAACCCTTGACATACATGTGCATCTGCGTGAGTGTCCATGCATGTTTGTATGTATGCAGGTGGGGGCAATCGCCCTCCTCATTCTGTAACTGGTTTCCTTTCCTTCTACAGAGTTTGCACTAGCACTCACTTATCTCAGAATTCAAATCTCTCCCTGCCTTCTACTCAAAGCCTCAACATCAAGTCAGAACCTGTTTCTCCTCCTAGAGACCGCACCCACACGCCATTGGGATACCCGCAGCACTCAAGGCTCGAGGCAGGGCGATCTCCAGTGGATAGTCTGAGCAGCTGTAGCAGTTCCTATGATGGAAGTGACCGAGAGGATCACAGGAATGACTTCCACTCCCCCATCGGACTTACAAGGCCTTTGCCAGACGAAAGGGAAAGTTCGTCTGTCAAACGGATGAGGCTGTCTGAAGGATGGGCAACATGATAAGATTCTTCAGTAATCTTTTTTTCTTGCGGTGTGTGTGTGCGCTACATTACAGGGCAGGGGAGGGAGGGGGGTTCTACATTATATGTGCTGTGTGTGGAAAATAAGTCAGGTACTCTGTTTTGTAAAAGTACTTTTAACTTGCCTCAGTGATATAAAGTAACGTAAATTGCTGAGATAACAGCTTTAGCACTTGAGTTGTACAAAGAAAACCCTTGTACAATGTAGATTTAACTGCTAACTCTTTTTCATTGCTGTGCTCCCTTGCAAAATGTATGTTACAATAGATAGTGTCATGTTGCAGGTTCAACGTATTTACATGTAAATAGCAGATTAAAAGGAAACATTTGCCAGAATTGGCGATCTTTGCTGAGAGAGAAAGAGCAGCTGTTATGCAACAAAAACAAAAAAAAATTATATATGTATAGGTGGTTGACAGGCCCAGAAATATGGGTGACCATTCTCAACAAAACTAATCGGTCAACTGACATCTCTACACATACTAACAAAAAAGGCATATCAGTAGAGTATGGCACTCAATAAAATGGATCAAAGTCATTTAAAAGAGGACCATACTTTGACAAAAAAAATGGAATATCGTTACTATGTGGAAAAGTCCAAATTCTGGGTCTGTTTAACATTTTAAGTGGATTTAAAAAAAAGATGTACATTACATTTTGCTTATATTTTCATATGAAAGCAAGAAAAACGTTTGCAAAGCATTTGTGGCTTTTTGTAGTTACCTAAGCCAAAATGTTTTTTTTTCCTGATAGCTTTGCCGGTATTTTAAACAATCCTAAAAATAATGGAATTGGGCTCTTCGTATGGAAGCACTACCCTAAGCCATGAAAAAAACTCCACGCTTTGCTAACCAAGATAACTGTTTTCTCTTTGTAGAGGTTTTGTTTTTGAATTGTGTATTTCTAATTATATAAAAAATAATATTAAGAAAATCTTTTAAAATCTGTGAAATTAACATGCTTGTGTATAGCTTTCTAATATATATTAATTATGGTCATAGCAAACATTGTTTTGGTTATCTTATTAGTGGGGGGGAATGTATTTGTGCATATGCACGTTTAAGTAACTAAATTCTTTAGGTCTCTTCTGCACACCTTTTGCAGAATCAGAGTTGGCTGTGTTCAGTATAAAGAGGTTAACCAGTTGGGAAGACGGGTTTAGTATGTATTCTAAATTTTGTTACTGTTTAGGAATTAAAACATAGAAAGGAATGGGGCTGCCTTTCATTTTGGGCACTGGGGTAATTTCAGAAGGACCTTGATGTCAAGGCTAGTTTTGCTACAGTGCATCCAGTTGTTAATTTGTAATTCTGAGCATTATGGTGAAATGCTGATCTATTCATAACCTAATCTGAATACTTGGCAAAATTAGTCAGTTCAATTTATTTGGATTTGTATGTTTTCTAAACAGGAATTTTTGAATCTGAAGAATTACCAGCGGATATTTTGTCACTGATATGTTTTAAACTAAAAAAAATTAAGTGTGTTTTTAAAGATTGTGAAAGAAGATGTAACTTTCCTCAATCATAACCCTTAACCACAACCTAATTGAGATGCATTTGTGTACATGTTCTCATTCAGTTCTGTAACAGCTCCATTTAATGCTAAATGGTTTTTGAAAGCTAACTCACATTTAAAGCTTCAAACCCAGTTAACTTTCATGCCTTCACATCTTCATTGTAGTGTGTTTATATGTTATTAAAAAGCAATTCTCACTAACGACTCAGTATATAAATGAATGTCAGGCAGCCGCAGGTTCCTAACACTATTTTAATTCAGCAACTTTTAAAAAAATTAAATGATCGATTTCATCGTAGATCGAGCTAATAGCAAAATATCATGTTAACAGCAAATCAGTATCAACAATTTTTTTTAAAATGAATTGAGAAGCACAACTTCATTCATAATGGGTCACTCCTTTCTGTACCTACAACCCTCTACCTACTGTTATCCAAGTGTTATAATTTTGCTGTATGTTTGACCACCGAGCTAATTCTGAGTTAGCATATAATTATACAGTACTGTGGTTTTAAGAATTATTGGGGCAGAGCCCCTTGTATATTCTCATTTACTCACACAACCCATTGGCTAACTGATTTAGGCAATGTTCTTTACTGCGAGACAAAAAAAGTCAGTGGCACTTTCTTGGGGGCACTTAAGTTATTTTATGTTTTATAAAACTCATGAACATCCAAAAGGCTTGTTACTATTCTGCGCAGAAGTGAGAGTAAAGTCATTTACTGATATCTTGATGTTTGCAATGCATTACTGCTGCCAGTAACTTGAGTTGACGTATCAGAGCCAGCAGATGTCATACAGTAACAGCTGAGATAGTGAAAATATCAGCAAACCAGATCAGCTTTGACAGAATATTCTGTAAAATCCACTATTCTACCTCTAAAAGACAGAGTTTTATGATAAGTGGGGTACCATCTGTAATTTTATGTTGCCCCAGTGAAATATTTTTAAAAGCCCTAGAAAATGGTCACACCAACAAAATATACAGCATTCAAGAAAGGTATTCTTCAAAAGAAAATCAACTAGATAACTACAATTCAGTATATTATACTTTTTTTGAAAGTTTATTTTTAAAAATCTGACAATATATTTATTTATAGTTGGCCATTAAAATAGTCTTTTTTAACATGACAACATCAAGCAAGAAATAAACTTTATACACACACCGCCACTTACCAACCTCCGTAAAGTATACCTTGAAGGTCTGGCTTTACTAGAAACACCCTTAACAATTAAAAACAAAAGTGTTCCTGAAAACCACTTTATTGCTCGAAAAAGACTATTGCCTAAAAAAATTAAATTAAAGAAAGATTAAAATATGAGTGCTTCAACTGTTATTGTTTGTGCCATCCGCTGTGTACAATGTGGCATTTTTCACCTGACGCTGGTTTCCTGCCACTACAGAGTTCTGGAAAAACTGATCAAATAATGTTTATTTAGAGTGCTTCAAGTGTAGAGTAATGATAAAGGCTTTTGTTAATATTTTAACCAAAGACATGGAGCAATCCAGGCGGTTAGCCACAGTTTTGAAAATATGCTTCTCTAATTGTTTTCTGTTTTATTTTTTAGTTCAGGTATTATATATATTATACTTTCCCTGTTCATACCTCAAATTCGTCCATACCTCAAAACAGTTTAAAGAGGTCAGTTAATTAAGCAATGAAATACGGTACCGGTGCTCTATATGAAGGAACTGTTATAAACTGTAGCCCTGGATTGCTTTAGAAGGACTATTATTATTGACCTGAAACATACTTGGATTGCTCCAGCTGGTTTGCTGTTATTTTTTCTGAGGATTTGTTTCCATTATACAATAGTAATACAAAACGATTGCTTGTAAATGGGGGAAATGTGGACGTTTGCAGCAAAAATAAAGAGGCTCACAGCGGCATAAGCTGGACTTTGTCGCCACTTGATGACAAAAAGATGTTAATAACTAAGTTAAACTACATCTATGTATCTCAAGGGACTTAATTCAGCTGTCTGTAGTGAAAATTTTTATGGGAAAATTCAAGTTTCTCTCGCTGGAAATAAGGTATAATTTGTATTTTGCAGACAAATCAGTAAAGTTACTGGCTTTCATAGTGATTTGATGTCATTGTGTGATTTCTTTTTCTTTCACATGCAAATAAGGTTGCACTTCTGTTAAATTATGAACAACTTTTTCATCGGTATAGGCTTTAGTGATCAAGAACTTCACTGGGCCTATTGATGTGAGCTGCAGCTTGGTATTCAGCTATCAACTGTTTGTTTGGTATCTGGGTATTTGTACATACATGTAATACAGAACACAGTATACTTTCACGACATGCAATATTCCATTTTCCACAATGGATAAAGACTTATCTCTCACAAAAAAGTTATAAAAAAGAGATTTGCACAATATTGTTTTGCACAATATTAACAAAAAGTAAGAAAACTACAACATTTAAAAAGCACAAACGGTGATTTGGGTTAACATAAACCTGTGCAACACCAGAATCCCTGATCAGGATTCACTGTCATGGTTAGAATGAACTGAGATTACAGAGTGAATTTGTGATAGAAATCTACTATTGGCAATAATGAATACTGTAGTGTGTTTTTAATGCTAGCATAAGGGACCGAGAACTGATTAAACCACAAGAATGTTCATTATCTATTACTAGATAGAATGGCAGTTTAGAAATTTGTGGTATGGCATTTGACCTGCTGTCCTTGTTATAAGAATGCGAGCGCTTATCATGCATTAATGCCCGTTGTCTTAGCCAATCAGGTGGCTTGATTATAATAATCTATGTACTAATGTGCTATAATGCCATTAGAGTTTCAAAGAACACAAAGTTTTCTACCTCCGAGTGCATTTAAAATAATACAGCATCATTCATGTCAAATCAACTAGCGTCTGCTGAATGGCAATTTGAGAACTACGTAAAATTTACCACAGTTATCCATCAAACTGAGTCAAGCATGTATGGAACATTTCACAAATCCATAGTTAATAGTTTTTGATTTGAACTTTCCCTCTGTCAAAGGGAAAAATTATTGTGTTATTCTGAGTCATTAAGGTGTTTGCATAGAAAGAAGGGAGTCCCAGGCTTGAATTAGGTCCATTTGGCAATTCTGTTTTATAGAAAGGATCTCCCACTGGATTTTCTGACAAGCATTTCATGCTGACTCATTCACATGTGAGTGGGGAAGGGAAGTGTTCATACATGGAGTGATAATGTAGAATTTGGGGAACAGGACAGTGAAGAGCAGTTTCAGAGGGTATACTAAACCAATACAATTGTATTTCAGCATAAACCAGATTTATTAAAGCATTTCATTAAAATTATGGAAGAGAGATGTACCCGCATCCAATGATTCATTTCCTCACATATTTCAACTTGAAAACCGTGTCTCTGTGGAGACTGCTTTATAGAATCCAGATCGGAATCCAGTCAGAGAAGGAGAGAGTTTGGATCTGTTGCCTGGTTTTGATCTATTCACAATCAGAAGGCATACCTAGCTGGTGAGGTCAGTACAACATTAGTTCTTAGGAGCAGAGGGAGAGCACATCAAACAAACTTGGATCTAGCATCATCTCCTACTCTAACTCATTCCTTCCCAGAATGTCAAAACTGGAATCCCTTATTTCCCTTAACCTTACTTTCCTCTTACAGCCTTCAGGCCTTTAAAAGACAAAATTGACATCATCTGATCACAATTTCCTGATTTACCTTATTTTCTCATTTCTTCCAACACATCTGTGCGCACTGATGTACCTTTCCTATTAGAACAGCAATGAGTGATTCAAAGAAATATTTAAAAGTAGTAGAAGTTACAGAGGTAAAATTTAAATAATTAGGCAAGAATGAAGTTTTGTGCAGGGAGATGAAAAATTGAAATAACTGGATGTTTCATAAGAAAGCGTAGAAACCCCTTCAGTGCAACCACCAACGTGAGTCCCGCATGGTGAGTTGCCTCCCTGGTGCCAGGGTAAAGGACATCACTGAGAGGGTGCAGAACATTTTGAGGGGGGAAGGGGAAAAGCCAAAACTTGTGGTCCATGTGGGAACCAACGGTCTGATTGCAGGACCTTAACCAAGGGTTAAGGTCCTGCAATCAGACATTCATGAGCTAGAGAAGAAAGTTTAAAAAGCAGGATCTCAAAGGTAGTAATCTCTGGGTCACTCCCAGTGCCACGCAGTAGTGAATATAGGAATAGTAGGATAAGATAGGTTAATGCGTGGCTGGAGAAATAGTGCAGGAGACATTACGACCGGTTCTGGGGCAGGAGGAACCTATGCAAGATGGAAGGGTTGCACCTCAACAGAGCTGGGACCAATGTCCTCGTGGGGAGGTTCACTAGTGCTGTGGGGGAGGGTTTAAACTAATCTGGCAGGGGGACGGGCACCAGGATGAAATATTGAGGAGAAACAAGGCGCACAGAGGACTGGGAGAGACAAGAGCACTAGAGTCAAGAATAGTTCAGAAATGGGAGGAATCAGACAGAGGGCAAATGTAAGGCAGTCTAAGATGAGTTTGGAGTGCATGTGTATAAATGCACGAAGCATGGTAAATAGGGTTGGTGAGCTGCAGGCACAAATAGCCACACGGGACTATGATAAAGTGGCAACAGCAGAGACCTAGCTCAAAGAAGGGGAGGATTGGGTATTCCTGGCTACAAGGTATTCAGAAAAGATAGGGAAGTAAAGAAAGGAGGAAGAGTGGGGGAGCTGGTGGCAGTATTGATCAAAGAAGCTATTATGGCACTAGAAAGGGGTGATGTAGTTGAGGGGTCAAAGACAAAATCTGGTTAGAATTCAGGAACAATAGAGGACCTATTACGCTACTGGGTGTATACTATAGGCCATCAAATAGTGGGAAGGAGATAAAGGAGGAAATTTGCAGGCAAATTACAGAAAGATGCAAGAACTATAGAGTAGTGATAATGCGAGACTTCAATTATCCCAATATAGACTGGGATAGTAACAGTTTAAAGGGCAAAGAGGAGGAGGAATTCCTGAATTTGTACACGAGAACTTTCTCGATCAGTGTGTTTCCAGCCCAACAACGAAGGAAGCAGTGCTGGATCCAGTTCTGGGGAATGAAGTGGAACATGTTTCAGTGGGGGAGCGTTTGGGGAACAGTGATCATAATATCATCAGGTTTAGAATAGTTATGGAAAAAGAGAGGGAACAATCAAGCGTAAAAATACTTAACTGGAGGAGGGCTAATTTCAGCGAGTTAAAGAGGGATCTTGCCCAGGTGAATCAGAAATTGTTGGCAAAACAGTAATTGAACACTGGGAGGCCTTCAAGGAGGAGATGGTTCAGGTACAGAGTAGATGCATTCCCACAAAGGGCAAAGGAAGGGCATCAAAAGCTAGAGCACCCTGGATGACTAAAGATGTAGTGATTAAAATGAAACAGAAAAGGAGGCTTTTGATAAACATAAGATTCATAATACAGTAAAGAACCATAGAATTATAGAAAGTTACGGCACAGAAGGAGACCATTCGGCCCATCGTGTCTGTGCTAGCCAAAAAAGAGCTATCCAGCTTAATCACACTGTTCAGCACTTGGTCCGTAGCCCTGTAGGTTACGGCACTTCAGGTGCACATCCAAGTACTTTTCAAAATGAGTTGAGGGTTTCTGCCTCTACCAGCCTTTCAGGCAGTGAGTTCCCGACCCCAACCACCCTCTGGGTGAGAATAAGTCTCCTCAGCTCCCCTCTAACCCTTCTACCAATTACTTTAAATCTATGCCCCCTGGTCACTGACCCCTCTGCTAAGGGAAATAGGTCCTCCCTATCCACTCTATCCAGGCCCCTCATAATTTTATACACCTCAATTAAATCAACCCCCAGCCTCCTCTGTTCCAAAGAAAACAACCCCAGCCTATCCAAACTTTCCTCATAGCTAAAATTCCCCAGTCCTGGCAACATCCTCGTAAATCTCCTCTGTACCCTCTCTAGAGCAATCACATTTTTCCTGTAATGCGGTGACCAGAACTGTACATAGTACTCTAGCTGTGGCCTAACTCATGTTTTATACAGTTCTAATATAACCTCCCTGCTATTATACTCTATGTCTCGGCTAATAAAGGAAAGTATTTTAACCACCTTATCTACCTGCCCTGCTACCTTCAGCGATCTGTGGATGTGCATTCTAAGGTCCCTCTGTTCCTCTACACCTCTCAGTATCCTCCCATTTATTGTGTATTCCCTTGCATTGTTTCCCCTCCCCAAATGTATTGCCTCACACTTCTCTGGATTGAATTCCATTTGCCACCTTTCTGCTCGCCTGACCAGTCCAGTGATATCTTCCTGCAGTCTACAGTTTTCCTCCTCACTATCAACCACACGGCCAATTTTTGTATCATCTGCAAACTTCTTAATCACGCCCCTTACATTTAAGTCCAAATCATTAATATATACCACAAAAAGCAAGGGAACTAGTACTGAACCCGGTGGAACCCCACTGGAAACAGCCTTCCAGTCACAAAAACACCTGTCGGCCATTACCCTTTGCTTCCTGCCACTGAGCCACTTTTTGATCCAACTTGCCACTTTCCCTTGGATCCCATGGACTTTTACTTTTCTGACCAGTCTGCCATGTGGGACCTTGTCAAAAGCCTTGTCAAAATCCATGTAGACTACATCAAACGCGCTACTCTCATTGACCCCCCTTCTTACCTCCTCAAAAAATTCAATCAAGTTAGTCAGACACGACCTTTCCTTAACAAATCCATGCTGACTGTCCTTGGTTAATCCAAGCCTTTCTAAATGACGATTTATACTGTCCCTCAGAATTGTTTCCAATAATTTGCCTACCATGAAGGTAAGGCTGACTGGCCTGTAATTACTCGGTCTATCCTTTTCTCCCTTTTTATCAACGGTACAACAGTAGTCCTCCAGTCCTCCGGCACCACACCTGTAGCCAGAGAAGATTTGAAAATGATGGTCAGAGCCTCTGCCAATTCCTCCCTTGCTTTTTTTAACAGCCTGGGATACATTTCATCCGGGCCGGGTGATTTATCTACTTTCAAAGATGCTAATCCTTTTAATATTTCCTCTCTCACTATGTTTATCCCATCCAATATTTCACACTCCTCCTCCTTAACTTCAATCCCTGCATCACCCCCCTCTTTTGTGAAGATGTGGAGATGCCGGTGATGGACTGGGGTTAACAATTGTAAACAATTTTACAACACCAAGTTATAGTCCAACGATTTTATTTTTAATCCCACAAGCTTTCGGGGGCTTCCCCCTTCCTCAGGCAGTGTGGAAAAGACAATTTCGAATCCTTTGCATTTTAAGATCACAGAACAAAGCCTGGTGATTACTGCCCGTTGCCAAGGCAATCACAGTGAGCAGACAGAAAGGTGTCATCTAAAAGGCCACTGAATATACAACCCCCCAAAAAAAAAGAGAGAGAGAGAGAGAGAGATAAGGAAGACAGTCAATGACCCGTTATATTAAAAACAGATAACATTTGTTCGCTGGTGGGGTTACGTGTAGTGTGACATGAACCCAAGATCCCGAAAGCTTGTGGGATTAAAAATAAAATCGTTGGACTATAACTTGGTGTTGTAAAATTGTTTACAACTCTTTTGTGAAGACAGAGTATTCATTAAGAACCATACCCACATCTTCCGCCTCCATATATAGGTTACCTTTTTGGTCTCTAATAGGCCCTACTCTTTCCTTAGTTATCCTCTTGCTCATTATGTATTTATAAAACATCTTTGGGTTTTCCTTGATTTTACTTGTCAGTATTTTTTCATGCCCTCCCTTTGCTTTCCTAATCTTTTTAATTTCACCCCTACACTTTTTATACTCCTCTAGGCTTTCTGCAGTATTGAGCTCTCAGTTTCTGACATAAGCTTCCCTTTTTTGCTTTATCTTACCCTGTATGCCCCTTGACATCCAGGGGGCTCTAGATTTGGCATTCCCACCCTTTTTCTTTGTGGGAACATATTTGCTCTGAACCCTCACTATCTCCCCCTTGAATGCCTACCACTGTTCTGACAATGATTTACCTTCAAGTAGCTGTTTCTGGTCCACTTTTGCTAAATCACTTCTCAGCTTAGTAAAGTTTGCCTTTCTCCAGTTGAGAACTTTTACTCCTGTTCTATCTTTGTCCTTTTCCATAACTATGCTAAATCTGACTGAATTATGATCACTATCACCAAAATGCTCTCCCAATGATACTCCTTCCGCCTGCACAGCTTCATTCCCTAAAACTAAATCCAGAACTGCCCCCCCACCACCGTCTCTTGTTGGGCTTGCTACGTACTGGCTAAAAAAAATTTCCTGAATACATTTTAAGAATTCTGCGCCCCCTATACCTTTACACACTGATTCTATCCCAGTCAATATTAGGGTAATTGAAATCCCCCACTATTACTGCCCTATTGTTTTTGCACTTCTCAGAAATTTGCCTACATATTTGCTCTTCTATCTCCCTCTGACTATTTGGGGGTCTATAGTACACTCCCAGTAGTATGACTGCCCCTTTTTTATTCTCTAGCTCAACCCATATGGCCTCATTTGATCATCTTTCTAACATATCATCCCTCCTTACAGCTGTAATTGTTTCCTTTATCAATATTGCCACCAACCCCCTGCTTTTTTTATCCCCCTCTCTATTTCATCTGAAAACCCTGTAACCGGGAACGTTGAGCTGCCATTCCTGTCCCTCTTTAAGCTATGATTCAATAATAGTTATGATATCATACTTCCACCTGTCTATCTGTGCCCTCAGCTCATCTGCCTTATTCACTATACTCCTTGCATTGAAATATATACTATTAAGCACTGCCAAACTCCTTTGTTGCCTATTTTCCAACCTTTGTTTCCTCTGCCTTCCAAACTCGCTTGCTAATTTTCTGCCTTCCATTTCCAGCCCTACTTCTCTCCTTTCTGAACCTAATCTCAGGTTCCCATCCCCCTACCAAGCCAGTTTAAACCCTCCCCAACAGACTAGCAAATCTCCCTGCGAGGGTTTGATCCCAGCCCTGTTGAGATGGAACCCTTCCGGGTTGTACAGGTCCCACCTCCCCCAGAACCAGTCCCAATGCCAGGAATCTAAAGCCCTCCCTCCTGCACCATCTCTCCAGCCACGCATTCATCTGTTCTATTCTCCTATTTCTATACTCACTAGAGCATGGCACTGGGAGTAATCCGGAGATCACTACCTTTGAGGTCCTGCTTATTAATCTCTTTCCTAGCTCCCTAAAATCCGCCTGCAGGACCTCATCCCTTTTTCAACCTATGTCATTGGTACCGATATAGACCTCAACCTCTGGCTGTTCACCTTCCCCCCTCAGAACGATCTGTGTCCGCTCAGTGACATCCTTGACCCTGGCAGCAGGGAGGCAACATACCATCCTGGAATCATGTCTGCAGCCGCAGTAACGCCTGTCTGTTCCCCTAACTATTGAATCCCCTATCACTATTGCTCTCCTGACCTTTCTCCTCCCCCCTTGTACAGCTGAGCCACCCATGGTGCTGTGGACTTGGCTCTAGCTGCACTCCCCAGAGGAACCTTCTCCCTCATCAGAATACCGATTAGAAGTGAGATGCACTCAGGGGGCTCCTGCACTACCTGCCTGGTCCTCTTTGTCCTTCTGGCAGTCACCCTCTCCGCCTGCACTCCTAAGCTGCGGGGTGACCAATCTGAATACAGAAAGTACAGAAAAGATCTAAAAAAGGAAATCAGAGGGGCAAAGAGAGAGTATGAGAATAGTTTCGCGGCTAACATAAAAGGGGACCCAAACATCTTTTATAAACATATAAATAATAAAAGGGTAGTCAAAGGAAGGGTGGGAATGATTAGACAAAAAAGGAGATCTTCGTGTGGAGGCAGAGGGTATGGCTGAGGTACGAAATGAATATTTTGCATCAGGCTTCACTAGAGAAGAGGATGCTGCCAATGTAGCAGTAAAGGAGGAGGTAGTAGCGATAGTAGAGAGGATAAAAATAAATAAAGACAAGGTACTCGAAAGATTGGCAGTACTCAAAGTAGAAAAGTCACCCAGTCCAGATGAGATGCATCCTAGGTTAGTGAAGGAAGTAAGGAAGGAAATTGCAGAGCTCTGGCCACAATCTTCCAATCCTCTTTAGATGTGGGAATGGTGCCAGAAGACTGGAGGATTGCAAATGTCACACCCCTATTCAACAAACGGGAGAGGGATAAACCCGGTAATTACAGGTCAGTCAGTCAATGTCGGTGGTGGGGAAACTTTTAGAGACAGTAATGTGAGACAAAATTAATTGGTAATTGGAAAAGTATGGGCTAATAAATGAAAGTCAGCACGAATTTGCTAAAGGAAAATTGTGTTCGACTAACATGATTGAGTTCTTTGATGATGTAACGGAGAGGGTTAGAACATAAGAACATAAGAAATAGGAGCAGGAGTAGGCCATACAGCCCCTCAAGCCTGCTCCACCATTCAGTAAGATCATGGCTGATCTTTTACCTCAACTCCACTTTCCCTCCTATCCCCATAATCCCTTGATTCCCTAAGTGTCCAAAAATCTATCGATCTCAATCTTGAATATACTCAACGACTGAGCATCCACAGCCCTCTGGGGTACAGAATTCCAAAGATTCACAACCCTCTGAGTGAAGAAATTATTCGTCATCTCGATCCTAAATGAACGACCTCTTATCTTGAGACTGTGACTCCTAGTTCTAGACTCTCCAACCGGGCGAAACAACCTCTCAGCATATACCCTGTCAAGCCCTCTAAGAATTTTATATGTTTCAATGAGATCACCTCTCATTCTTTGAAACTCCAGAGAATATAGGCCCATTTTGCTCAATCTCTCCTCACAGGACAACCCTCTCATCCCAGGAATCAATCCAATGAACCTTTGTTGCACCTCCTCTAAGGCAAGTATATCCTGCCTTAGGTAAGGAGACCAAAACTATACACAGCACTCCATGTGTAGTCTCTTCATAGCCTTATATAATTGCAGTAAGACATCCTTACTCTTGTACTCCAACCCCCTTGCAATAAAGGCTAACACACCATTTGCCTTCCTAATTGCTTGCTGTACCTGCATGTTGACTTTCTGTGATTTGTGTAGAAGGACACCCAAATCCCTCTGAATACCAACATTTCTTTGTCTCTCACCTTTTAAAAAATATTCTGTTTTTCTATTCTTCCTATCAAAGTGGATAATTTCACATTTCCCCACATTATACTCCATCTGCCATCTTCTCGCCCACTCACTTAACCTATCTATATCCCTTTGCAGCCTTTTGGCATCCTCCTCACAGCTTACTTTCCCACCTAGCTCTATCGTTAACAAATGTGGATACATTACACTCGGTCCCCTCATCTAAGCCATTGATATATATTGTAAATAGCTGAGGTCCAAGCACTGATCCTTGCGGCACTCCACTAGTTACAACTTCGATGATGGTAGTGCAGTTGATGTTGTGTATATGGACTTTCGAAAGACATTTGATAAAGTGCCACATAATAGACTTGTTAGCAAAATTAAAGCCCATGGGATTATAGGGACAGTGGCAGCGTGGATACAAAATTGGCTAAGGGACAGTAGTGGTAAATAGTTGTTTTTCAGACTGGAGGGAAGTATACAGTGGTGTTCCCCAGGGGTCGACATTAGGACCACTACTCTTTTTGATACATATTAATGACCTGGACTTGGGTATACAGGATATAATTTCAAAGTTTGCAGATGACATGAAACTCGGAAATGTAGTAAACAATGTGGAGGATAGTAACAGACTTCAGGAGGATATAGGCAGACCGGTGAAATGAGCAGACAGATGGCAGATGAAATTTAACGCAGAGGTGTGTGAAGTGATACATTTTGGTAGGAAGAATGAGGAGAGGCAATATAAACTGAATGGTACAATTTTAAAGGGGGTGCAAGAACAGAGAAACCTGGGGGTGTATGTACACAAATCTTTGAAGGTGCAGGACAAGTTGAGAAGACTTAAAAAAGCACATGGGATCCTTGGCTTTATTGATAGAGGTAGAGAGTACAAAAGCAAGGAAGTTTTGCTAAACCTTTATAAAACACTGGTTAGGCCTCAGCTGGAGTAATGTGTTCAATTCTGGGCACCACAATTTAGGAAGGATGTCAAGGCCTTAGAGAGGCTACATTTAAGATGATTGGCAAAAGAACCAGCGGTGACATGAGGAAACATTTTTTTATGCAACGACTTGTTATGATCTGGAATGTACTGCCTGAAAAGGCGGTGGAAACAGATTCAATAATAACTTTCAAAGGGAATTGGATGGATTGGATGGTACTAGGGAGGAGGGACTTCAGTTACATGGATAGACTGGAGAAGCTGGGGTTGTTCTCCTTGGAGCAGAGAAGGTTAAGATGAGATTTGATAGAGATGTTCAAAATAATGAACGGTTTTGATAGAGTGAATAAGGAAAAACTGTTCCCAGTGCCAGAAGGGTCAGTAACCAGAAGACACAGATTTAATGTGATTGGCAAAAAAAAACAGAGGTGATGTGAGGAAACTTTTTTTTACGTAGTGAGTTGTTGTGATCTGGAATCCACTGCCTGAAAGGACGGTGGAAACAGATTCAGGAATAACTTTCTAAAGGGAATTAGATAAATACTTGAAGGGAGCAAATTTACAGGGCTATGGGGAAAGAGCAGGGGATTGGGATTAATTGGATAGCTCTTTCAAAGAACCGGCATAGGCACGATCGGCCAAGTGGCCTCCTCCTGTGCTGTACCACACTATGATACTTTGATACGTGTTTGCTGTCTCCTGCGTCAATATTCATTACCTTACCTACATTGAGACAAGAAGTCATTCAGAGAAGAGACAAAGTTCACTTTGCTTTCTTCAATGACGACAAAGGCTCTGTGCTGGTTAAGTTTGCAGCTTCCGTCCAAACAGTTCTCCTTCACGGATTTCAATGGAAAGGTTCCCTTCAGCCCATGTAACAGATTCGGGACCAAGCTGTGATGTGGATTTGTGGCAAAAAGGGGAAATAATTCCAGTTTGAATATCCACTGCAGCAGGAAAACTTCCCACAGGATCCTAAACTTCTTCCTGCAGATGTGCAGGTATTTGGTGTGCAAGAAATCCATACCACCCATGGAGACGAAGACGACAGGATGCTGGAAAAGGTAGCTCTCAATTCAACACATTTTCTGTTAAGTGTTCCTTGTTGACTTCATTTTGTTAGCCAGAAATATTGGGCATCTAGGAGACAGTGTCAGCCTACCTGCTCCATCATGTCCGCCAAAGGGGGTATAGTGTTATTTTTTGAAAATGTGTGCCCCGTGCAAAAGGGCAGAAGGAGAGCATTTTTTTAACCTGGCATTGATTAAAGTCATTGTGATCCTCGGGGGAGAAGGATATTTACTGCACAAGGTGCTCTGTAAACTGGCCTAATTGCTAGCCTATCTTCAGCTTATGGCAGGAATGTGCTGGAAGGGCCACAGACATTCAGCCCCTTGATGATTTTGTACTCTACAAAATCTACAAAATCATTACAATAGCTTTGTGGCTGTGGACCATGCGAGTCCGCGTTATCCACCCTGACCAGTCTTATATACAGCAATATCTATCTGCTCCATGATCTAATTCATCATTCCCGGAGAACTGAACTGTCAATCAACTTTTTACTAAAGTGGAAGTCACAAATATCTACTTCCTCATTTAGGATGCAGCTTGTCACCCGAATCTGTCTTCTGTACTCCTCCACAAGTTGTTTAATTAAGGTAAATACATTTTTGACACCTACTCCCCTGAAGGTTCAATAGAGTAATGTATCAGCAATGTACCATGTCCAGTGAGCTCTGTGTCATTTGTCTAGAGTCTTTTACGTTGTACAAGATGCTTTTAAATCAGGAGGGAGAAGGTGATATGTTCATTAGGGCAGTAGGGTTCACAAGTAGCAAAAGGGGTAATTTTCTGAATTCAAAAGGGTGTCAAAGGCAAACACAGACCTATTAGGCTTACTTCAATTCTGTGTAAAATAATGGACTCAATTACCAGGAGTAAATTTGAGGATTATCTTTAAAACAATAACTTAGTAAACAACAGTCAGTATGGCTTTAGACAGGAAAGATCCTGCCTGACCAACCTCCTTGACTTCTTTAAGGAAGGTACAACCCAAGTGTACTGTGGTAAACCCTATCACGTTATGTACTTAGACGTTCAAAGGCATTTGATTACATTCCAAATGAAAAGTTACTAGTTAAGCTCAAAGTTGTGGGGATTCAGGGTAAAATTTGAATATTGATAGAAATTGGCTAAAGAATAAAAAACAACAGGTGCTGGTTAAAGGAGTATTGTTGGGGTGGGGGAGATACTACTTGGGGTGGTCCAGAGCTCAGTATTGGGACCATTACTGTTTCTTTCAGTGGTCGGGTAAGGTGACATTTGGCAACTGCTCATTTCCATGCTGGTGCTACAGGAAAGAAAACATTTTTTTTGGAGCATCTCTGCCCCCTGTGCAAGGGGGCCAGGTTGTCCACTAACATATTATATTTTCTGCAGGGACCATGTCAGCATCCAAGCCTTGACCCTCACGTGGGTCCTACTTGTACCAGCCAGAGCAAAACAACCTCTCTGGCACTGAAAATTAACTTTTACAAGTGTGGAGTCTCATTCCTTCAGATTTTATTATTGTTGGACATTTTAAAAGAAAAACTATTTTTATTTTTTTACATTTTCTTTCCATCTCTTTTATCTCTGTCTCTTAATTCAATATTTCTTAACCCCACTTTACTTTGCTTTCTGTACCTGATTTTACATTGAATTCACTATTCTGACTTACACTTACTGATTCTGTGTCTGCGCTGCTTATTAACATGCTTCGCTCTGACTGGTTAAGGGGATACACAGTTGCTTGCCCCGTACACAAAGGTCCCAGATGCCCGGGAGAGGGCGCTGCGCTGGATTGAACGCCCCATGAGAGGAACTTGCATTGCAAAAGCCCATGAAAAGTACACGGGCAAGTCCAAATCCAACAAACGGGCGGACGCCATACGTTCGCCACTCACAGGAAAATCTGGCCCAATATGAATTAATAAATACATCTTAGAATTATCTTGACATCAAGGGAAGCAATAGAAATGAAATGTGTTCTGTAATTTATGGGCTTTGCTGCTAGATGGGGCCCTATTCTAAAATGCATAAATACATTTTAAAATAAAGATGGGAAAATAAATATCTGATGTGCTTAGCATTATGAATGTACAACTACACATTTAGAGCAGAAGGAACCTTTGTCTAGTTAGGAGCTTTTTTGCAGTAAATAGATTTATTCAATCTTGTTGACATGAATTCTTACAAGCTTTGGTGTTAATCATTCCAATTTCAATATTTGGTACTTCATTACAATGGTACTTTATGACATCAAGCATGATAACTTCAGAGCACTGCAGAGAAAATTAACTTCTCAAATTACTTTGATTATTATCTAGTGTTTGGAAATAAAAATTAAGGTATTCTGGACGGTTGTTACTTTGCTGTCACCATGCTAGGAAAGGAGGTTTAAAGGTAACCAGGAATATGTGATTTAATTTGGTAGACCTATTGATCCAGTGCTTGTACAATAACCAGAGAAACATTAAATGTAGTGGTCCCAAATTTCCTCTGTTCTTCTGGTATTAAAACACTGTAATCTGGGTGGGTAGGGCAGGAATTGGGATAAGACCCAGTTACACTGAGTCCCTGCCCCTTTTTCCAGCAGTTAGAATTTCCAGCCAATGGGGGCAGGCACTTAATATGCCGGCCCACAAATGAGGGAACATATTATGGCATCATGTAAATAAAGGAATCATGTCAATCATCGTAATTTCCACCATTTGCACCCTAGCAACGCTGGGCACAAGAGATACCTGTGTGACCGTTCATCCATTGTCCCTAAGGGCATTCAGGTGATATAAAATTTAAAGGGCCAGGTTTCCCTACATCAGTTGATTGCAGGGCAATTGATTGCAGTACGGAAACCAGCTTTCAAAAAATATGGGGAATCATCCCTGCAGCTGTCTACCCCTCTCTCCCCTTCCTTCCCTCGTCTGTTCCTGACCTTCCCCCAATCACCTCACCCACTCCAGCTTGGATTCCCTATCACTCTAAAGTTTCTCCCCATTTCCCCCATACCTTCTCTTCACTTATCTCCTCATTGAGACCCACTTCCTGCCCCCTTGATCCCCTCCCATTCAACTTCTGACCACTCAATTTCTCCTCCTGCTCCCCATGTTATCTGACATTGTAAATGGCTCCCTTTTCATCACCCCTCCTCAAAAAGCCCACCCTCAACACATTTTTCAAACTACCACCTCACCTCTAAAGATTGTTGAAAGCATTATCATCTCCTAGCTTCATGCCCACCTCTCCCAAGAAATCCCGTTAATTTTTTTCCAATTTTTCTTCTGCCTGCTCATAGCATTAATATGAACCTGGCCAAAGTCACAACTACATCCTCTGTGACTGTGACCATGGCACACTATCTGTCCTTGTCATTCTTGATCTCTCTACAGTGTAGGAGAAATGTCACCAAAATAGAGTTTCAGCTTAAGTGTGTCCTCAAAATGGAGTCACAGTCAGACTGAATGCTGGGAAATCTAGAGGGTTAAGGCTAACTAAAGCCATAAAGGCTTATATAAACAAAACATTTCTTTCCAGTGAAGAATGTAAGCCATCAAGGCCAGAGGCCCAAAGATAGCTTCTAAGAGCTATAAATATTTCATCCTTTATCTGGACCTGTGTGAAACCCATTGTTAGTGAGAACCTGAGAAGCTATGGAATGAAAGTGCATCCTAGCATAACTAGGCTTCATTAACTAGGAGGTCCTCAGGGGTACTAACGTGGCTTTATGAGGTGATTCACGCCAACAGGTGTGAACTTTTCTAACACAAATGTCACTCAGACTGGCCAATAAAATTGAGGAAGTTTCTTTAAAATCAAGGATATATAGGATAGCAGACTTCAGGAGGACAGACTGATGAAATGGGCAGACACATGGCAGATGAAATGTAATGCAGAGACATGTGAAGTGATGCATTTTGGAAGAAAAAATAAGGAGAGGCAATATAAATTAAATCGTACAATTTTTTAAAGAGGGTGCTGAAACAAAGAGACCTGGGAGTTCACATACACAAATCGTTGAAGGTGGCAGGACAAGTTAATAAGGCTGTTGAAAAAGCATCCCTTGGCTTTATTAATAGATCCTTGGGTTTATTAATAGAGGCATTGGGTACAAAAACAAGGACGTTATGCTAAACCTTTGTAAAACACTGGTTAGGCCTCAGCTGGAGTATTGTGTTCAATTCTGGGCATCACACTTTAGGAAGGATGTCAAGGCCGTAGACAGGGTACAGAAAAGATTTACTAGAATGGTACCAGGGATAAGGGACTTCAGTTATGTGGAGAGATTGGAGAAGCTGGGGTTGTTTTCCTTAGAACAGAGAAGGTTAAGATAGGGGCGTTCAAAATCATGAACAATTTTGATAGAGTAGTTAGGGAAAAACTGTTTCCACTGGCAGGAGGGTCAACAACTTTGAGATAATTAGCAAAAAATCTAGGGGGAAAAGGAGGAGAAATCTTTTTACTCAGCGAGTGGTTATGATCTGTAATGCGCTGCCTGAAAGGATGGTTGAAGCGGATTCAATAGTAACTTTCAAAAGGGAATTGGATAAATACTTGAAGGGAAAAAATATACAGGGCTATGGGGAAAGAGTAGGGGAATGGAAATAATTGGATAGCTCTTTCAAAGAGCCGGCACGAGCATGATGGGCAGAATGGCCTCCCTCCTGTGCTGCACCTACTATGATACTATGATGACTAAACTGCCTTTATAACCTCTTTTATTCATTTAGTCAGTTAGCCCTATCTGCTTATTATTTGCATATTCAATGTTTAAGTGCTGCTAATTCTGATTTTGAGATTAATAAACAATTATTAATTCATAACTTGTTGTCTGGCTTCTTTTTTGATGATTTGGCAAGAAAGGGTTAATTCATTCACTCAGCAGCTTATGTGTCTCCTAATTGGAGGCCAGTGGTGTAAAAGCTAATACAATCTGAACTGGTTGATGTCAGACAATTCGCTGAGCCAAATGTAGGCAACATTCACTCCTAGGCATAGGCCGGGCAGTAAACCCCAGATGGTTCCTTGATGAGGAGTTAAGGTGAAGGGTTAAGGATTCATCTGGTGCCCTTGATAAATATTCCTGCACTGACCCATATGTGCTTCTATGATTATCAAGGCAAATGCAACCAATGTATCCCCAACAATCGCTTTTTCTCCTGCCCTAACAGTCACTCCAATCTTCCTTAAGGTTCTATCTTGGGTCCTCTCCTATTCCTTATCTACGTGCTGCAACTCAGCAACATCATCCACAGGCATGAGGCCAATTTCCTTATGTATTTGATAAAACCCAGCTTTATCTCTCCATCACCTCTCTTGACCCCGTGACCACCTCTGTGCAGTCAGATTGACATCAAGACATGGATGTGTCTTCACTTCCTGCAACTCAACATCAGGAACACCGAAGCTATTGTTTTCAGCCCCCGCCTGAATGTCTACTTGCTTGACCTTGTTTTCATTCCCCTCCCCAACGATTTGGCCAGAATGAACCAGCCAGAACTGTGTGAAACCTTGGCAGTCTTTCAATTTAGAGTTGACCTTCAAATACCACATCCTATTCATCATCAAAACTAACTGTTTCAAACCTGTGCAACATGACCCATCTTTACCTACCTCAGCCCCTCCACCATTGAAACCTTTATTCCTACTTTTATCATCTCTACACTTTATTATTCCAATGCCCTCCTTTCTGGCCTCCCAACTTCTGCTCTCCACAAGCTCCAACTTATTTAAAACACAGCCACCTGTCATCCCCATGCTCACTGACCTATGCTGGCTCTCTGTCCCCCAATGTATTGAATTACATAGAATTACATAGAAATTACAGCACAGAAACAGGCCGTTCGGCCCAACAGATCTATGTCGGTGTTTATGCTCCACACAAGCCTCCTCCCTCCCTACTTCATCTAACCCTATCAGCATATCTTTCTATTCCTTTCTCCCTTATGTACTTATCTAGCTTCCCGTTAAATGCATCTAAGCTATTCGCCTCAACTACTCCATGCAGCAGTAGGTTCCACATTCTAACCACTCTCTGGGTAAAGAAGTTTCTCCTGAATTCCTTATTAGATTTATTAGTGACTAACTTATATTTATGACCCCAAGTTTTGGATTCCCCCAAAAGCGGAAACATTTTTTCTACCCTATCAAATCCTTTCATAATTTTAAACACCTCTCTTAGGTCACTCTTCAAACTTTTCTTTTCTGGAGGACAGAGCCCAAGCGCGTTCAGTCTTTCCTGACAGTCGGTGAGCGGCGGGAGAGAGCGAGACCAGAGCGGAGATATAAACAGCGCGGAGAGAGCGAGAGTCCAGTCGGTGAGCGGCGGGAGAGAGCGAGACCAGAGCGGAGATATAAACAGCGCGGAGAGAGCGAGAGTCCAGTCGGTGAGCGGCGGGAGAGAGCGAGACCAGAGCGGGGATATAAACAGCGCGGAGAGAGCGAGAGTTCAGTCGGTGAGCGGCGGGAGAGAGCGAGACCAGAGCTTACTCTGAGAGCGAGACTCTGAGACCAGCGGCAGAGTTCAGGGTGACGTCACCAGTCAGAAAGTGACGCGGCACAGGGGAGGCAGCTGATTGGTGAGTAGGTTCAGGTGAGTATTTCTACCATTTTACTGTAAGTAAAGTAATAAGAAAGGGAAGATCTGCAGGTTTTATAGCAGATAGTGTTTTTTTTTAGTGAACCTAGGTCCCTAGTATAGTTAACATTTTCTAATTTCAACGTAATTTAAAAGGGGTAACTAAGCTAAGGCAAGTCATGGCAGCAGACCTCGCACCCGTGATATGCTCCTCCTGCAAGATGTGGGAAGTCATGGACACTACCAGTGTCCCTGCCGACCATGTGTGCGGGAAGTGTGTCCACCTGCAGCTACTGACCCATCGTATCTCGGAGCTGGAGCTGCGGGTGGACTCACTGTGGAGCATTCGCGATGCAGAGAAACTCGTGGATAGCACGTTTAGCGAGTTGGTCACACCGCAGGTAAAGGGTATACAGGCAGGAAGTGAATGGGTGACCACCAGGAAGAGTAAGAGATGCAGGCAGGTAGTGCAGGGGTCCCCTGTGGCCATCCCCCTCTCAAACAGATATGCCACTTTGGATGCTGTTGGGGGGGATGACTTATCAGGGGAAGGCAGCAGCAGCCAACTTCCTGGCACCACGGGTAGCTCTGCTGCACAGGCTGGGAGGAAAAAGAGTGGCAGAGCTATAGTGATAGGGGACTCAATTGTAAGGGGAATAGACAGGCGTTTCTGCGGCCGCAACCGAGACTCCAGGATGGTGTGTTGCCTCCCTGGTGCAAGGATCAAGGATGTCTCGGAGCGGCTACAGAACATTTTGGAGGGGGAGGGTGAACAGCCAGCTGTCGTGGTGCACATAGGCACCAACGATATAGGTAAAAAAGGGGATGAGGTCCTAAAAGCAGAATATAGGGAGTTAGGAGGTAAATTAAAAAATAGGACCTCAAAGGTAGTAATCTCAGGATTGCTGCCAGTGCCACGTGCTAGTCAGAGTAGAAATAGGAGGATATTTCAAATGAATACGTGGCTAGAGGAATGGTGCAAGGGGGAGGGATTCAAATTCCTGGGACACTGGAAACGGTTCTGGGGGAGGTGGGACCAGTACAAACCGGATGGTCTGCAGGGCCGGGACTGCTGTCCTAGGAGGAGTGTTTGCTAGTGCTGTTGGGGAGGGTTTAAACTAAAGTGGCAGGGGGTTGGGAACCTGAGCAGGGAGAGAGAGGAAAGCGTAACAGGAAAGGACAGAAGGTATGGAGTAATAGGTAAAGTGTTAAAAAAGGAAAAAGCAGGAACTAAGCGTCACAAAACAGATTTGAAAGTTCTTTATCTGAATGCACGTAGCATTCGTAATAAAATGGACGAGTTAACGGCACAAATAACTACGTATGGGTATGATCCTGTGGCCATTACAGAAACATGGCTGCAGGGTGACAACGACTGGGAATTAAATATGCCAGGGTATTTAACAATCAGGAAGGACAGGCAGGAAGGAAGGGGAGGTGGGGTGGCTATGTTAATAAAGGAAGGAATCACTGTAATACAGAGAAATGATATTGGGACAAAGCATCAAGATAATGAAACAGTTTGGGTGGAGATAAGGAATAATAAGGGAAAAAAAACATTAGTGGGCGTAGTATATCGGCCTCCTAATAGTTGCAACTCTGCTGGAAGAAGTATTAATCAGGAGATAGTCGGGGCATGTAATAAGGGAACAGCCATAATTATGGGGGATTTTAATTATCATATTAACTGGACAAATCAAATTGGGCAGAGCAGCCTTGAGGACGAGTTCATTGAGTGCATCAGGGATGGATTTCTTGAGCAGTATGTAACTGATCCTACAAGGGGGCAGGCAACCTTGAACCTGGTCCTGTGTAATGAGTCAGGATTAATTAATAATGTCCTAGTTAAGGATCCCCTTGGAACGAGCGACCACAACATGGTTGAATTCCATATCCAATTAGAGGGTGAGAAGGTTGATTCTCAAACAAGCATACTGA
Organism: Heptranchias perlo; assembly: GCF_035084215.1. Taxonomy (NCBI): domain Eukaryota; kingdom Metazoa; phylum Chordata; class Chondrichthyes; order Hexanchiformes; family Hexanchidae; genus Heptranchias; species Heptranchias perlo. The sequence goes on along the minus strand of NC_090328.1, from coordinate 40,788,846 downwards.
GCTTGAATAAAGGAGACTATGATGGTATGAGAGCGGAATTGATTAAAGTGGACTGGGAAAATAGATTAAAGGGTAAGACGGTACATGAGCAGTGGTGTTCATTTAGGGAGTTATTTTACAACTTTCAAAATAAATATATTCCACTGAGGAAAAAAGGGTGTAAAAGAAATGACAGCCATCCGTGGCTAAGTAAAGAAATCAAGGATAGTATCCGACTAAAAACAAGGACATATAAGGTAGCCAAACTTAGTGGGAGGATAGAAGATTGGGAATTCTTCAAAAGACAGCAAAAAGTAACTAAAGGATTGATTAAGAAAGGGAAGTTAGATTATGAAAAGAAATTAGCAAAAAATATAAAAACAGATAGCAAGAGTTTCTATAGTTATATAAAAAGAAAAAGGGTGGCTAAGGCAAACATAGGTCCCTTAGAGGATGAGACCGGGAAATTAATGGTGGGAAACATGGAGATGGCAAAAATGCTGAACAAATATTTTGTTTCAGTCTTTACAGTAGAGGACACTAAGAATATCCCAACACTGGACAAACAGGGGACTCTCGGGGGGGAGGAGCTAAATACGATTAAAATCACTCAGGAGATGGTACTCAGTAAAATAATGGGACTCAAGGCGGATAAATCCCCTGGACCTGATGGCTTCCATCCTAGGGTCTTGAGGGAAGTGGCAGTAGGGATTGTGGATGCTTTGGTGATAGTTTTCCAAAATTCCCTGGACTCAGGAGAGGTCCCGGCAGATTGGAAAACTGCTAATGTAACACCGTTATTTAAAAAGGGTAGTAGGCAGAAGGCTGGAAATTATAGGCCAGTTAGCCTAACATCTGTGGTGGGTAAAATTTTGGAGTCTATTATTAAGGAGACAGTAACGGAACATTTAGATAAGCATAATTTAATAGGACAAAGTCAGCATGGCTTTATGAAGGGGAAGTCATGTCTGACAAATTTGCTTGAGTTCTTCGAGGATATAACGTATAGGGTGGATAAAGGGGAACCAGTGGACATAGTGTATTTAGACTTCCAGAAGGCATTCGACAAGGTGCCACATAAAAGATTATTACTTAAGATAAAAAATCACGGGATTGGGGGTAATATTCTGGCATGGGTGGAGGATTGGTTATCGAACAGGAAGCAGAGAGTTGGGATAAATGGTTCATTTTCGGACTGGCAACCAGTAACCAGTGGTGTTCCACAGGGGTCGGTGCTGGGTCCCCAACTCTTTACAATCTATATTAACGATTTGGAGGAGGGGACCGAGTGCAACATATCAAAATTTGCAGATGATACAAAGATGGGAGGGAAAGTAGAGAGTGAGGAGGACATAAAAAACCTGCAAGGGGATATAGACAGGCTGGGTGAGTGGGCGGAGATTTGGCAGATGCAATATAATATTGGAAAATGTGAGGTTATGCACTTTGGCAGGAAAAATCAGAGAGCAAGTTATTTTCTTAATGGCGAGAGACTGGAAAGTACTGCAGTACAAAGGGATCTGGGGGTCCTAGTGCAAGAAAATCAAAAAGTTGGTATGCAGGTGCAGCAGGTGATCAAGAAAGCCAACGGAATGTTGGCTTTTATTGCTAGGGGGATAGAATATAAAAACAAGGAGGTATTGCTGCAGTTATATGAGGTATTGGTGAGACCGCACCTGGAATACTGCATACAGTTTTGGTCTCCATACTTAAGAAAAGACATACTTGCTCTCGAGGCAGTACAAAGAAGGTTCACTCGGTTAATCCCGGGGATGAGGGGGCGGACATATGAGGAGAGGTTGAGTAGATTGGGACTCTACTCATTGGAGTTCAGAAGAATGAGAGGCGATCTTATTGAAACATATAAGATTGTGAAGGGTCTTGATCGGGTGGATGCAGTAAGGATGTTCCCAAAGATGGGTGAAACTAGAACTAGGGGGCATAATCTTAGAATAAGGGGCTGCTCTTTCAAAACTGAGATGAGGAGAAACTTCTTCACTCAGAGGGTGGTAGGTCTGTGGAATTTGCTGCCCCAGGAAGCTGTGGAAGCTACATCATTAGATAAATTTAAAACAGAAATAGACAGTTTCCTAGAAGTAAAGGGAATTAGGGGTTATGGGGAGCGGGCAGGAAATTGGACATGAAGCTGAGTTCGGATCGGTCAATGCCCTGTGGGTGGCGGAGAGGGCCCAGGGGCTATGTGGCCGGGTCCTGCTCCGACTTCTTGTGTTCTTTAGATTTGTGGTTGGGATCAGATCAGCCATGATCTTATTGAATGGCGGAGCAGGCTCGAGGGGCCGATTGGCCTACTCCTGCTCCAATTTCTTATGTTCTTATGTTCTTATAACCTCTCAGTTCTGGTAAATTCTGAGAATTTGAATTCCTCATGTTCGTCTTCAAATCCCCCCATAGCCTTGTCCTGTCCTATACCTGCCGAATCTTCCAGCCTTATATTGCCCTCTACCCAGACCCTTCGGTCATCTGACACTGACCTTTTGTGCATCTTCCCCTGGTTTCACCACGCCATTAGTGGTAGAGCCTTCAACAACCTTGACCCAGTCTCTGGAACTTTCTTCCTACACCCCTAGACTTCTCCACTTCTCTCTCCTCTTTTAAAAGTCTTCTCAAATCCCCTCTCTTTGACTCGGCTTTCGGTCATAGTTCCTAATATCTCCTTCCGTGATTCAGTGACAATTGTCCTAACTATCTCCATTGTGAAGTGCCTTGGGACACTTTCTACATTAAAGACATTATATGAATGGAAGTTATTGTTAGTCAGCTAAGCTTTTACGCGGGTTCTGATTTTATCCTTTAGTGTATCACAAGTTAAAGTGTTATGGAACATGATCAGGCTAATTACCATACCAAAAATTTGACAGCCAGGTGGTTACTAATTACCACCCACAGCTAAGGGAAAATTAGTAATAATGACACAGATTAAAGGTTAAATCAAAAAGAAGCGCTATGCAATACAAATACTTTAAATTACATTACTTGTTTTACTTGTTCTTGAATTCTGTCTGATAGGTGCAAGCATTTTGGAAAATTTGAATCTTAACTTTGAATGTTACTCTCAATTCCTTTTCAATTTTGTTCACACTTTAAATTTTGATTTCTGGAGGGTGTAATCATTTTTTTCAAAGTTTCAAGTTATCAATCACAACACCTCTTTAATTACCTGCAATAGATAGAAGTAGCATCTGAGGTCAGAAGAGATCTGAACTGAACATATTCAGAAAATTCTACATCTAGGCTTACTGCCTGCATGCCATCTCATTAAAATGTGGCCTTTTCTATTTCAGATGTGTTTATCTGAAAAATCTCTGCTGAACCACCCTCAGTTCAAAAGTCTGATTTATTTTCATTTTGCCCTATAACAAAAAGTCAGAACCAGGTACAGGCAGGAAATACCATGGCCATTGGGGCATTCGATAAAGTATCTCACAAGAGATTTTTTAGAAATATTAGGTATATGGTATAAGAGAAAATAGAGCAGCATAGATAGAAAGTGATGAGGAGGTTACAGAGATAGGGAGGGGCAAGGCCATGAAGGGATTTAAACACGAGGATAAGAATTTTAAATTTGAGGCATTGGGGGACTGGGAGCCAGTTCGAGGTCAACAAGAACGGAGATGATGAGTGAACAGAACTTGGTACAAAGCATGGGAGATGGGAGGCTGACCAGAAGACTATTGGAATAATTGAATCTTCAGGTGACAAAGGCATGGATGAGAGTTTCAGCAACAGATGGGCTAACACAGGGGCAGAGATTGGGCAGTGTTACGGAGGTGGAAGTAGGCAGTCGTTATGATGGAGAGATTGAGGTTCAGATTGTAAAGAGTTCAGTCTGAGACAGTGACCAGAGAAGGGGATGGAACCAATGGTGAGGGTACAGAGTTTGTGGCAGGAAACAAAGACAATGGCTTCAGTATTCCCAATGTTTAACTGGGACATATTGCAGTTCATTCAAAACTGGATACTGGATAAGCAGTCTGACAACACAGTGGCAATGGAAGGGTTGAGAGAGGTGGTGAAGAGGTAAAGTTGGGTGTCTTCGACACACACATGGAAACTGACCCCACGTCGCAGGTGATGTCGCCAAAGGGCAGCATGTAGATGAGGAAGATGAAGCGACCAAGGACAGATCATCAGGGGACTCCAAAGTTAATAGTGCAGAGGGCAGGAAGTGAAGCCATTGCTGGAGATGCTTTGGCTATGATTGGATAGGTAAGAATGGAACCAATGATAGCCCACTTAGCTGGGCAATGGAAGAAAGGCACTGGAAGAGTATCTTGTGGTCAACTGTGTCAAAGGCTGCAGAGATGTCAAGGAGGACAAAGTCGGAAAATGCACCACAGTCACAAAGGATTTCATTTGTGACTTTGATTTGTGCTATTTTAGTGCTGTGGCAGGGACAGAAACCTGATTTGGAGACATTCAAACATGGAGTTGCAGGAATAGACTTCAGAGGCGACAACATGTTCAATAACTTTGGAGAGGATAGGGATTTTGGAGATGGGTGGGGGAGTTCTTTGCAAAGACAGAGGGGTCAAGGGTGGGTTCGATTGAGAAGGGGTTGATGACCACGGTTTTGAAATCAAGGAGGACGCTACCTGAGAAGAGGGAACCATTTACGTCAGCTAATATGGGGGCCAGGGAGGGAATTGGGTAATCAGCAGTTTAGTGGGAATGAAGCCAAAGGAGCAGGAGGTGGTTCTTATGCACAAGATGAACTCGGAGAGGAAAAGGAGATTTTTTATATTCATTCATGGGATGTGGGCGTTGCTGCCGAGGCCGGCATTTATTGCCCATCCCTAATTGCCCTTGAGAAGGTGGTGGTGAGCCGCCTTCTTGAACAGCTGTAGTCCGTGTGGTGAATGTTCTCCCACAGTGCTGTTAGGTAGGGAGTTCCAGGATTTTGACCCAGCGATGATGAAGGAATGGCGATATATTTCCAAGTCGGGATGGTGTGTGACTTGGAGGGGAACGTGCAGCTGGTGTTGAGGTTGCGGGTTTGGGAGGTGCTGTCGAAGAAGCCTTGGCGAGTTGCTGCAGTGCATCCTGTGGATGGTACACACTGCAGCCATGGTGCACCAGTGGTGAAGGCAGTGAATGCTTAGGGTGGTGGATGGGGTGCCAATCAAGCAGGCTGCTTTGTCCTGGATGGTGTTGAGCTTCTTGAGTATTGTTGAAGCTGCACTCATCCAGGCAAGTGGAGAGTATTCCATCACACTCCTGACTTGTGCCTTGTAGATGGTGGAAAGGCTTTGGTGAGTCAGGAGGTGAGTCACTCACTGCAGAATACTCAGCCTCTGACCAGCTCTTGTAGCCACAGTATTTATGTGGTTGGTCCAGTTAAGTTTCTGGTTAATGGTAACCCCCAGGATGTTGATGGGGGATTCGGCGATGGTAATGCTGTTGAATGTCAAGGGGAGGTGGTTAGACTCTCTCTTGTTGGAGATGGTTATTGCCTGGCACTTGTCTGGAGCAAATGTTACTTGCCACTTATGAGCCCAAGCCTGGATGTTGTCCAGGTCTTGCTGCATGCGGGCTCGGACTGCTTCATTATCTGAGGGGTTGCGAATGGAACTGAACACTGTGCAATCATCAGCAAACTTCCCCACTTCTGACCTTATGATGGAGGGAAGGTCATTGATGAAGCTTCTGAAGGTGGTTCGGCCTAGGACACTACCCTGAGGAACTCCTGCAGCAATGACCTAGGGCTGAGATGATTGGCCTCCAACAACCACTACCATCTTCCTTTGTGCTAGGTATGACTCCAGCCACTGGCGAGTATCGCCCTGATTCCCATTGACTTCAAATTTACGAGGGCTCCTTGGTGCCACACTCGGTCAAATGCTGCCTTGATGTCAAGGGCAGTAACTCTCACTTCACCTCTGGAATTCAGCTCTTTTGTCCATTTTTGGACCAAGGCTGTAATGAGGTCTGGAGCTGAGTGGGCCTGGTGGAACCCAAACTGAGCATTGGTGAGCAGCTTATTGGTGAGTAAGTGCCGCTTGATAGCACTGTCGACGACACCTACCATCACTTTGCTGATGATTAAGAGTAGACTGACGGAGCGGTAATTGGCTGGATTAGATTTGTTCTGCTTTTTGTGGACAGGACATACCTGGGCAATTTTCCACATTGTCGGGTAGATGCCAGTGTTGTAGCTGTACTGGAACAGCTTGTCTAGAGGCGCAGATAGTTCTGGAGCACAAGTCTTCAGCACTACAGCCGGAATGTTGTTGGGGCCCATAGCCTTTGCTGTATCCAGTGCACTCAGCCGTTTCTTGGTATCAGATAGGAGATAAATTGGAGAAAGACACAGATGCAGAGCTAGGGCAAGGGGAACCTAGGGTGATTGCTGAGGAGAAACTTTGCCTTTAAATTCTCAAATAGAAGAATTGCATCATCCAGCACAACCCTGTAACTACCTCTGCTACAAACTTCTCAGTCTCTAGTGCTTTCTGCCACCAGCCATCACAATATGGTTAGTGTTTCCACCTTGTCAGGCGTAAACTCTCGAAGGTCGATAACGCCTTCCCCATCTGGACATCTCTTGCTCACTTGATGCAACACCTTTTCCTGCAACACAAATGCAGACAAGTTTAAATGTCTGTCTCTTTCTGCTCATAGAGGAATTCAGAGGGGAACTGAGTGATGACATGCAAACTGGAAGACTCATGTTTGTGACACATAGAAGGCCAATACTGAAAGTTTCAGTCAGTAGCATACAGGGTGTTGGTGACTAAACAGTCTCTTACAGGGGTGTTAATAGAGCATGGGTGCTTCCCAATGTCTAAACTGGCAGAACAAGCAATATGGAGATGTCATTTTTGCTAAAAGGACAACAGACAAGGCAGTGCTAATGAGATGGAGTGTGCACTTACTTTGCACATCCTGGTTAAGTCATTATATTTGTTTCTGGAGTTGTGAAGGTGTCACTCATAGCTTTGATCACCTCCCTCCACTGTGCCCTCATCATGGCACATGATGGTCTTCTCCTGAATGCCAAACAATTATACCCACCTTGCCATCATCTGCGGGGTTAAAAACCCTATGAACAAAAGATATTTGAAGGAAAGGATTCCTTTTTAAAACATTACATTTGGAAAACTGCAAACGCAGTAATGTAGACAGAATTGGTTTAAAAGCAAATCCTGTCGTTTGCAAATACAGGCTTTCTATCTCAGTAGGGGGGTAGTGTAATGAAAGGATTATTGGAATTTATAAGGCAACACGTTGACTATGAGCAGTATACATCAAGGGTTGTTCACAGCGGAGTTATGGTTTGGGAAAGCAATTACAAGAAATTTGAAACAAGTCTGCAAACATAGAAACATTGAAAAAGATTTCAGAAGATTCTAATAGCTTTTTGGCTTGTAAACATGACTGGTAAGAAAGAGGCAAGTAGAACATGAAACAAGACATTAAGGCCATAAAAAGGATTTGAAGAAGGCCCCACACAGCATTGGAGACAAGATGGTTATAAAACCTAGTCTGTGTATCGAGTAAAAGGGGCCATATACTTCGACGTTTGCATGGAAAGTCATAAACAAAAATAACAAAGAGACCTTTTAATGTTATGATCATTCCTACATCAAAGAGATGGGGTCCTAGTAATAAATGGAGCGAATGGACCAAAAAAATGACACTTTCTCCCAATCCTACATCTCATTGGTCCAAAACCATATAAAATGAAGATTTTGCAACAAAATCTCTCTCTCACTGCAGTCGAAGAGGACAGGAAGGTCCAACAACAGGAAGAAGAAAAGAACCTCACATGCTGAAGAGCTGATCACCTTCAGGCCTTGATGAAAAATCCTTGGTTTAAGTATGTAGTAATGATTTGCCTGATGTGTGTGTGAATTGTTAAATCATTAAATAATAACATTGCAAATTATTAAGTGTATAACGGGTAAAGGTGAGGTCATATGTATGGTTTGATTTTGCTTTATGAATGCTCATATGAATTATAACATAATTAAATAATGACTTTTGATTAATAAAACTACCGTGAGTGTGGAATTCCTTTGTTTGACTATTTGTCCAAGTTCAAGAATCGCAGGAAATAAGGATTTCTTAAACATCTCATCCAACAGTACCTCCTGTGAGATTTTACTCTCGGTTGCCGGTAGTTGACCTGACTCCAATTTGGTAAAAAAGTGTTTTATTGAAATTCACAAAAGGACCAACACACACATGTTGAGGCAGTGGTTTACAATGCAGAGCAAGAGATCATATCACCCGTTCCACAGAGGGTAGAGTTGTGTCTGTCTCAGGAGCCTTGAGGAAAGCACTTTCCACCCTGCCTGGGGTACTTTCGTCGATTGGTTTGTCTTTCATATCTTCTGCCCCGCCTGGGGTGACCTCTTGGACTCCTTGTCCTCAGTCCTATTTCTGTTTGATCCGGATCATTCGTCAAATAGCTGTTTAGTGGACCTCGAAAGTCAGCGAAATTACTTTACTCCTGCTAAGTCTCTACAACCTGACACCAGTGCAGGCTACTCCTGGCCCATGTCAATAGCTAATCCTGGGTCCACCCCCAAAAGTGGCTATGCCACTTTTGGGGGTGGACTCAGGATTAGCTATTGACATGGGCCCTTGCCCCGTTAAGGTGTCCGATGGTGCCTCGAGTTCTTTGTTTCTTTAAGAAAAAAGGGTCAGCCTCCCCTGTTATCTTCCACCTTTCAGGGGTCTGCAGAAGCATCTTGTGTCCCACCTCTGGTCTTAACCAATCATGACTTCACATAGTGGCTGAAGACAGTTTTTGCCTCATCTTATCTGTTCTAGCCTCTGTGTCATGGCTGGGAATCCATGATTCCCCCAGCCTCCCCTGACTCCCTCAGATTCCAGGCCAGGTCTCATGGACCAGCCTGTAAGGTTCCATTATTTTTGACTACCCAGCATCTGATAAGGGTCCCAACCCTAACTAGGGCAGAAATGTGAATATTGTTTCATCTTTTAATTTATTCATGTAACCAGGCCTTTCTTGCAAGTTGATAGTTTTAAGAGCACCCTGCTCTGATATCAGTCCCATGTGGTTTATACATCCAGCACCATAGCATTTAGTCACACAAAATTATATAAAAGGTCATATAAGAACAAGATACACACACAGAGACATCATTATAGTAACTCCACTTGCCTGCTATACTACTGGGCAAGAAGGGTACAATCTCACACTCTGTCTCAGCATCAGAGAGGTTTGAGGCTCTTCCCACTGTAGGCCTCGTTGCAGCCATCACAAACTGATCTTCTCTTCTGCTGAATTTGCAAACATTCCCCCTTTAAGCTGCTATAGGCCGCGAGTAGGAGCTTCTCAGTTTCTGCCTCCGCAGAAAAATCCACCCAATCCCTAACAGGTCTTCAGTGGGAGTGCTGTGAAAAATATGCAAATGAGCTGACCCTGGGAAATGTTCTAAGACAGGCATGCAGGGTAAGGCCAGCTCGATGCCATCAGGTGAGCAGACGTGCACATCCACTGCGCTTGCACCAGGGTAATGAAACACCGTGAAATCTAGACCTAGGGGCCCAAAAATCCACTTCTGGGTCAAACCTCAACTGGGGCAGATCTTCAGTCGGGGGGGCTGGCAAATAGTGCACAACCAAGTTGCACTTGGATTTTGCCCCATTTTTAGCGCCAGTCATTTTCTGGTGGGAGGGCCATGGGTGAATCTTCAGCTCACCCTACCCTGATCTTGGCTGGGAAATTTCCAAGCTGCTCCAGGAATTCTCCCCTTTACACCTTTAAAAGACCTCAGTGGAAGGCACACCAGCTGAGTGCTTCTGAGGCTCCAGAAAAGGCCCCAAACCTTGCGTAAGTAAGGCAATCGATCCTTTTGCGAATGATTACATTACTGTACCAAAGTTATGGCTCCAATTGGAGCTGAATGTCCCTTGGGGCACTTTTTCTTCAGCCTAGGAAGGGCATCTAGGTTCATAGGAACACAAGTAGGCCATTCAGCCCCTTGAGTCTGTTTCGCCATTCAATGAGATCATGGCTGATTTGTACCTCAACTCCATTAACTGCCTTTATATGCCCATTCGTCATCCATTACCAGTAACTCATCTTTGTTACCTGTTCAATCTGATAACCTCCAAAGTTTATGTGTCTGGGATGGTGCCTGCTTCAAGTGACATGAATGACACAGAGTGTGGATTGTGTGTGATGATCCCACTGTACCAGCTTCCTCCCCCAGGTTTGTGGCCTTTCTCTCTTTTCCTAATGGGGTGGCTGAGTGCCTCTCCACCTCCCTTCTAGTGAATCAGGGCTGATACTGCTGATTGGCCCATCCTGAACATGCTAATGACCCCAACCCGGGAGCTGGGACAGGACCGGTGTCCATGGCTGCAGGCAAATGAGAGTCCTATTCTGGACACTGTTCTGACATTAGAGCAGGACCCAGGACCTGAGCAGCCAATAAAAGGAGCGGGGAGAGCTGACCTGAGGGACCAATAAAAGGAGCGGTGAGAGAGGACCTGAGGGATCAATAAAAGGAACGGTGAGAGAAGACCTGAGGGATCAATAAAAGGAGCAGAGAGAGAGAGGACCTGAGGGATCAATAAAAGGAACGGTGAGAGAGGACCTGAGGGATCAATAAAAGGAACGGTGAGAGCTGACCTGAGGGATCAATAAAAGGAGCGGTGAGAGAGGACCTGAGGGATCAATAAAAGGAGCGGGGAGAGCTGACCTGAAGGACCAATAAAAGGAGTGGTGAGAGAGGACCTGAGGGATCAATAAAAGGAGCGGTGAGAGAGGACCTGAGGAATCAATAAAAGGAACGGTGAGAGAGGACCTGAGGAATCAATAAAAGGAACGGTGAGAGAGGACCTGAGGGATCAATAAAAGGAACGGTGAGAGAGGACCTGAGGGATCAATAAAAGGAACGGTGAGAGAGGACCTGAGGGATCAATAAAAGGAACGGTGAGAGAGGACCTGAGGGATCAATAAAAGGAACGGTGAGAGAGGACCTGAGGGATCAATAAAAGGAGCAGAGAGAGAGGACCTGAAGGATCAATAAAAGGAACGGTGAGAGAGGACCTGAGGGATCAATAAAAGGAACGGTGAGAGAGGACCTGAGGGATCAATAAAAGGAGCAGTGAGAGAGGACCTGAGGGATCAATAAAAGGAACGGTGAGAGAGGACCTGAGGGATCAATAAAAGGAACGGTGAGAGAGGACCTGAGGGATCAATAAAAGGAACGGTGAGAGAGGACCTGAGGGATCAATAAAAGGAACGGTGAGAGAGGACCTGAGGGATCAATAAAAGGAACGGTGAGAGAGGACCTGAGGGATCAATAAAAGGAACGGTGAGAGAGGACCTGAGGGATCAATAAAAGGAACAGTGAGAGAGGACCTGAGGGATCAATAAAAGGAACAGTGAGAGAGGACCTGAGGGATCAATAAAAGGAACAGTGAGAGAGGACCTGAGGGATCAATAAAAGGAGCGGTGAGAGCTGACCTGAGGGATCAATAAAAGGAGCAGAGAGAGGACCTGAGGGATCAATAAAAGGAACGGTGAGAGAGGACCTGAGGGATCAATAAAAGGAACGGTGAGAGAGGACCTGAGGGATCAATAAAAGGAACGGTGAGAGAGGACCTGAGGGATCAATAAAAGGAGTGGAGAGAGAGGACCTGAGGGATCAATAAAAGGAGTGGTGAGAGAGGACCTGAGGGATCAATAAAAGGAACGGTGAGAGAGGACCTGAGGGATCAATAAAAGGAACGGTGAGAGAGGACCTGAGGGATCAATAAAAGGAACAGTGAGAGAGGACCTGAGGGATCAATAAAAGGAACAGTGAGTGAGGACCTGAGGGATCAATAAAAGGAACGGTGAGAGAGGACCTGAGGGATCAATAAAAGGAACAGTGAGAGAGGACCTGAGGGATCAATAAAAGGAACGGTGAGAGAGGACCTGAGGGATCAATAAAAGGAACAGTGAGAGAGGACCTGAGGGATCAATAAAAGGAACAGTGAGAGAGGACCTGAGGGATCAATAAAAGGAACGGTGAGAGAGGACCTGAGGGATCAATAAAAGGAACGGTGAGAGAGGACCTGAGGGATCAATAAAAGGAACGGTGAGAGAGGACCTGAGGGATCAATAAAAGGAGCAGTGAGAGAGGACCTGAGGGATCAATAAAAGGAACGGTGAGAGAGGACCTGAGGGATCAATAAAAGGAACGGTGAGAGAGGACCTGAGGGATCAATAAAAGGAACAGTGAGAGAGGACCTGAGGGATCAATAAAAGGAACGGTGAGAGAGGACCTGAGGGATCAATAAAAGGAACGGTGAGAGAGGACCTGAGGGATCAATAAAAGGAACGGTGAGAGAGGACCTAAGGGATCAATAAAAGGAGCGGTGAGAGCTGACCTGAGGGATCAATAAAAGGAACGGTGAGAGAGGACCTGAGGGATCAATAAAAGGAACGGTGAGAGAGGACCTGAGGGATCAATAAAAGGAACAGTGAGAGAGGACCTGAGGGATCAATAAAAGGAGTGGTGAGAGAGGACCTGAGGGATCAATAAAAGGAACGGTGAGAGAGGACCTGAGGGATCAATAAAAGGAACGGTGAGAGAGGACCTGAGGGATCAATAAAAGGAACGGTGAGAGCTGACCTGAGGGATCAATAAAAGGAACGGTGAGAGAGGACCTGAGGGATCAATAAAAGGAACGGTGAGAGAGGACCTGAGGGATCAATAAAAGGAACGGTGAGAGAGGACCTGAGGGATCAATAAAAGGAACGGTGAGAGAGGACCTGAGGGATCAATAAAAGGAGCAGAGAGAGAGAGGACCTAAGGGATCAATAAAAGGAACGGTGAGAGAGGACCTGAGGGATCAATAAAAGGAACGGTGAGAGAGGACCTGAGGGATCAATAAAAGGAGCGGTGAGAGAGGACCTGAGGGATCAATAAAAGGAACGGTGAGAGAGGACCTGAGGGATCAATAAAAGGAACGGTGAGAGAGGACCTGAGGGATCAATAAAAGGAACGGTGAGAGAGGACCTGAGGGATCAATAAAAGGAACGGTGAGAGAGGACCTGAGGGATCAATAAAAGGAACGGTGAGAGAGGACCTGAGGGATCAATAAAAGGAACGGTGAGAGAGGACCTGAGGGATCAATAAAAGGAGCAGTGAGAGAGGACCTGAGGGATCAATAAAAGGAGCGGTGAGAGAGGACCTGAGGGATCAATAAAAGGAACGGTGAGAGAGGACCTGAGGGATCAATAAAAGGAGCAGTGAGAGAGGACCTGAGGGATCAATAAAAGGAGCGGTGAGAGAGGACCTGAGGGATCAATAAAAGGAACGGTGAGAGAGGACCTGAGGGATCAATAAAAGGAGCGGTGAGAGAGGACCTGAGGGATCAATAAAAGGAACGGTGAGAGAGGACCTGAGGGATCAATAAAAGGAACAGTGAGAGAGGACCTGAGGGATCAATAAAAGGAACAGTGAGAGAGGACCTGAGGGATCAATGAAAGGAACGGTGAGAGAGGACCTGAGGGATCAATAAAAGGAACAGTGAGAGAGGACCTGAGGGATCAATAAAAGGAACAGTGAGAGAGGACCTGAGGGATCAATAAAAGGAGCGGTGAGAGAGGACCTGAGGGATCAATAAAAGGAACGGTGAGAGAGGACCTGAGGGATCAATAAAAGGAACGGTGAGAGAGGACCTGAGGGATCAATAAAAGGAGCGGTGAGAGAGGACCTAAGGGATCAATAAAAGGAACGGTGAGAGAGGACCTGAGGGATCAATAAAAGGAACGGTGAGAGAGGACCTGAGGGATCAATAAAAGGAACGGTGAGAGAGGACCTGAGGGATCAATAAAAGGAGCAGAGAGAGAGGACCTGAGGGATCAATAAAAGGAACGGTGAGAGAGGACCTCAGAGGGGAAGTCAAAAAAATCAAGAAAAGCCAAAAAGTGAGGTCAGAGAGCAGCGCCGAGGGTAAGTCAGTGTAAGGATTTAGTTTATTGGTAAGTGTTTTTCGTGGTTATTGCGGTTAGTGGTTGGTGTCTTTCGTGGTGGTTAATGTTTTTAGTGGTTAGCCTGTTATGTTAGTTAAAAAACCTAAAAACTGTACGAAGTTAAAAAGAGCAGGAAACTAGTTTATAGTAGATAAATTAATTAGTTTTAAATAAAACTAAAAATAAATCAAGTCAATTAATTACATAAAAACTTGAATTAATTAAATAAATAAAGCAAGGTTAGATAGAGATGGCAGTGCAGCATGTGAGAGCTGGTGGAGAGCAGCATGATTCCAGGCAATCACATCTGCAGTAAATGTCTGCAACTCAAGGAACTTCGACTCAGAGTTGTTGAGCTGGTGTCCGAGGTGCAGACACTGCGATACATCAGGGAGGGGGAGATGTACCTGGACACTTTGAGCCAGGAAGCAGTCACACCCTTTAGGTTTAAGGTTAGGTAGTGGTTTTGATTTGGTTAGTGGTCAGGGACAGAAGGATGTGACTGCGAGTCAGGCAGGTAAGGGGACCCCAGATGCAGTGGTGGAGGAGCCTCAGTCCTTGCCCTTGTCCAACAGGTACGAGGTACTTGCTACCTGTGTGGATGAGAACAAAAACTGCAGTAAGTATAGGTGACAATGGCACCATGGTACAGGAGGCTATTCAAGTGGGGGAGTGAAAAGGAACGTGGTTGTGTTACGGGATAGTATAGTCAGGAGGATAGATATTGTTCTCTGCAGCCACGACCAGGAAACCTGAAGGCTGTGGTCTGCGGCTGGAGAAGAACTTGGAGAAGGAGGGGGAGGATTCTGTTGTCATGGTCCACGTAGGAACGAGGTTGTGCTGAGGGAGTTTGAGGAGCTAGGGTCCAAATTAAAAAGCAGAACCTCAAAGGTAATAATCTCTGGATTACTACCTAGGCCATACGCAAATTGCATAGGGACATACAGGTTAGATGGTTAAATGCATGGCTGAAAGAGTGGTGTGGGAGGCAGGGATTTCAATTCATGGGGCACCAGTAGTAGGGAAGGAGGAAGCTGTTCCATTGGGACGGGCTCCACTCAAACCAGCTGGGAGCAGTGTCCTGGCGAATTGAATAACTAGGATGGTAGATAGAGCTTTAGACTAATGAGAGGTGGAGGGTTCAGGTTAAGGATAAATTTGTAAGTCTAAAGAGAAAAGTCAAGGCTGTAGAGCAGAGTAGCGATTTGGGTAAAAACAAGCAGAGTGTGTCAGGAAGGGACAGAGAGTTTATCAAAGGTAATAGGGCATTGGTGACTAAGATCACATCAGAGAAAAATAGCAAAAAGTTAAAATTAAAGGGGTTACATCTGAATGCACAAATTTTTTTAAAAACTAATTAATTCATCTAGTTTAAACTAGTTTCCCGTTCTTTTTAACTTTGTTTAGTTTTAAGGCTTTTTAACCAACACTAACAGACTAACCTCTAAAATCAATAACCACTAAAAACACTTACCAATAAACTAATTACTTACACTGACTTACCCTCGCCCTGCTCTCTGACCTCACTTTCTCGCGCTGCTCTCTGACCTCACTTTCTCGCGCTGCTCTCTGACATCACTTTTTGGCTTTTTCTAGATTTTTAAAAAACATTTTTCTTTGATTCACCACTCAGGTCCACACTCCCCGTTCCTTTTATAGGAGCCAGTATTTGCTTAACTGGGGTTAAGTCATATCATCAGCAATTTTAGAAAGGGTCAAGTGAAAAGACATTGCCTCTCTTATGAAACAGTTGATTCTTTCTTTTTTTTAACTCTGACAAGGAAGATTCTAAATAGCACCTGCCATTGTGCCAATGTGACATATTTATTCTCCAGCTACTCTTTACACTGTAAAGAGACTGCGTGTTCATTTTGGACATTGTGTCCATATGGCTACCACAATGCTGTAAAACCTCCGGCATACTCACTGACAATTGGATTGTTCTCTACAAGGCTCTGTAAGCATTTTGCCCAGAGCTGGAACAACCTATGGTCATAATAGATTAAAAATCCATTTACAGAACTAATTTATATGATTTAAAGTCTTTTTATTGTGTTTTTATTACTATTACACCTGGTTCAAAAAAAATTACAGGAATAATGAGCTCAAAGGCATTTGTACATCAACATTTTTACCACAGTAGGAATTGTTTTAGCATTTGGCTTCCCCTTATGCAAAAAGCAGTTTAAAAAATACATACACCTTCTGGAGTATGGTTTCATTGCTGACAGCAGATCTTTGCTCTCTCAACCAAATGGCTGTTCTTACCTCTGCCAGACATTGGGGGTACCTTTCAACTTCAATGGGGGCAGGAAACTGGTGGTATCGGTTCACCTGCCCATACACCCCACTTGATTCTCCTTTCCATTGAAGTCAATAAAGGCGGGAGGTAGTTCGAAGCTTCAGGTCTTCCTGCAGCATTTCACAAAGGTGGTTAATTGCTTCCCTGGTGAAGCACAGTCTGCGCATGCACAGCTCCTCTGACAGATGATGGTTTGACGTTCGTTCCCTCTACACTCTCTGGAGAGAGGGTACTAGCGGCTTCAGGGCAGTCTCCGGCTATTGTGCCTCACACACCATGCCTCCTGTCTCTTCTCCTCCTCCTCTTCCTCCTAGTCCATGATAATACAGAATAGGGGAATGTCCAGTGGAAAGGCCATTGCAATTCTTTGAGCTTTGGAATGTGTTGAGTCTGGTGCTGGAGCTAAAAGTATTGCTTTCAGACATTCACAGCACTCTCGATAGCAAAACTAAAGATCTCAGTAACAGAAAAGCAGAGAAAATAATCTGCGTGATCAATTCCAGACTGCAAAGATGAAGCTCCACAGCTTTGATGGTCCTTCAATGGTCCTTCCAGGCCAAGGATCATATGAGAGTCATAAATCACATTGACCTAACGCCCACTCCGCCATTATTTATCAGTCTAAGTGGCTACAGCAAGAAAAATAGTGTAAATCCAGGAAATTCACAAACACCATTGATTTGACTGGAGGACAGATCTATGATAATCAACTTTTTACAGTTTTGGCAGAGCAGCTCAGAAGTCCCAGGAATTGATGGCGCAGTGTGAATAATGGCGTACCTCACTTAAACCATAATTTCCTAAAACTTTTACATGTAAAACGCACCCAATGCCATAGATGCATCATTCCAATAGCACAAGTCTCCAGAAAATTCAGGGCCATAATAACTTTATTACTAGGTAGTGGCAAGTAGCTGTGGACCATCTCTTTGCACGTAACAATAATCTCAGCATATTGGAGTAGAATATCATTTCATAGAATATCAGGCATCCTTACACTTTACAAAGATATACCCAAGATACACCCAGGTCCTATTGATGTCATAGGACCCTGATTTAAATACCTAAATTAGCTGTGCACCTGCATCAGGCCACCTATTCCAAGGACCCCAGCAAAATGGCGTCAGCCACAGCAATGGTAGGAATGGGGTCGTAAGTTCTTCTGTGCAATTTTTGGAGTGCTACCACCTTATTTCCGCCGGTTTTCTTAAGACCAAATCTGGCACAGGCACGATGGGCCAAATGGCCTCCTTCTGTGCCATAAGATTCTATGATTTTATAATTCTAAGAACAAATTTGATGAACACAGATTGCAGGTTCCATCTTTGCAGTAACTAAAGCTTGCTTCTTGGAATGATCTGGCATAGGGAGAAGGTAAAGGTGGAGTCAGCCATCATTTCAAGTTCATTGAAACTACTGCAGCTTCCCTGCTTCTTCAGATGCGCCACTCTGCTACAGAGATAAATTAGATAAGTGGATAAGTTTGGATATTTGCCAAGAGTTCAGGAAGGATTTAGAGAGTGTTTATCTTTTCACAGACATGATTTCCCAATAGCAGTGCAGGTGATTACTGCACTTATCTTTCGCACATCTGGCTCATTTCAGATTCCTGTTGATGACACTGCAGACATGAACCAGTCCTCCATATATTTATTTAGGTTACAATTACACTGGTCAAGCAAACAGTCTATTCATTATATATCGATTTCTTTATGACTGGGAGACAGCAGGAATATGCATGATTGAGTCTAACGACAGTGCGAGCTTTCCTCAGGTCCTAGATGTTTTTGATTGTACGCTGTACCTGCACAAAGTAAATTGTATTCTGAAATAGAAGAAGGCTTCCAAATGCTCCCACTATAAATATATAGATAAAGAACCTATAGGGATATGTGCCCATCCAAACAGCTGAGGATAGATTTTACAAATTTGCACTTCCAATGTAAAGCTTTGAACGTTGGGTGTGCTAATCAAGGATTTAGGCTCAGAGCTCAGTGCGCCCACAGAATTTCCCTTCTATAAAAATTGCCATGGCTGCGGAGGAGTTTGGCAGTAGATCAGCACTGAACATGTGGTACAACTCTGTCACGACATCCCTTGTATATTAAAACCTTCACAGGCATTGCTCTACAGACAAATGGAGTATGTGCACATCCACCTGTACATTTTGATTTGGGGATAGGCACAAAGTCTTTCTGGTGTAGCCTGACTTATGTGTCATTCTTACTCAACCCCACTGCCCCCCCAAAACTAAAGTGATTCCTATGGGAAATTTAATGTAGCATTTCCACAGCTGTTGGGAAAAAAAGCTGTATCTTAACAATTGATACCTAAATGACAATAACAAAAAGAAAACAAGAACGGTTCAGAAATGGTTTGAAAATTTGAAAACAATCTTCCCATTGGGCTCTTTAAATGAACTTCGGTATAGTAACTTTGGACACCTATTTGACAGAGGTGGTTAGCTGATTCAGTGATGGCCACATATTAATTCAGGCAAGAGCTTCCGGCAACCTTCAAATTCCCCAGCAGAAGTGAGCATGATGAGTAAAATGGGAGAAATTTTGGTGTGATGGATCTCTGCCTTGTTTTCCAATCAGCACCAGCCACTTTGCAACCGTTTTATGTATCACACATATAACCAATGGGGGATTTGATGGGTGCAGGAATCTCCTTCCTGAAACAGTGTGATCCCAACATGAGGGCCCCGATATTAGAATGGAGGCAGGATGGCAGCAGCGGGGGTGGGGGGGGGGATGAATGGGCGCGAGGGTAACCCGACCAATAAAAAATATCTGTTTCCCACGCCAACACAATTCAATTGGTGCCACGTAACGTGGCTTCCGGATTTGCCATCGGAAAGCTGTGCAGTGGACGGACTGTGCACCCGCATCGCAGGCTGTCAGCTGGAGGAGCTCTATTTAAAGGGGCATTGCTCCAAAGGCTTTTTTGCTGACACATCTGTGATGATGCTTAATATTGCCTTCTGCTCTCTTACAGAGTCTTCAGCGACCGCAGTGATGGCAGAGGGTGATTCCTCAGATGACCTGCTGACCTCTGAGGGGGCACAGTCACATCTTAGTGAGCCATCCATCAGCACAGATACTCACACCTTGGTGGGTCCTAGTACTCAGTTAGTTGGGTTGGCACCTGGTGAGTCATCACACACAAGTGAGCACAAGCCGACACTGGTGGCAGGGGCAGCTGTGGAGAGTCTGCATTGGTGGGCGCACTCCTCTCCAGGCTCTGCTCGGCTGGACACTGATGCTGAATTCCGGGGGCCATCCTTTAAAAGTAGAATGATCGAGGGACGGCAGCATTTTAGTGAGGTACTGGAAAAGGTG